>NC_134575.1:23618349-23960849 GCF_050947875.1 Dermacentor variabilis | reverse complement strand
CTCAACCCTGCGGTACATCTGTGTCCTGTATGAATGACCGAGACTGCACGTTGCCAACTCTAACACGAAATGTCCTACCAGAGAGATAACTTTCAATTATTCTCAGCGGGCTGCCGCGAGCCACATATATTGCTACCTACATAGAGTACTGGAACAATTTGATACTGCTGTGTATTCTTGCTGTGTACGCGATTTTATCAGGGCAAAATCGCAGTATATTGAAAGTTAATATACGATGTAACACCGAATTCCCATTGAGCATTAAAACAGGTTCCTTATTCATGCTTACGAAATGTTCACTGCCTTAAATGTGAAATAGAAGCAGCGAACATGAAGCTGCTGCGGGATAATAGCTGCGCGTGATCTGGAGCTTTCGTAAATTTTGCTGGAATGTGTGCTTGGTATTTCCTCCGCATATCCCCAAGATCGCTCTAAAGATACGACTCGTATCGCTTTACAACGATTATGAAAGAAAGAGAGCTTAATTATATTCACTTCAATGCTGCGCTCCGTATTACATACATGTTTATCCGTCCGTTTTCCGGTCACGTCTCAGAGTGTCGTGCACAATGCGCCCTCATAAGCCCAATTTATCTTGAGTCGAATATGTATGGTGCTCACAATTCATCTCACAGGTCATGAATTTTGTTGCTGGTGGAACACGCATCCTCCTGATCGAGATATATTCCGAGCCACTTATGCAGAATGACAAAGTCACTTTGCAACGGTTAGTCGTGTACAGCGAGATTTATGTGTGGTAAAAGCTTCATTATTATCCCCTGAGGCTTGCGTGACCATGCCTGCGCGACACTGATGAATGAATGTGCGTTTCGGCGATGTCCCGAAATTATTAAGCAGTGTTTTAACAATAATATTAACTCGCATTCAATACAAGAGATACTAAAAGCTTATTTAAACCTTTACGTTAACATGGCGTAACTCTGGAGCAAAAAGAAATCAAACATGAAGGTGCAACGCACGGGTTGGAATATATGTGAGGCGATGCTTTAATGAACCGGTCAATTAAATGCATCGCAACAATATCCAACGCGCTGAGTTGTGATTCTTTTCATACTATTCTATCGCGCAATCGCGTGCAATATTTATATGCTTAGCCCCAAACGCGTCTCAACCATTATCTCAAGTAATGTTTCTTTGTACACTAGAACATTCGCAAGGTATGCCGAAACGCAAGGTTCAAGTGGATGCGTAGAGTGATACGTCCACGAAGCGATTTCAGGAGGACGAAAGTGATTCATGTTGCTTGTTCAGAGAAGAATGGTGATGAGAGATGTATGAGTGCTGAGAAGTACGACGCGACACTAAATACATTTAGGGATTCTGCACCATCTGCCTCACAGTTTCGAATATGGACTGGCCAAGAATGTGCACATGCTCATGGCGCATACGCAATGGTAGAAGAATTGGGTTTCCCAAATGTAAGGAATTTGGAGTTAAAAAACGAAGGATGCGGAATATCATGCGATATTTCATCAAGATGTTTGTGTACTTTAGTAAAACAAATGAGTCAGAGTGATTTACGCGAGATTTGTTTTTGCAATGCCGTGATTGGTTGTTTAAAACGTTATTACACCGAGACAATGTTCGCTCAGCTGCACTTCTGTGCAGGCGAAAATTTTGCGCTATATAAGCCGGAGCAGCCGGTGAGGCATACTCAGTTGTCTGGGAATGTATGATAGCCTAAATTTGAGAAAACAGAACCAGCTGTTCAATACCATGTGCTATTCCATTACAATATCTGTATTTTTAGATATTTATGTCGACCGCCATTTATAGTTTTGTTTTGTTAATACATCATCGTGGACCATAAAAGTATTAACGAAGCGCCTGACTAAGATGTGCTGTCGATTTCAGATGATGTCACTGCCTGTGGCCGTGAACTCCGAACTTTGTAGTCTGCCCAAAAGTTCGCTCAATACTCGATGACAGGAAAGTTAGTCTGCAGCTAATGTATATCTGGCCTTCATTAATGCTGACATCGTTTACCAGTGACAATGTGGGAGAAAGCTGTTGCACAGGAGAAGGCGCGGGAGCTGAATAAACTTACATTCGTCGCCTACCTGCGCGCGAATAAGTACTCTTGAGTATTGGATACTCAGTACAGCACACATTTTCACTCAGCCTACAGCCACAGTGGCGTCGCATGTGCTAGGAAGTTGCAGGCAAGGAGAAGCTCAGAGGCAGGAACGAATTCACAAAGCGAATGATCAATGGCTTTTGGCGAGCCGAAGCGAAGCGCGCAAGGTCACACAAGTGCGAGAAAGCGGATTTGAAAAATGCCCTTTTGCGCAAGGGTCTCTGTAAAGATCCCCACTTGCTGCTTCGATTGAAGACCTTCCAAGTGAGGCGCAGGGTCTTCGCGAAAGAGTTAACCTGCAATGCAGAAGCACATTTTGTCAGTTGGTCGTTCCAGTTATAACAAATAGATCGGAGTTGAAATACCGCACTCAGTGCAAAGAGGAAATTAAGGCAAATATTCTTTGCACTAGTGTCAAGGTTATTGTGAAGCCAAAGTGGGTTTGCTGGTAACCCGCGGAATCAGACTTGCGAGAGAAGCACTTGTCTTAACAGTGTGTTCGTTTGGGCTGGCTGGAACTTTTTGTAAACAACAGCTTTAACACGGCCAGACACAGTGGTCTGTACCGTGGTTCTTTTGCGGTTTCTTGTGTCACAACTCCTTAAAGCACTTGTCCTACTGTGGGAGTCTGTGCGTTTGGCTGGGGTTGAGCACCGCACAAGAAGTACACGTTCATGTTTTATTTCCTCAGCTTCTTTCCTAACTCCTCAGAACGTTGTCGTACTTTGCCAGTCGCTGTTGAAGCATAGCGAAGCAATCAATAAGTCTATAAACTAAAGTTAATGACTGATGTTACATTAACAGAAAAAAGCACAAAATGTTTGAGAAAAGCTCGCTGGTTCCGAGTGTGGGAAGATTGCGAAAAGGCGCCAAAGGCGCCTTTTGGTAACTTTTGTCAAGATTTAGCTATTTTGAAGGATACCGTTTTCTTTGATAGCAATGTTTGGCATCAAAGTACACGGATCACTAGGAAGGCAATTTGTTGGATATACCATAGAATGTGCACAGAATCGAGCTTCAAGATATTGTCTCACTCGCTTAAGGTATCCGGCCGCACAGCCCAGTGTGCGAAAAGTTGCGTCAACGGGGTGAACAAAACGCGAGAAATGACTTCAGCAAGTGGCCGTTCACTACGGAAATGTTATCAAAACATGCGCGTCTTGATCTTTGTGCGCTGACATTCGATATTTAAGGCATCGATAGAAAGCAGCAAATCCATCTGGTGCCCTCAGCGTTCAGACTGCTCTAATGAAAATTTGCATCACATTAAAGCAAACTTGCCCCTGCGGCTGAGCAGTTATGACGTTCTGCCGGTGGTAATGAAGTCTCCGAGTTACGACAAAATTATGAGGCAGTAGCAACGCAAAAATGACGCCAACGTACTCCAATTTCCGTGGACGTTCAAGAACCCCAGGCAGTCAAGGCTAACCCGAAGCTTTCCTCTTGAGGATAATGTACAATTCTACCCAGCAACATCAATTACAGCTGCGAACCGAAGCTTCAAATGCACAATGAAGCTTGATAATGCGGCGACATAGGAGAGGTGACACTGAACGGCCATGACAACGAGAAGATTAGGCATGAACAGAAGAAGCGACACTCGACGTCCTTGACACGAAGGAGACGGCCGAGAGGATTATCCGAAGAGCGCGGGAAACCAGGTTAATTGCTGAGCCTTTAATCTAGACCACGAAGAGTATGAAACACAATGCGAACGATAAGTAGGGCATAGTGGGACGAGCGGGAAATGTTGATTTTGAAGCTACTTCGCTACCTGCTAAACAACGAAGCTCCCGCAAACGTCCGTTACGCCATCAGCGCTTGCGGAAGAACACATTCAATGTAAAATGTGCGTAGAAAGCTGGCAGGTTGGTAACGCACGTGATGTGCCCACAATTCACTCCAGTGGAAAAAAAAAGATTGTGATGCGCAGTAATTTGACACTGATGCATTACTTGTGTGCACCTGGTTGAAACCACGCCTTTAATGTTCATCACCACAAGCCCCAATAGGTTTTTGAAAATATATTGAAGATTTGATGCAAGCTTACAATTAAATGAAATAAAGCTAAAATTCGGTTCAATTCAAGCTGTATTGCTAAACAAACGCAGACGTTCAGTCCACCTCACAGGCTATATCATTCTGCTTCTATGAACAAGGAAGCCGGTCCTATTTCGAGCCGTGGCAGCTGCACTTCGATGGTAGTTCACTCAGGGCACTTCATGATGGTTGTTCATTGAGACATTCAACCATGTTAAAAAAATCACACGCGGTACGTTTGGAAACCGTGGAGTGTGGGGAGTGTGTATATAGTGCAATTTCACTCGGAAGGCGCGGTGTGTAAAGTTCGAATATTTTGTAAGGTTGATGGGTCTGGAACATGAATTTGCCATTTCTTACTTGGCTATGAAAAATACACCTGTCAGTGCTGTTTACATGCCGATGAGATAGCCTTCTGCCAATAGCTGGCGGAATATCCCGGCTTAGTAGTAGGTGCGAAACTCCAGGCTTAGTAGTAGGTGCGAGACTCTTGTTAGAGTGGGTACAATACCGCTGACTTCACCAATCATACCTAAGGAGGTCCATTCGAAAAGCGGAAATACGTCATGAAAACCCATTCATCAATCAACGAATCAAATATTGAAGTAAAAGCGGGCGGCAACGCGATGCGCGCCGACTATCAATAGAGTATGTGCAGACAACTTCCTCAGCTTATATGCACCACCGGGTTATATTACTCTTCTGTTTGTTTCTGTGACAGAGAGCTCCAGTGCTAGCTATTTGTTTAATGTGTCACTAAACAGAGAAAATGGTCCGGCCTTAGAAGTTACAATTAGTTTCAAAGTGTCCCTTATAATACGACAGCAGAACTTGCCGCTCTACGCGCCGCTGTTAATTACATCGCACAAGCAAAACCTCGAAAGTGCGTCGTTTTTTATGGCTCCAGAGCGGCCCTTCAGAGTCTGCAGTCAGCCTTACGACGCAAGACTGACGCACAACTGGGGTATGAGACTAGAGAGGTTCTCCATCAGCCCTCTTGACCAGACATGACATCATGTTCCAATGGCTTCTTGGGCACCGGTGCATCGACCATGCTGATAATTCCTCCCGGTCAGTCCATAAAGACGCCCTGACACTTCCTATGCCCTTAACAGGAGTAGACGCTGCGAGGGGTTCGATTACTTGCTCAAACCAAGACTGAAACTCTGTGGAACACCCCGATTTCCTCCAACCTCCGTCTCCACCGGCTTGATCCTACATTGAAGCTGCAGATTACATTGAACTTCTCCCGCCGTGATGAAACTTTACTGTGCCGCCTCTAGTTAGGGGCGGCTTTTACAAAAGCCCACTCATTAGTTACTGGAATGACCGACACATCGGTCTGTGACTCGTGCAAATGTGAAGAAACGATCAAGCCCATGTTGCATTTTTGTAATCTCTATAATATCCATCTTCGGGTGGTGTTAAACGGATCAGATGGAAGACCATTTTCAGAGACTGAGATTCTCGGACCATGGTCCCACGCGTCACAGGCTTATAAAGCGACGCCGGCAAGTACTCGTTTCTACGTTTCATGAAATCGGCTGGCCTCAGTGACGGATTATAGCCGCGAAATTATGTACAACCGCGCGTATTCACACTGATAGTACTGTCTTCCCTGCCTCTCCTTTCTTTTCTTCCCTTAAACTCCTTCCCCTGTGTAGGGTAGCAAACTGGACGTGCGTCTGGTTGACCTTTATACCTCTCCTTCTTTCTTCCTCCTCCCCCTCCCCCTCCTCCTCCTCCTGTTGTTGTTGTTATGGGACCTTGTTCCACAAATACAGCGTCGTGTTTCACCTATACGGAACTTGACAAAATCTGTTATTTTGTGGGGATATTGCCCCAATATTCTATCAGGTTATGTGTCTTTGTGACCACTAGAAACTCGGTATCATGCAAAATTTAGCAGATAATTAATAAGGACATCTTAAATAACTGCTTAATTAGCAATTATAGAGGAAACATCGCAGTTCCGGAACTGAGGACCGAAAGTGATATTATTAACACAACAAAAGCTTCTCTAAACAAATTCGTCTTAGGTGCTAGAGCCTGCAGTACTTTGGCACGGCGGGCGGCCAGTATGGCAGTCCTGAAAGAAATATGAAATAGGGCTCCAGTGACATTGATCTCTCTACCCTCTCCATTGCGAGTGCACACCAACAGCAGCGCAAGCTGTCGCTGCCAAGGGCTTCATCGCGGCTGTCTAGATTTTTTTTTTTGCATGGTGACGCCAGGAATCAAGGCAAAGCGTGCTGTATTCCAGTCTTGTGGCAGCACGGCAACTCGGATGATCACGTTTCCCAACAGCAGCAAATAAAGAAAGGCTTTATTGATCAGAATGAAGAGAACTCGTAAATGTCGTACCATTGGCACCCGCACAGCAAGGCAGCAGGTGTCGTTTTCTGAAAGGGTCAGTTGATCAGCGTCACCGACATGCTCTTCAATCTTCGTTTGGGTTCAGGGCTGGCGACAGTCAAAATACTGCACGCCGTAGTACCCACGACGATTTTTGTGAAGTTGTTGTTGGGCAACATACGACTGTCGGGCCTCAATTTTGCAAATACAATATTGCCGCTAAAATTGATAATTAGTAGGGGTGTGCGAATATTCGAAATTTTGAATACGAATCGAATATTTTCCTTATTCGACGCGTATTCGATTCGAGAAATGCATATTCGGACATTCCCGAATATTCGAGGACGGTCGAATAACGGTGGAAACGGCGAATATTCGGACAGACTGCGAATAATTGAGCAATTAACGAATTGCATGCTTGCTCCGCATTCTCCTAAGAACATGTTTATTAACTGAGAACTTCGCATGATCCGCTCATTATCTGTATGCTCTGTTTCAGTCTATCTGCCTCAGGCCCTTGAGACATGATCAGTTTCGGTTTCATTTTCACCAAGCTTTGTAATTCCAATTATTTTAGGAATGCTCCATTGCCTTGAAGGTTGCGAAGGCAACTCAGGGTTTGCTAACATTGTTGCAAAATGTATCAAGAATCGTTGTGCGGAGTGCGAATTTGATGGAGTGGCCAGCCTGGGCATGTTTCTTGGTCCGCGCGTTAAGGCCACAGTTCATCAGGCATCTGGCCAGATGATCTGGCTGAAAGACCTTGTGACAAGGGAGCTCCAGGCAGCTGTCGTGGAACGCAGTGGGGACACTGCCGTGCCAGGGTCGACTTCGTGTCCACTGGTGGCATCGAGTGTATGGAATGCTTTTGACGATCTAGTGATGAACAAAGAGAACACCCATTTGGCATCTGCCCCTGAGAGGGAAGTTACAGACTACACGGAAAAGCCTCTTCTGGAAAGGGGTATGAATCCCTGTGAGTGGTAGCAGTCCATTGGCCGCTTCAGGTACCCGCTTTTAAGTGCACTCGCCCAGAAGTACTGGGCGCTCCCTGCCACCTCGGTCCCTAGTGAAAGAATTTTTTCTACTGGTAGAAATGTGACAGTGCATAGAGAGCGTTTACTTTCTGACCATATTGAGCAGTTAATTTTCCTTCACGACAATCTGTAACAAGCGTTTTACCTGATTTACCTGACTGAGGGCATTACCTGAGTCCAATATCTATAATGAGTACCTCCTTAACCTGAAGCAGCCTTGTAAAATGCAATAGTATTTTTGAAAGGGTAATAAAGCTATTGTTACCTCGTTTTGCAATTTTTAATACTACGCATGTATTCGATATTCGATTCGACATTCGAAGACAGTTTTTTGCCTTATTCGTATTCGATTCGTATTCGAAAATTTCAATATTTGCACACCCCTAATAATTAGAACTTAATCTGTGTTGGCCGCCAAGCCTTACAGTATGACAGTAGATGCGAAAATGCGCTTATCACAAGTTATCAGTGCTGCACTCTGTGTGTTTTGGTTGAGGAAATAAAACAGCCTGTGTACGTGCTACATTAGTGATCTCTGTGAACGAAAGCGAAAAGGGGAGGGGGGGGGGAGTGACGGAAGACCTATGGGCCCCGGGTGCCAGACGACCTAGCTGCGCCACTGGCGACATCATGCACTGATCCGCAGTTGATTTGCCGTACCGCTATCGTTCTAATGCAACTATAAGAGGTTATTGCCAATGATAACTTATACTTGCTGCTGCGGTTGCTAAATGCCCACCAATCGAACGCATTTAATGAGACTCCAGCAACTGCTCGGAGACCCGCTGAAATGGCTTTGCAAAGAAAATAAAAAATAATATAAGACATAATTTTGCATGAACAATGTGAAACTTCTTTCTTTCAATGCAATTAGCCACAGCGTACATGGCCTTCATGAGTGTAAAGCCCGGTTGATTCATTATTATCACACAGCTCTCGCACTATGCAGCCAGCTACGGCCACCTACTTGGAGCTTAAATATTAAAGGACGAGCTATACAAAGCCGTTTTCAAAACAACTTTACTAACTTTGAAGTCTCTAAAATGTTCAAAATTGTCCAGACTGTCGCTAAAAAGAAGCCACTGGCCGCTAATTAAATCTTCTTACGGCTGAGGAGTCCGAAAGGTCGTAAGCCTAGCGGCCAAATCGCTTAAACGACAATGCCGTCCAGACATTTCTTTCTTTTTTTTCTGGGGGGGGGGTGCAGAAGGGGAAGGTGCATGAAGCTGCTCTAGCGCATAGCTTTCGTGTCGTTTCAATCTAATTTATATTCTAGTATCAGGCACCGCAAATTTTAGTGGCGGTTTGTAGGCAAGCGCGGTTGAAAGCGGCGGGGACTGGCACGTATTTAGGTTTGTTTGTTTTCGGGTTTTATATTTTTTTAAATAGGGCAGGGGGGTTAAAATCTGGTGCTATATTTCAAACTGATAATCGGGGAGAAATGGGGATTTTTTAGTGAAACCATTAAGAAATAGAGTTTTTTTCGAGTTAGATCTACAGATGTACTAAGTAATACACTCAGTTTATGTTATCAGAAGGTATCGCAGGCTTAACTCTAACGCGTTAAAATTGGTGTTTGTTTCAAGCTGGTAATATGGGGGGATCAGGGTTTATAGCAAATTCTCTCCAAAATTGGCGTTTGTTTGGAAATGAATCAGTATTGACGACAACAAAGGGCCTTGATAGCTTCTAAGAACTGAAACATTTTATTCACGAAAGGCTGGTCATCAATTTTTTACACGCCCTTGTTTACATACATTATCATCTGCATGCGCAAAATGTCGGCCTCCATTCGAGACCTCTCCGGTCGTTGAACGTATCTCAGCTGGAAGAAAGTTCTCTCGACATCACAGCCTCCATTAGCTAGGCACAATATTGTCAGTGCCGTGTTTACCAGCCTGAGGTAGCAAGCGGTAGACTCATGCCAATTCTCAATGAGTTCGACAGCTGTGTTTGTGGGGCTTGCTTCCAGCAAGTATTAGTTGAACTCGTCATGAAATGAATCTACATCGTTGGTTACGGACATGAATAGAGGTCGGTAGTCACCAAATGACTGCCCTAACAGACGCTTCTGAAATGGATCCAGGACGGCTCCCAACTTCCGCAAAGTTAGCTGGTTATCGTCTATGTCTGAGACGTTCCGTTCAACAGTGCATTGCCATTTTGTGGGGAGTTTCGGGCAGAACTCTTCACAACATGTTTTTACTAATGTGGTGCTGCTCTTGGGTAACATAGACAAAACAGCTCTGCCCTAATTGCTTTTACCGATCAACGTTAAAAGCTCGCTGACAGACTGCTGCAGATTTATGTTTACCAGATGATCAAAGCTGGCATCAGAATTTTTCCGCTTTCAAGAGTTTTCTCAGCAAGCAGCAGGGTGAAAATGTGCCTGTTTTTTTCGTGGAGAACGGCGGACCGCCAGCGCACGATTGTGCAGATAGCTACTCGAAAGGTACATTCGGGGAGATATCGGGTTTTACCCGATTCTCCTGAAACATATTCGGGGTGTAAATACCGGGTAAAATCGGGTTTTACCCGAAAACGAACAACCCTATGCAGCATATTGACCTGAAAGAGTTTTTAAGTAGCCTCTCGTATTGGCCTATAGCACTTGCCAGCTGCATCGGGAAGCTCATGGAACGTATGATCCTCATGTGCCTCTAATGATACTTTGAACACCACAAAATTTGCCCTTACTCTATGGCGGGATTTCGACGTGGCCGTTCGTCGATTGACAGTGTCATCGATCTAGTATCATCTGTAGAACAGCAGAACTCTTGGAAGCGATTATCAGTAGCACTCTTTCTTGACGTAAAAAGTGCTTACGAAAACTTTTCCCATCAAACCATTCTAGACGCACTTTTGACAGTTGCACTAGGAGGGCGAGTATATCGATGGATCAGAAACTACTTGACACAAATGTCCTTGTTCATACGTACGGAAATTCGTCCGACTAACGATGACTACAGATGCTGCGGCGTTCTCCAAGGCAGTGTTCTAACCCCTATACTTTCCAACCTCGCATTTCTTCGGCTGGCCGAATGCCTACCGGCAACAGTGAGTGTTTCAATCTACGCTGTGACATCTGCATCTAGGCATCAGCGGTCACTCGCCTGCAGGTTCGCGCAAGGCTACAGAAAGCAGCAACACAGGCATCTGACTATCTTCACACAAGGCCTTATCATCTCAACCAGAAAAATGGGCGTTAGTCACTTATGACTAATGAGTCACTTATGAAAAAGCGATGTCTCGTTATCCGGTATGCATCAATGGCCAGCCTATCTCCTACAAGAGGAATCATCGGTTTTTGGGTGTCATTGTTGACCGGCAATTCTCTTGGATCCCTCAAGTTGTTCACTTGAAGAAGAAGCTCACATCTATTGTTCACGTCTTCATGTTCATCGCCCCCAAAACATGAGGGTCGTCTGTGGTCTCCATGCTACAGTTATATCGAGCCCTTTTTATCGGATTCCTGCGCTACAGCTCTCCCGTGCTTGCTAAAACATGCAAGTGAAATCTTTGAGAACTTCAGAGCGTGCAAGCACAGGCACTACGTGTTTGCCTAGGCCTTCCACGGAGCACCTCTACAGCAGGAACCATTATAATGGCTCAAAACCATCCGATCACGACTTACATTAGCACCGACACGCTTAGGCCCCGTGTTCGTCATGTTTCACGGATGCAATCAAGCTATCTTGCCTACCTGCCACAACGACGACCACAGGCGTCCTTGTCCAACGAGGTCAGCAGCAATCGTGCCACCCTACCATCATGCTTCCCACCCTCAGCACGTTCAACCTCAGCTTTGTGGAGTTTAAAATAACCTCAAGTGCGTGTTATGGCTCCAACGATAAGAAAGAAGACCGACCTGCCTACCTTGGCCTTGAAGCAAGCGGCTCTGGATTGTTTGCACACTTTCTACTTAGACGGAGTTCACATATATATGGACGGCTCTTCCACTCAGACCAGCTCTACCGGCGCAGTGGTTATATCTTCACGATCACTAAGCATACGATACAAGATTTCTCACTTGACAACATCAACCGGTTCGGAGCTTGTTGCCCTCCGAGGTGCCGTTGATTATATTAACAATCAAGCGGCTAATTGGTGGGCAATATTCTGCGATTAGAAGGCGGCCTTACAATCTCTTCTGTCATCTCTTCGTCGTGGGTCCTGTAAACAACTCGTGTGAGAGATACGAGAAATACACCATCATATGATCGCAAAAGGACACGACGTCGTGCTTCAGTGGCTGCCTGGCCATTTCGGTAACTCCGGCAATGACCTCGCTGACGAAGCTGCTAGAAAAGCACGAAGGAGCAACCATTGTTTCTGTACCTTCATTGCGGACTGAGGCAGCCCAACATTTGAGCAAGCTAGCGCACCGTATGACATTAGAGAAGTGGCACACACCTGAATTCTCCCAAGATCGATTGCATCCCCTCGATCCATCTATGCAACTGCCGCTGTTACCATGGTTTCTGCGTAATGAGGAAACAATCCCGTGCCGCTTACGCTTGGGCGTCGCATTAACCTATGCAAATAGGTTATTATATGGAATGGCTGATAGGCCGAGTGCAATGCCTGCGGTGTCGAGGAAATTATGGAACATCTACTGTGCTACTGCCCATCTTCTGAAAATGAAAGACATGACCTCTGCACACCTCTCAATCAGTTAGATAGAAAACTATTCACCTTGAACATGATCTTGGGACCATGGCCACGCATATCGCAGCTACAAAAGGCCACAAAAGCGCTGCTGCGATATTTGAAAGCTACCGGATTGAGTCAGCGTCTGTGATCCGCGCTGAGTGAGCGAAGGATATCGCCAGTAGACTTTCTCTTCTTCCTTTAATCTGTCCGTCCCATTTTCTCTTTCCCCAGTGTAGAGTAGCGAACCAGGCTCAGTTTTTGTTAACCTCCCTATCTTTCATTTATCATTTGCTCTCTCTCTCTTAAGTAGCCTCAATTCATAGTCGCCAAGTGTGCCCTGCTTGATTAGCATGATTAAATGGGATTAGAACTCTCACTCCCCTTTCCCCGCTTGGCGGTTTCTGTCGTGTTTCTGACGACTTTATTCCGGTGCACTTTCTAATAAAAACAAACACTTCAAAAACAAAAGGTAGGGTGGGCTCCAATCTGCGTTGTGAAGGCGGTTGGCCAAGGAAACTGCGGTATCACCTGATCCGATAGACCAATGTGACTTAGCCGTGAACTGGGTCCTGCCGAAGCCTGAGTACGACGCCATTGTCCACATGGACGTTGATGCCCATTCCGTCGCTCATCGTATTAGCGCAGCTCTTCAGGCGTTCTAACTGCACGCGGCTTGCTCTGGGCAGGAACCGCCGCGTACTACCTAGCCTGAGCACGATGCCATTGTGCATATTGACGTTGCTGTTCCCGTTGCCGCTCATCATGTTCGCGATGCTCTTCGGGAGTGCGGACTGTGCGTGGTCTTTCAATAACGCTATCAGAACACAAATCAAATCGGTTGCTAGGCGGGTTGTTCTTTTACGCATGAAAGTGTGGTTACTTCACTCCCTACTTCGTGTGCTACAACAGTTGCTGCTTCCAGGCAACTGCAGCTTATGCAACCGCAATCTTTACCGGGAAGCGCTTGCGGAGAACGCTATGCGCGAAGACGAGCGCCATCTGGTGGTGCCGCACGGAACCCAGCGGCGCCCGAGGCGCGTGCCTCCCGCTGTGATTGGTTGAGTTTTTACCCACAGACACGACAAATCCATTGAGGGGTAGAAGTACACAGGTTCCCCGTAAAACTTCGGTACTGGTCGGTATCGACGCTGGTTCGTGGTTGGAGCACCGCATCCGGATACTGTATCCGCTCGACCACGATGGGGGGCTGGACAACCCGGTATTCATTTTCATCGTTAGCAGCACCAGCACAGTCTCCGAGGCCCCGCGTTCTGCTAGATGACGCAGCGAGTCCACAGGGAAGCGCGAGAGGAATCCGGGTGCAGTGCATGGGTCATCATGAGGCAATTCAGCGGCAGGTCTTTCAGTTCTCCGTGAAGAATACGTCACGACAAAATTACGTGTGTACCGCTACTTGGATGCTAATCCCAGTAACGACGATAAGCATCCGAAACGGATGAGTTCTGCATAATTTTTTTTTCTCTTTCGTACACTCGATCGGTGAGATGGACCACCAAGAGATCTAAATCCGCTGGTTTCCTGCACACATGGGCTCTGTCAATCCATATCGGAAAAATTCAAACGCAGCTGCACGAGGACTTACTATCCGTGCGCTACGCTACCAGGACCATAATAATATACAGGAGGAGAACAGGGACCCATTACTTACATATAATGAAATAACCAAGCATTACTACATGGACAGAAGGGAATTTCCAGTGCCACACGCTAAGCTCAATAGAGCTCAATCAGTGACTCAGAGATTATTGCAGACAAGAACTTATCCGAGTACAAACTTTATTAACATGCTATATCCAGAAAAAGAGGTACCAATCGATTGAGAGAACTGTAATGGCATCATTACTCTGGATCATATGCTTTGACAGTGTCCGGTGTCTTTCACATACTATGAGAAGGAAAGAGACTGGTGGCGACGAGTCCTTCACAGCAGAGTTCTTTTACATCAAGTACAGGCCATCCAGAAGGCCCACGATACGGCGGTAAGGTTACACCTTACTGTCCCGACGAGGGAGCGTCACTCCTCAGGGTTGATCTTCGGGACGAGAATAAAGTTCATCATGCCATACCATACCATTCGTACACTCATTTTAGGTGGCGGTACTTTACAAAGAGTACATTCGGAAAGGTAAAAGAAAGGAGAGAAGTAGGGACTCTAGCCAACAGAAACGCAATAGAAATTTATTTTCCGTTATCCCGCTTTACAAAAAGTGCAGTGACGATGAGGACAAAAAGGAATAGCCCAAGAAGGGGCTTCACAGAGACTGCGCTCTTTTCCGACACCTCAGAGAGGGAACAGCACAGACATTAGAAATGCGTTCCAAGTTCCATAGAAAATAGCGAAAAGATGTGCCTTGTAGATTCACAAACATTAGTATTAACTTATTGAAAACCTTCTTCAAACAGAGCTACAAAATCAATAAATTAGGCCGGATAATCTTAAATGGTTACTTTCTTGTTCAAAGCGTTTGGCAGTCTATATCCAATCCTCTGTCTTCCGTAGTTAGTGCGTGTTCTAGACATTTTCCATCGGCCTGTATCGCGTTTTAAACTGACCATTCCTTTCTTGTAGAGCTGCTAGGTCTCTTATTGCGTCTTTGTTTTTGACGCGCAATTCGCAGCGCTCTATCAACCGCGAGAGTTAAAAGTCTATTTTTTAAGAACAGAAACTGCAGTTTGTTGCCCTGCACTGGGAAACGGGGGAGGTGAAAAGAAACTGCCTTTATAGCTCGGATCGTTATGCATGTTGACAGGCATACTGCTTATTCAGAGGAGCAGTACATGCGTGCGTCCCTGTCCTTCGTGGCATATCGTCGCTCTAATTCAATCACGAACGTCGCCACGTTATTTAATGTAAGAGTAGTTAATGGTGGCCAGCTCTGTTTGTACGGTGCGATGTAGCACGTTAACTGGCTGATGAGGCGAACAAGTAACTCAACAAAAAAATAAAACCTGGTTGCTCACAAAACGGCCCCACACGTGTTGAACAAGGCCTGATCGAAGGCGTTCGCAATAAGAAAAGATGACATGGATAGCAGTGCGACAGTAGAGTGGGCGGAAGGGAGAGCAAAAATTTGTGCAAGTCAGTGAGAGGTGTTGCAAAATCTCTTCCATGCATGCCACTGCATCTGACTTAATCCAGCCGGTCCACATCTGATACCAAACCTGCTTTATTGCGTCAATATTAGCTCCCCCCCCCCCCAGCACACGTCTGCATAAGATCTAATTTTCCTGCAATAACCTTTCTCGGCTCCCCCTTGGAACCTGCAATGAAGGCTGTTTCCAGTACTGAAGAAGAAGGACGCCGGAGGGGATGAAGAACGGTGACCCATTAATTCATGTTATGAAACTTGCGAACACAACGAC
Organism: Dermacentor variabilis; assembly: GCF_050947875.1. Lineage (NCBI taxonomy): Eukaryota > Metazoa > Arthropoda > Arachnida > Ixodida > Ixodidae > Dermacentor > Dermacentor variabilis. The sequence continues at coordinate 23,945,282 of NC_134575.1, read as the reverse complement.
TTCTCCTGCACAACCGTCTTCGTTGCCACATTGCGGTAGATACCTCCTCGAAATTCCGCGCATGCGGTGCAGGTAATTTAAATTAGGTTCGCTGGAAGTTGGAAGTTTCGTGAGGTCAACTTTGAGTACACCCGGATGAAGATTACCTTGAAGATACATCTAAAAGCATCCGTGCATCCGTCTCCCACACACACAAAAAAAAACGTAATCGCTAAATCGTGCACAGCGAATGGCTACCTTTATTCGTAAACTTGATCAAGCAACGTGTGCGACTCCCTCCTTTTCTGCGTATGACACAGAGAGACATACGAAGTGTGCCACTTGTTAGCATTCGCGCCTATAAAGAGGCTGGACAAAAAAACAAAAAAAAAACATGAAGACAATGAACACCAACGCGTACGTCTGGCGGAGCGCCAGACCTATGCGTCGATGTCCTCGGAGGTTCACACATGCACGGGGTCGCCACCCACAGGTACTCTAAACACCTTTCGCTTTCTGTGAATTCTGTCGGTCTGGAGGCTTATAGGGTGAGCGATGTGTGAGAATACAGCACACGAGGTATCTACATAGCCACTTGCGAGGTACAATGGAGCAGGAGTACACGGATATCGGACCATGTTGGCGGATGCTCATATATCACAGGAGGGACATTACATTCTCTTTTTCTCGCTGCGCGCAAGTTGGGTGGTTGAGCAATTTCGCACCATCGGTTATTTCACTCATGCCGGGCTTCGTGACACGGCCTGACACCGTTCCCCTTGCCTCTTTCCTTGTTTTCCAAAGCGGAACTCCTCAGGGAGTAATGCAGCTAACGTTGGTCACGCAATCGCACGAAGAAAAAAACATTATATGGCGAGAATGAGGCGATATTGTCTCAGAGCTGCGATGATTGCTTCAATAACAAAAAAAGGTAGAACTGAGGTATGTTTGTTTGTGTGCAGTGTGTTCAACAGCGCACATGCCCAAAAACAGTGCATTACCAGCAGTACAGCAGTGTAGTGCTGAAACGTCATGTCAACTGCTCTTGTACGCCTTGTGTCAAATTTCAGGCACCCATTAGAACAGCACAAAGTTGTGAAAGTAAAATTCGTCGGCATTTGTTTTGTAGACATAATTTGTCGTAAATTACAGGACATACCATCTCAGCATGCCATTAAAGATAACGCACCATGCATCATTGTTGCTAGAAAAGGGGGTATACGGTGACAGAGAACAACAGTATCACAATGTCACGACTTATATTCAAATAAAAGTGAAACATCCGATGTCGCTTCGTGTAAACGCTATGGCTGTGATTACGTGTAAACAGGATACTTCACCAGCCATGTTGAAAACGAACCTAAGTGTTGATTCCGTAGGTTGCTGCGGTCACTCGGTCATAGATGGTTGCGTGACTCGAGCCACGGAACGAACTGACCGCGAAGTCGTTGCAGTATGCGTCGCGCATCCTACGCAAGTTTGTTCGTTCACAACGAATGTACGAGGTACTGCGGTGGCACGATTTTCCTTTATGTGCGAGAGCGACTCTTACGTAAAGACGCCGAGGAGCTGCCAGAACTTGCCAGGCCAACCCTACGAGGTGCTCTATCTCTTTCTTCCAATAAGTTGGCTACTTTGCCAACGCAACCCGCTCGCTCATCCAAAATGAATATTTGAGCCACGCAAATGAAGATTGCGCCAGGCGGTACGGAGCTCTGTGCTCGATACATAGCTCATTACATTATTCCCCCCCCCCCGCCCTAATACTGCTGAGTGCACGGTCGGGTTATGCTGCAGGCCTGCATTCTTCACCAACGGAGCCACCAAGAAGCGCGATTGGCGAATACGGTGGCAATGGAGGAAGCAAGGGGGTGCACCTGCTGTTTAGCGCTTCATCACTGGCACCATGCGTGACTTCGTCAGCAAGGGGCCAGCCGACATTTTTTTATAAATTGTGACGTCAGCCTCTTCGTAGCGCCCTCAGCCAACCGGACGGTCGGCCCTTTACAGAGGTAAATGTATTGGGCGCTTGACCTGGCCCATAATCAACCAAGGAAACTACGCACGCCCTAATGACTTTCCGAATTTCAACGAGCCTGAGAAGGTTCACTTATAGACATGCAGTGTTGACTACTCTGCACGTAAACTCTTTCTCATGTTACCTCTGCCTGCTTTCCTAAAATCCCCCATCCACTCTCTTCCGTGCAGTGAAGCCAACAATGTCCATCTGGTTGGCATACCCGGCTTTCCTTGTTTCCCCCGCTCTCTTTTTGTGATCACATGCGAAGCTTTTCCTAAAGAATTCGAACAAATAAAATATTATACAGATCCAACTCCCGTGTTTCAACCTATTGAAGGAAAAACTTCAGTGAATTAAATGCTATAATCTAACGGTGATACGCATATTTGAGTTCACGTGTGCGCTTAGCAACTTCCATTCTCATCGAACGTTTATGTTTACCTCCCAAAGGTGCAAAAGTTAATCACATGTGATTATATGGCATTGCACTGCGCCGTTTACAGGCTCTGCCTTATATGCTAAACCAAATCAGACGAATGGACAGTGTCAAACACTTGCGCAGCGTTATGACGAAGACGATGTACGAGTGTTTGTAGATGAAAGAATGTAGATGACGGGTCTTTGTGTGACAAATATTTGGCTACATTTGCCCAGCAGGGACACCACAATCGCCGCCTTTTGAATGCACTGCAAATTGATTTATCTATTATAGGATGTGAGCAACAGATGTGTCGCCGACCTATCTAAAATAGTGAGGTGCTGATTCAGTGAAATATGTTAGGGGAAACAAATTGTTCATGCAGCTCTGTGTCACACGAGAAGTCATCAGGATAGTGCGAACGCCCCTTTGATATCATCATAATCAAGTTTATTTATCCACAGTGTCAGTTTTACAAAGAATTGTATACAAGATTAGTACTACACAGGGAGCCCCAAAGCTAGAAACTGCCAGGGGGACTCCCATACATGAACAAAATGAAAATAAAAACGAGATATAGATCAAGCATTGGTTACGGTGACATTACAGGCAATTTAAAAAAATTATGGAACAATGTGAGAAACAAGAAAATGTAAGGCTGTTTAGTGAGACAAATATTTGCAAAGAAAACTTCTGCAATAAACGAGCAATTCAAGTTTACAATACAATGAAAATTGGAGTAATATAACATGTAGTATTATAGCTAAGTCAATTACTATTACAATCCCAAAAGTCATTTGTTAGGATGAAGAGAGTTGTTGCATAAAATATTTCTTAACTTGGTTCTTGAATATGTGCCCTGTGGGTGATGATTTAACGGTATGTGGAATAGAATTTCACAGTTTGATTCCCGCAGATGTGGTTAGTGAACTTACCATAGTTTTTGCGCACTTTAGGTAAAAGACGGCGGTCGAGTTCAGAGAACACAGTAATGTTAGTATCTAGAAAAGTTTCAATGACAAAGCCATCTATATGTGCAATATCAGGAAATAACTCATACATCACGATTGTTGTCTTAAACTGAAAGAGCCGATGAAGAGGATGAATGTTTAAACTGGCATTAAAGTGGCGTTGCATTGGATAGGAAATGGCTGAAAGTCATGAGACGAAGCGCCTGATTCTGCAGGCGTTGAAGTTGGCCGAGGTGTGCTAAGTATGCGCGCACTGCCAGGATAAACGAGCTTCGTTCTTATCCCAGAATAAACGAGCGTTCTCGCCGCTATGGTGCTCACCGCGGCGATGGAAGTTGGGCGTTCATTTTTATTTCTGTCCCAGACATACGTGTGCGGTATGGTCTTAGTTTTGCCGCCTTTTCCCTTTCGCACTCAGCGCAATCCCTTCAAGCTAACACTGCCAATTTTTTCAAGTTTCCTACCATCGGCCTGCAAAGAGTTGGCTTACAAACATCGTCATGATTGAACTAACAGGTCGACTTCACTTACCATCAAAGAGCCTAGAAAATTGGCAGCATGTTTTTTATATATATATTTGCAGTTCCAAACGTTGGGAGAAGACAGATTTTACAAAGAACAAATATGGAAGGGCATCCATTTTTGCGTGTCATTTTACTGCCCGCTCGTTAAATTCCACCTATGAACCACTAGAAGAATACGCAATGAATGACGCAGGAGCTGCACTTTTCACTTCTGCTAATAAAATGGTTACAGCTTTCAAGCGTCCTTCCACGTGCGCCAAAGCCTCAAAGAGGAAGCTCAACGCCAGTTACACTTGCTTAAAGTCATTAGCGGTCGCAAAATACAGGCGATTTGATCCATGTCTGCGGCGTCTTTCGCGCAGGGTTCTCGCGGGGCATACTAATTGGTCGGTCACACTATTTCTGAGCACGTATTTGGTCCGACCAGCAGCTGCAAATTATACATAGGCCTGCTTTCTTCAAAAGAGAAGCTACGATTTTGAAGGTCGGTAAGAAGGCGAGAGACGGCCCAGCCCATCTCGATCGACCGCAGAGGAATTGCGAAAGGACTCACCTTAAGCGTGGCCTTCGTGCGAGTGAGCCGCTAATGCGGAGAGCGGTGGCAAGAAAGAAACCACATTGAACATCGCACGGAATACGTTGCGGTGGCATCGGCATCATTTGTGCTTCTTTACCGAATGTGCTACGTGATCCTCCACTTGCGTATGCGAGGGCCCGAAAGGGTGTATTGAAGTGTGCAGTACAGATTTGGTGATACCTCGAGAATTTATCACTGTCCAAACTTGCGAAAATGCATATTTTCTAACGCCTTATAGGGTGGCGTGATCGGGAAGACAATCAAGTCTGGTTAATTGAAATAGGCGGAAAGAAGAAAAATAGATGTAGAGAAACAACTCGCTGCGGTCAAGGTATGCCACAAAAATGGCGGGCTTACACGTTTTTGATAAAGGGCAGATAGCACAACGGCTGCAACTGAGCGACATTTTTTTTTAGCAATACAAAAGACGAAAGACGTTCATACATAAATTGCGCCACGAGGAAGATTCATTTCTCCGGCAAGAAAACGTAGCTGCGAAAGTTTTTGAATTTGTTGTTGCTTAGGCAGTTTTTGCGGCCCTTTACGGTCAACTTTGTACATACCTGCGGCGTAGTACCATTATAAACGCATACTATGCTGATTTCAAATGTAAAGTGTTCCTGACCAAAATAAGCACTAAGGTGGCGACTTCGGTGCCAATTATCTTGATCGAAACCCAATCTCTCAGCGTAGTAAGATTTGGGGAGAATACCGAAATCAAGTACACTGAAGCATAACCATGAGCCTCATATGAGCTGGCATGGCTAATTAACAAAGTTATCAAGAAAGTTAAAATCTTAAGTAGGTGGCTTCTATGCCTCCATATGGACATTGTACGCATGACAAGATAACTACAATTGTAGCGTAACAGACGTGATTCTCACTCTGATATGGTCAGCAAGCGCCGGTATTCTCAACACAATATTTTTTCTTCATTATCGAATGACCAGGGGGGAGAAGGAAAGCTTCGTGACAAGGTTTTGAGACGTTTCGAGATGAAGGGTGATGTCGGTGTCGATGCCAAGTGTTGAAAGTGTTAGGACTCACGAGACAACTTCGTTGGATGAGTTTTTTTTAAGGGTGCAAGTTTCCTTTTAAGGCGGCGTCCCAGAAAAGATATAGAGATAGTAACAAATAACAGGTGCCAATCTTGCATGATAATGGTATACTGAAAATTGCCTGGACGAAATTGAAAAATATCCGCTTTGCTTTAGGCTGAGTTGCCGGCCTAGGGACTCAGTTCGTGAAGAAATAATCTTGGAGGTATCTCTGAATCACGGGCGTCTGTTGGGACTGCGACCATGTAAAGTTAGCACACAGGTACAGTTGTAACGTGAACAAGCGTACTCAGAATACTTTCCTTCGAAACGTCACACCAATGCTTAAGTTGTGCCATTCAGTGCATGTAGATCAACACTGTCCCTTTGCAGGGCTGTAAGGAGAACGGACAATCCAGATTCTTTCCGACCTGAGGTATGGCATCAGTTATAATCCAATCCAAGCAGAAAGGCCGTACTCGGTTGTGGTCATCATTACTGGTGATTCATGTGCTCGGGGAGATCAACATCCTCCGCTAGCCTTGCCGATGGCCACGCAAAGGCAATGTGTGCGATTCTTCCGGCGTGCTTGCCAATTCTCTTATCTATCCTGTCGGCGTCGAATAAAACAAGAGAGAGCGAGAGAGTAGCCTAAACTCTGTTTATTCGCGTAGAAAAACGAACGAAGTCTCAGGAATTGCGAAAACTTCCTTGACGCTACGTTTCTTTTTTTGTCAGAAACACACAATCGATTGAGCAATAAATCGCTTCACGTCAGCATTATATTGTGAATGAGTCCAAGATGCTTCCTATTCCTGGCACCCCTTTATTGTTTTTTAATTACCATGGTGTGTTGATAAATATACGGCTGTTGAATGTCACATGATCGGTATGGCGCTTCTCATCACGTAGAGAATAATTGACGCATGGCTACCATTTTGGCATACGTACTTCTCTATGTTGTAGGCGAAGCTGACCACACGCCTGGTAGTGCTACAGACGTTGGTAGCATCATCATATCACAAAGTGATTGGTATTATCTTTTTGGATAAGCAACCGTCTAGATGGCATTGGCATGCCATAAGCCGATGGTACCGTATAAAACGTCCTTGAACAAACTCCAAGTGATCTTGAAGAAAAATTGTTGGCGCTATTGAGAGCTCAATACCATAATATGTAAATATATGAGGTTGTCATCGTGGCGTACCTTATAAATTATTTGTTCAGCTGTATCCGATGATATCCGATCAAATATGATATCCGAGTAAAGGGTATTGGGCAATGGTACGTTGTGTTGTCGTGCGATCACACGATTTAGTATACGGCCCCTTCTTAACATCTATTTTTTCATAGCACATGTTACTAATCCTTGTAATAACTTTAATGCATACATACTTGAGTCAGCTTAGAGCGGCTTAATTTAGGCCTCTTTACAGCACCGTTACATTTAAACTCACGCGGTGCTTCCACACTCAGCAAGCGAAGTCATTCTGCTCAGTTAATGATTATTCACGTGCTGATGACGCTAGCATTTTGGAAGACATGGATAGCTGCCTTATTGATTTCAATAACAATGATGTCGATGTTCTTTGGTGTCACTTTCGAGATATGCGCCCTCATTGTTTCGATTCCTTCGTGCCGAATAAACGGAGAAAAATTCATAAGCAGACGCCCTGGATGACACGTAGCCTCATTGAACGCAGGTGCAAGCGTAAGCGAATAAAAAAGCGACATGCGCAGTCACTTTCAGTGAGCGCACTGCACGATCAGGTAGCGCACGCTCTATGAACCATCAAAAGATAAATATTTTCAAACGGTTTTGCCAAAACTTCATAAACGATGACCCGACAAAGTCCTCGACCTTCATAAGCGAGCAAAAGATACGTGTCACACAGCTTAAATTTCATGATCACATAATTTCAGACTCAAGAGAAATTGCGCTACATTTTAACTCATATTTCCGTAGCGTGTCCTCACGAGCTATGACGTGCCCATCTACGTCTTCGGATTCAACACATGACGTATCATTTGTATCCTATCCAGGTGTACTATCGCTTTTGCTAAATCTGAATGTCAAGAAAGTCATCTGGTTGTGATAATATTCCTTACGCTTTCTTCAAGCGATATGCAGAAATGGTCATGAAATTTTTTGGTTATATTATTTCGTACGTCGATGGCAACTGGTAGATTACCGCATGACTGGAAGACAGCACGAATCGCTCCTGTATTTAAGAAAGGAGGCCGTCTTGTTGTACGAAATTATAATCCTATTTCTACAATATTATCTTTTAAATTAACTGTACATATTATCGCTAAATAAATTAACCAGTTTCTCAAGAAAAACTGAACTCTAAAACGTCACCAGCATGGTTTCAGAAAAGGATGCTCAACGGTAAGCCCGATAATTACGGTAATTCACTCACTAGCCTCTTCTCTTGACGCTAACGGAGAAGGAGACTTGATTCTTTAAGGTTTTAGCAAAGCATTCTACCATGTATCTCATGATTCGTTCCTAACAAAATTTAAAAATGGAATGCTTCCATCTATTATTATACATTAGATTACTGATTATTTGAGCAATCGTAAACAGTGTGTTGTGATCGACGGGTAAGAGTCGGACCACCTACCGGTAACATCAGGAGTACCGCAACGTAGTGATCTGGGACTTTTCCACTTTTACTTTTGTACATTAATGATCTTGTAAATGCAGTTGACTGGATCATTAACATCACACTATTTGCTGAGGATGGTGTTTTGTACAGAGATATAACTTCCGATAATGGTCAACTTGAACCTAACAAGAACTCAAAGAGCATTTCTGATTGGTGCCACATGTGAGGAATGCTTTCGAACACGGAAAAAAGTGTTATTTTACGAATTATACGTAAAATAAAGCCACTAATGCACACTTATAAGCTAGCTTCGTCAGACTTACAAGAGGTCCCCAACTACATATACTTGGGAGTCACAATTACTAACAATCTAGCATGGAACATTACTATTGACAACGTATGCGGATCAGCCTTTCCATACAAATTAAGAAACGTCCTGGCTGGTGTAAAACTTCTCTGCTATTCATCCTTTATTCAGCCGATACTTGAGTATGCATGTATAGTCTGGGATACTTATAACGAAGGTAACATTTAAAAAACTAGAAAGAATACAAAGAAAGGCCGTTCGATTTATTTTTTCTAAATTTTCGCAATATGATTCTCCCACGGAACTTTCAGTAACAAATGGTATACAGTTATCAGCTTTACGAAGAAAAATTACTCCTTGACTTCCGTTCAGCACTTCTTAGTAATAAATTAATCATTGAGCCATCAAGATATATTAAACCTTTAACTAGAGACACCAGGCACCACCAACCTCACACTTCAACCCCATATTTTGTACGTACTAAAGTGTTCCAGAATTCAATTTTTCACGAACTATCACCGACTGGAACTCGATACCGACCCCAATTGCACCTACTACTGGTTAACATATATAGCTTTCTTTCTTTGTGTCTATTCAAATGCTTTTGTACCCACCCTGCCTGGATCTGTGCAAGCACCGCAGTATTGTATAAATAAAGAAAACATCGCTATCGATCGCTTCTTCGAAATCTCACCACTACTGACCTGACGCTCTCTGGCCATATCTTACCCTTGTGCCAAAAAAACCAGATCATCGTTATGTCGTGCACTCAGTCATGTATATTCATTTATCGTGCGCTCTTGCCATGTTTTGTTGTACTTGGCCAATAAAACAGGTTGATAAATTGTATAACATGAGATCGTGTGGGTCGAGTGGCAGACAGTGTGTGCGCCCTCCGCCTTTCGTTATCGCATCTCTAATATTGTATGGAAGATACAGTTCAGTTCAACTGTTTGCTTTCTTAAACACTGCGCCCGTGACCACCCAACCGAACTCCTTTCCCTTTTCCGGTTTCCCATGAAAGAGACCTCCTGGCCACTTATGTAGTGATGTCTCTCTTTTATCACTAAGCGTGCAATGTTAGGCTGAAGTGCAAACACTCAGCGAGCAAATAAATGCTTTGTTATGAGAATTCACTTCCTAGTTGCGAAGGATACAAGTGGCTTACTTTTCTCCAGAACCATGGTTTGGTTCGGCAGTTTCCTTCTTGGAGGAGCACGGTGAAAAAACACACTGGAAGCGTGTTCCGTACGCTAAGTTAACGTGACGTCCGAAGACCAGCCAGAGGGCAAGGCTGCAGGAGTTCAGTGTGATAGGCTGAAGAAAAACGATGCACTATAAGCAGCGTATATTCCTCCCCCCCCCCCCCCAAGAAGAAAGAAGCTAGGTCAAAACATAGCAGCGCTTACTTTCTGAGCATGCGATAGCATACTTAGATTGGAGTGATTGCGACGTCTCGACAGCTTGGCGTGCATGCGTCGGACATAACCCTACAATCTCACTTAGCAATGTGAAGTTTCTCAACCTTGTATGTCTTCCATTATGTTGTGCTCCCTGTTATTTGATCATGGACGTTCAACACATCTCGAGTTAAATACCTCAAAAGTGGGTGAAGACCACCTTCAATGCTTCAAAGAAATGCGTGACTGAAGGTGCAATCGAATCTTGGTCTTCCAGCACAGCAGCGCAGTGCTCTAACCTTGAGTCCCCGCATGCTTCTTAGCTGCCAAAGCCACTCTTTGAAACCTCTGGCACGTGCCTCACGTGCCAATTTCTTGCATTCTTTCCTCGTGACGGCTAGCGCTTTGAGATGTGTTGGACTGCTGTGGCTTCGGCATCGGCCCACGTATGTAGGCTAGACGATGACAACAAGAAATGTGTGAAGTAGGCCACCTTATAAAGCTATTGTATTACAAATATCGCTCGAGAAAGTTTGAAGTAAGCCGCCTCGGTGGATCGCAGTCTATGGCGTTTTAACGCTGATCAGTAGTTCAGAATTGCGATGCCGCCCCTTGTGATCAACTTTGATTCCGTGCCCCTCAAAATGAAGTCTCCCATTTTCAAAAGAATGCTTTGATTACACATGGAGCGGTGACCTTCTCAGTCAGTCTCAAGTGGTAGATTAGCTAGCGCAAGTTAAGAGCGTTCGAAAAAAAAATACTCAAGAAAACCTATGTCTTCATGTGTTCCTGGAGTGGCGGTTATTTGGTAGTACAATGAGATTGAGGCGTTTGCAATTCTGTGGTTGTTTGAGAAATTCTACACAACAAGACGACGATGGTGCATTTTGTCGCGGTTATATATATTATATGGAGCATTCTGGCGTTTGTGGGGCACATTTCATGCGTCTTGGTGCCCTCGTCTTTTTTGCATCATTCAATGCATATTAGTTATTTTCATGTTTCAGTGTGTCTTAACTGGAAAAGCAGATGAAGACATCTTGACCGAGAAGGCTGAACACATTATCAATTAGGCAGCATTTCAGAGTGAAAGCAACAGGGAATGAATCGCTCGAAAGTTTGCGCTATAAAGATATGGCATTATTGTGCTACCTAGTTGCCAAAGGATCACGCTTAAGATATGCATGTGTCATCGCGCGTACAATGACCCGAGACAAACAAAAGACCCGTGAAAGGCTGCCAAGAAGCCCACGTACGCAGTGTACAAACTGCTCATTGCGCGTCTCCGAATAACCGGAATGTCCATTCGTAAAGCAGCAGTCGAAATATCCCCGGGTGTCGTAACCTATTGCATTGTGCAACATGTACCGTGGAAAGCCACCGAGCCCTTTTCGAAGCCCGCCACTTGATTTTCACGTCGAACAGCGAGCAGGGCAGAATGCGCGCAGGCAGTAAAGAAAGAAGCAAGAAATAAAAGGGGGAGAGGGACGGGATGGGTGCCGTCAACAGACCGGCAATGTAAAGGATATACCCTCCAACGTTGGCCGAACATCCTCCAAGCTTCGCGTGAGCGTCGACACTCAGGGACATCCGCGAGAGATCCCGCCAGGAGGGTGCTGCGAGCCTTGCATATCAAGCTGCTCAATGCATCAAGACGGCAGCCGTCGGCGAAAAGGAGGAAAGAGAGAGGGAAGACCGCGGCGACGACGACTAGACCTCCTAAAGCATGCAGCGTAGCTTCTTGCACACTGCCAGCAAGCCACAGTGCGAGCGAGCGAATCTTGCCGCGGCGTCGGGGCTGGAGGTCCGAGTGACCTTATTCCGATTGCGTGCTCGCTCTTCGAAAACTCGCCACGCTGGAGAGTCGCCCTTATCTACCATTTTCATGCAGTTTTTGCGCGTCCGCATCGCAGTCACAGCCGCGTCGTAACGCGTCTCCCAGTACTGGCCCTGCCGTTCATTGAATTCCGCTTCCCTTTCCTCGTTGAGTATCGGTGGCGCATCTGCCCGCAGTATGGCTCCGGTTGGATGACAGGCCACTGGTGTCGTCTCATTGTGTTGCTCGGCGCAGTTAATCTTAAAAACTTTCGCGATGCTGGCGGAAGGCCGAGTCGCCACTGCGTGCGAGGAGGACAGCGAGAAGTAGATGAGTTGGAGGTTGTGAAATACGTCACTGGGACCCAGCCAGGAAAATATAAAGAAAGTCAATGGAAAAAAAATATAGAAGTCACTTGGCTCTCTTGCGCTCGATCGGTGTCGACTTTCTGCAGCAAGCGGATCTGCCCGGTGACCTTCCGCAGCAAGCAACGCCTCCCAGGGTGTGCAGGTCGAGACTGACCAGAAGAGGCGTCCGAGAGAAGTGAGAAGGGGGAAAGGGACGAATCGAAAGAGACAGTCAGAGAGAAGGGGTAAAAAATAAAAATAAATGAAATGTATTTCTTCTATCGTTTTTTTTTATTTCTTTAAAGACGCAGCGAAGTGGTTTTTCATAGAATACCTCTCGAGCAACGGACCTCGAAGGAAGAGGAGAGAAGGGCGTCTGGGACGAGAGGTCTTCGTGTGAGGACGGCACTTTCTTGAAAGGGACCGGGGCAAGGAGGTTGACCAAGGGTGGCAAGATGCTAGTGTTTCTTCTGTCACCTATCCAACGGTTCCCTCCACCGCTTCTGTTCTGGAAAGAGAGGGAGGGTGACTTCCATGTAGTTCCGTTCATCTGGCCAGGACGAGCACTGGTTATCGGGAGGCTAGCGGTGGCCGCCGGTTGATGCTCGAGGCGGCACTTACATAACCGCGGACTGGTCAACCCCTTTCTCTGGTCCCTCTCGCCTCGAGGCCTGGTAGGGTGACCGACGGGCGAGGAGGGCGATCGCAACTCATCCTCGGTATAAAAAGATGGTTCGCCCATAACGGCGTGGCCGTCTCGCTGCATCGAAAGGGGGGCGCAACCATGAGAATCCTTGTGAGTACACAAAAGCCAATTCGGCCTTCTATGCGCGAGGCTTAGGGTTTCGTTCCAGTGGTGCTGCGCCGACTACCCATTCGCTTTCGGCTCTGCTTTTGTGTGCTCGTCGGCTTTGTCTACCTTATTTCTGCGCCTGCCCAGCCAGAGCAACTGTGGATACCCATGACTCCGAGCATATTCAGGAGCGGTAATCGAATCGCGAATACGCTTTCGATAATTGGGGGTCCGTCACGGCGTGCCACTTTTTACATTGTCTCTGGCACCTGCGTTCGTGCCCGAAAGCTGTGAAGGATGACTGCGCGTGCGCTTTCGGGCTACCATATGTGACGGTATCGCGGTGCCGCAGCGCGGTTGCTTCGCGCCTGACTCCGGCCACCAGGAGTCTGTGCGAATGCCGTGACGCAGTAGGCAGTGGTGCGATCAAGCTAGCCCCGCATATGTGGATGATGCCACAGGATGTCATGCCTGGTTTACCCACGCCGGAACTGCATTTCAGAGCCGCGCGACCACGACAGGACAAAGACCACGCGGCCACCTAAGTGGGCCTTGCGTTGTGGCGTCTCCTGTCTGCGTCCGTATTTTCGAAGCTGACGAAGTAGTCCTTGGCCAACTCCCGTTGATGTCTGCCCGTACAAGTGTAGTCGAGTGAGTTTAGCCAAAAGCAAATTCGCGTATTTCATCAGTGTGCAGCATTCCCGCTGGAAGTTTTATGCCTAACAGTTAGTGCAATGCTAATCTTCTAGCTTTCATCTGCCATCTGACCTGCATGTAGCAGTACTCGCTGTAGGCTCCATGCGTGAAATTACACATGCCTTATCCTATTTCAGTAGTTTACCGGTCATACTGGCCTAGTCTCGATTCTGCATTGATAGTGACAAATTTCTTTGTGTGAACGCTCTTACTTTATGGTCTCGATCATAGGTTTGAATCAATTATTAGGCTTGAGGTGGAAGCGCTTGGCTTATTCCAAGCATAAGTATTGCGTTCTTCTGATAAGGCTAATAACAATATGGTCTGTTGCAAGAATATTTCTTTCTATTGATTAGGCTACACAAAGTCGCCCTTTATGATTGCATTTTCGGCCATGACTGCCGTTCATAAGCTGAGCTGGGCCGCTAACATTGCAGGAAACGCTTACTAGAAGGCCACTTCTCATGCATTTAGGCTTTTTTACCAACGTGTTCATTGACAGAGTATAATAGCTGAACTCGCTATGAATAGGAGGTCATTTAATGAATGAATAGGAATATGAATAGGAGGTCATTTAATACTCTACTTTCTTGAACGAACCAATCAAGCGCCACGAGGATGTGTGAGATATTTCGAATGAACAACGGCACGCAGTAGTCTGCGGATGTTACTGATTGCATTCATGAATGATTGGTGTCTGAAACGTCTCTTGCTTGCACGACACTTCGTCTCTCATTCCTGCAAAGGTCACTACCATAATTGTCTGTTGTTTGCATAACAATCGAGCACATTTTACGCGTTGTGCAAAGGAGAAGGCAGAGAGAAGTTTGCGAAATGTGGCCGCAAGCACTAAAGGTGTATAGGAACAGAGTGTGTTATTCAGAAATATGCAGATTAGAGGAGGTCACATGCAAGGGCAAGTGGGTGTCCACGCAAAAGTTAACCTCAACGCGCTGCCAGATTTTCGGCGTTACATTGTTATCCGGGTCAGAAAACACGTCTGGCTTCGTTGCACTGCACTGCAGCACCGCAGTAACGTTTCTGTGCAGCTCCGGTAAAATTCATCGAGCGAGATGCCTACACGACAGTCTTTGCTAATCAATATTTCCCATCCTCTTCAACTGCCATTTTTTCACGACAGTGGCCATCCGTGTGAGACAAGCGATTCCCGCACTATATCATGTGCGTTATTAGTTAGTTATTATGTTGGCTATTAGTTTCGAGCATTTCCACGGTTACGATATCTCTTTATCCTGACCTTATGTATATATATAGTAAGGCCGCAGTATCATTGTGATGCAAAATTTGTGTGGTTTATAAACCGATGCGAACTAGTGCACACAAAAACAACTAAGAAAGTCTCAGTGGCTACCGAAACAAGTGGCTTCCGAGTAGGAACGGATACTGCCCTTAGAGCATATTGATTGATCGATCTATTTAGCATGAACTGAAAATGTTGGCAACCAGTACGATATCTCGCCTGCTTTACCACAACGTGAACACTAGCACATACTTGAAGAATACCGTGTGCCTGCAATTGACGAGCTTCGTTGATCGCAGTTCTGGCAAGTTTCTAACGAGAAAGTCAAATGCATAATGTGCCATGTAGGTGTCGCGAAGGGTCCAAGCCATTCAGCATTCCAGGCCAGCATTCCAGGCCAGCATTACAGGCCAGTATTACAGGCCAGCAGCCGAATGTGGTTTCCCATATATTAAAAAATATGTGGAAACCACATTCGGCTGCTGGACTGGAATGCTGTTCGAAGTGAAGGGCAAACTGTGAAAAAAACGTGCAAGTCAAGAACAACCAGCATCGACAGATTCACTGTGAAAGCTATTTACACGATCTAAACCAGGCCGGATCGAACACCGCAAAGCGATCAAAGGCAATTCGTTAGAGCGAAACGGATTAACGATGGCTTCCAACGGCCCGAGAACGTTCCGTGAGTTATGGAAAGACAGACTGTTTACAGAATGCCAAAGTAGAGCTACTTCCTGCTTGAACGAATTTTTTTTAGTCGGTACTCTTCATCACACTTTCTCCGGAGCTCTCTCCGGCCAACGAGGAAAGGAAACGTAAGGAGGTCCAGCTTGCTTCCAATCGTTCAGGAACGGGATATCGTAGCGGCGAAAAATTAAAAAAAAAAGAATGCCGTCAGAAGACAATGCCCGGGGCATGCTCGAATGGAGAGCGGTACGCCAGACGGAGCGGAGATAACGAAGATGAATCACGATCGTGAAACTGGCACTACCCAATGCGCGCCACCAGCCAGCCTCCGCGCGTGCGACGTGTTCTCCCGCCGGGCAGAGGACGTCCGAGAAGTCGCGCACCCGATGACACCGCGCGATAAAGGGGTCGCGCAGGTTTTGGCTGGGACGTCCTGTGCGACGCAAACACGCGATGTTTGGTCTGCCCCATTGATCGCTGCGCTGTGGCCGCGAGGTCACCGATACGGGATACTTACCTCGGCGATCGCGTTTTCGCTGGCTGCAGTGTGCAACGTGATCATTGTATGGCGTGAGATTTGCGCTAAGAAGCTCACGTTTGCGTTATCTCCTCGCTTCACTCGCTTTCATCCGTTTCCTGGGAGCTACAATTGGTGGAAGTTGAATTGCGGGCAAATTTAGGCACACATGCATAATTGCGAAGGGAACACTATATCCAGGCGCGGACGTTGCAGACTAAAAAGTTGGGTGCTTAATTGAAATTTTCCCGACATCATCTGTCCTAATTTTCAAGGCTGTTAGCGGCATAAGGAGTCCGATATATACGATACCCTTTGCGGTGACGGCATTCTGGCTGGCTGCGAAGTGCCCCTGTGATCGCTTCCTGTTTTTTGTTTGTTTGTGCTGAAGATGTTCTGCATAGAAAAGTTCTCAGGCGAAATAGCTCAGAGGCTGGTGCTAGAAGCGTTCGAATTCTCTCGTACCTGAACACAGTGCTATGAGTCAGCAATACATGTGAGCGTCAGGAAGCGCAAAACCACTGTGAGTTAACTGCAACCCTTTAACGGTGTGATATCTCATTACGACCAATTTATAGAGGCCTGTGATGGGCACAAGTTTTCAGTTCGGTGAAATAAAGAAAAATGCGTGATGATTTACGCAGACATTGTGTGATGTTTTACGAATAAGTGCTTCATTCGCCTAATACACCAATTCAGTTCACAATGACTACAATAGAAAGTACGTTGCAGTGAGGAACTTGAAGCCAGTCAGGATGCTCAAGGTGTGCAAGACCACGGAAGTAGTTCAACGACCAAGTTCCGGCAAAAGCTACTGACTTGCCACGTATTCTTTCTTCAAAACTTGCTTTTATGGACAATGCAAAAAGCAGCGTGGCACGCCGATGTATTTTGGTGAGAATTTGGGGTATGAATACTTCCAAGCTTAGATGGTGTATGGTCAGAATTTTTACGTGTGGACAAGCCTTGACCTCGCACACTTCTATTCCAGATACCAATATATTTGCAAAGTTAATGCGTTAAAATTAATATGAGCGAATAGCAGGCCGCCATATACGGTTAATTAACAATTACACGATAATATGATTTGTACACAGGCAAGCGTTGACGAGAAATAACCTCCCTGTACAATAATGAGTTGTAAAATCTGTTTTAGCTGCCGATCGCCGCGCTCTGAACCTTCCGATTGAAAAAGGTGACAAATTGTCGAAGGGCTTTGAGCGGACAGTGCAGTAGGCATTCAAGGACGAAGAAGGGAGGGATCTGGTAAGTAGGGTCTGAGTTCGCAAAAATTGAAGAAAGAAAGAAAGAAAGAAAGAAGGAGAAACAGTGAGAAGGCGTCAAACAGCAAGTTTGATTTCCGTACTTGTCATTTTATTAGCTACAGGTTAAATACTATGAAAGCCCAAGACAAGCGATAAACCTTTGTGGTTAGGTCAGTGCGTATGCCAACGCGCTTGTGTGCGTGCATTTTGCGCAAGCACCATCGCGCGCGGATCAGCGCAAAGGCGAGTAGCGCCATCTAGAACACGCTCACTGCAACTGACATTTCCGTGCTCAATCGTTAGGTGCTGCTGGCGTCGCGCGTTTGTCGTCCTTGGCAGCGCAGATCTGTCTGAAAGCGCCGGCAAGAAACGAAAACCACTCAGTCTTTTGACTTTCTCGCGCAGGCGACGCATTGTTGTCTCCGAAGCGCAGAAGCACAGGCTTGTGGTCATCGGAGGTCATGAAGGAGCTTTTCCCCTCCCGAAAACTTTGGAGGGGGCTCGTGCCCCAAAGCCTCCACCCGCCTTTCAGCCCCCGTAGTCGGCGACTATGCTTAGAAGCCAGAACACCGTAGCGGATAGGACACATACAGAAGTGGGAGAATTAAC
Source organism: Dermacentor variabilis (assembly GCF_050947875.1). Classification (NCBI taxonomy): domain Eukaryota; kingdom Metazoa; phylum Arthropoda; class Arachnida; order Ixodida; family Ixodidae; genus Dermacentor; species Dermacentor variabilis. The sequence goes on along the minus strand of NC_134575.1, from coordinate 23,927,446 downwards.
AGGCAGACTAAATACTGCTGAAAATGGCCCGACGATTTCCTAATCTACTGTGATAAGTGGCAATGCGCTCGCATCTAACTTATGCTGCAGAATACATCTGTTACGTGATTTTTATTTTGTAATTGACTACTTGCAGTATAAGACGACCGCGACATTTCCGTCAAACAGCTCGTAAATGTGCAATAAGGAAATTAACTTGGGTACAATAATGCTATGACGGCAAATTTAATATACAACAACGACGACGACGACGAGAACAACAACAACAACAACAACCACAACGACGACGATGATGATGATGATGATGATGATGATATATTTACTGTCGTCACAATGAAAGAAAAAGAAAACAATACAACTGGTTCTGCCAGCATGAACTCTAAGGACCTTATCTAGCTTACAGTTCCTGCAAATGAACAGTGCTAGCTTTCTGTGAACGATGTACGAAGCAGCCGAACGCCCACATTGTTTTGCTAGTACATGGACGAGCAACAATGGGGTAGTAACTCTGAGATTTATCGACATTGCAATGAAATTCCCTGGCGAAAACACCACTCGGTGCGCACCACTACTAGCTGTGCTGTTTTTCTGGCAGGTACTTGGTCATGCTGATAGCGCGCAAAAGTAGCTTGGCACCACGGCATCGAAATTTTTAAGTGCTGTGCCTTAGACGTCCAGCCATCAACACATATTTAACCAGTAAGACGTAAATGCAAACCGCATCTAGTTGGATTGTAGCACTTCTTACCAAGAAATAGAAAACGATTCCGCTGGATTTGCTTTGAAGAACGTCTTTCTTTTAGGGAGACACACAACGCATTTTCTATGAAGTTTAATGAGTGTTTGACGATTTGCCGTTTCAATTTACTGAATACTTGTTATTCTGTACTTCAGCAGCTTTCTCGTCCCACTACGGATGTGTACGGACAGCTCTGACAGTGGTCATGCGCTGGCAACGACATGCACGCGTTGGTAGCACTTGTCTCCAGCTTTGAACGTGTAGAACTCCACTTGGGTGCTATCCATGTAAGCATGATAGTGAATGTGCCTTCACGCAGTTCTGCGGTTTTGTGGCCTTCGTGGTAAAATTTATGGCGGAACGCGCACACTCTCCGTATGTATTTCAAGAAATGTGCCAGTGCATCAACGTCTAGCACCATCGTCTCTTTCAGCCAATGAAAAGCCGAATAAATGCCCTGATCATTGATGCACTTGAAACTTCCCATTGTATTATATATTCCCAAGTTCTGGTCACGACTGTGTTTGAAAATAATTACTTTCAAAAACAAAGAAGCGTTCACAGGCTTAGTCTAATGAACATTTCAGTGCTATGAGTTCAGCCTCCATTTATCAACATTTTTCGCACGCATGTGAGTCCTGGCTCACAAACTTACGCGCACTACTACCGCAGGTGGCCACCGTGTTTCTGGGCTTCGCGTCATACGCGCTGGCCGATGGCCTCCACCACCTCGACATTGCCAAGGTTGGCAACGTGGGCTACGTGGCCCGGGGTCCCGGAGCCCTTGAGTACCACCAAGGTGGAGGCGTGATCCCAGCCGGCTTTCCTACCGTGGATCGTGGACATTCCGGCACTACTGTCCACGGACCACCCATCACCGACACCCACGGCGTCTCGGTATCGCAGCCTGCTGTGACTGTCACCCAGCAGCGAGTCGTGCAGCCTGCCATCACTGTGACCCAGCAGCGGCCCGCAATCACCGTGACTCAGCAGCGAGTGGTGCAGCCTGCAGTCACCGTGACTCAGCAGCGGCCAGCCCTCACCTTCACTCAGCAGCGGGTGGTGCAGCCGGCCGTCACAGTGACACAGCCTGGGTACGCCATCACTCAGCACCGCGTCCTTCAGCCCGCTGTCACGGTGACACAGCAGCAGCCGGCTGTCACGGTGACTCAGACCCAGCAGCGCGTCGTTCAACCGGCCACCGTCGTCAGCCCCGTGCCCGGCATCGCTGTCACGCAGCACCGCGTCGTGCAGCCCGGAGGTGTAGCCATCAGCCACATTCCGGGATCTGTGTACACCACCCAGGGCGCCTACGGACTCGGAGGTACTTATGGTATCACACTTGTCAGGCCGGACGGTAATTACGGCTTCGGTTACGGAATTGGCGGCGCTCATTATGGCGCAGGCCTGCTGGTCCACCAGCCAGGTCAAGCCGTGACCACGGTGCACCCGGGAGCCGCATACGGCTACGGTGCTGTGGCTTACCGTCCGGGACAAGCTATCACCACGGTGAGGCCTGGAGCGGCCTACGGCTACGGAGCCGTCTCCTACCAGCCGGGGTCCACGGTTACTACTTACAGGCCCGGAACAGCCTACAATATCAACGCGGTCACCTACCAGCCAGGATCTGCGGTCACTACCGTGAAGCCAGGATCTGCTTACGGCGTCGGTACGCTCACCTACCAGCCGGGCTCTGCAGTCACTACCGTTCGGCCAGGAGCCGTGGGTTACGGCGCGACCACCGTCACCCAGCCGGGCGCCGCAGTCGTGCAGCATACTCCAGGTTACATCTATGGCCTCGGCTACGGCACTCGTACCATCGGTGTGCCTGAAATTCATTACCACACTAGGCCCGTCAACTTCGGCTACGGATATGGCTTGGGCGGCACGCGCTATGGCTCACTATACCATCCTGGTGCCGTCGTGCACGGCGAAGGCTTCGGCCTTCTGCACACCCCAGGTTCCGCTGTCGTCCACCATGTTCCTGGTGTCGCTGTGGGCACACCCGGTGCGGCTGTAACAACCTACAGGACCGCCACCTTGACTGCTCCAGGCGGCGCTGTTGTCCATCAAGTTCCGGGCGTCACGACATACAGGACTGCCACCGTGACCTCTCCTGGCGGCGCAGTTGTCCAGCAGGTGCCGGGCGTCACCACATACAGAACCGCTACCGTGACTTCTCCTGGCGGTGCTGTTGTCCAGCAGGTGCCCGGCGTCACCACGTACAGAACCGCTACCGTGTCTGCTCCTGGCGGCGCTGTTGTCCAGCAGGTGCCAGGCGTCACTACCTACAGGACCACTACGGTCAACGCGCCTGGAGGTGCTGTTGTCCAGCAGGTGCCAGGCGTCACTACCTACAGGACCACTACGGTCAACGCGCCTGGAGGTGCTGTTGTCCAGCAGCCCGGATTCGCCGTCACTGGCGTCAAGTCATACACCGTCCCTGGCTCGGCCATTGTCCAGCAGATTCCAGGAGTTACCACTTACAAGACCGCTACAGTTAGCGCTCCAGGTTCTGCTGTTGTCCAACAGCCTGGTTTCGCTATTACCGGCGTCAGAACCGTCTCCACTCCCGGATCTGCTTATGTGCAGCAAGTTCCAGGCTCTGTCACCACTTACAGGACCGCCACTATTTCCGCTCCCACAGCCACCGTCGTTCAGCGTCCAGGTGCTGTGACCACGTACAGGACTGCGACCGTCAGCTCCCCAGCTTCCACCGTCGTTCAGCAGCCTGGTATCACCACCTATCGGACCACAGCCTTGCAGCAGCCAGACTTTCACGTCCTTCACCAGCCAGCTGTGGCCACTGGGACCCTTGTTGCCCCTATCAACACCGGCACCGTCACCACTTACAAGAGTGCCGCCCTCGGTGCTCAAGATGCTGCTCTTTTCCAGCAACCGGCTGTGTCCGTTGTCCATCATCAAGGTGCTGCCACTGGTGCCCTCTTGACCCCGGTCACCGGAGGTGCGGTTACCACCTACAGGACCGGTACCGTGACTACTCCCGGACACGCCGTTGTCCACCAGATTCCAGGAGCCGTCGTGCACTCCCCTGGTGTTGCTACAACTGTGGTTGGCCATCCAGCCGGGGCCTACTCTGTGGCTCCAGGTAAGAGAACACCGGCGTTGTACTGAGCTAAAAGCAGTTGGTTAGTACACGGTATATCGATGGCTGGCGTCATTAGTATGTAAGGCGTTGTATAGCTCACGCAGAAGGTTGCATTATCGGGCGGAAACTTAATACATTTATCCAAGGTATTCAAGAAGCGTCATGCGTGCTTCTGGCGTGAAAATCAAAATACACCAAACACATTGTGCTTGATATAATGCCGAGACAGCTTAGTTTGTTCGAAGCTGAGTTGAATGCATATCGTACAGATAAACTCATTTTGACGGCATGTACTGACCACTAACATCGGTTCTCAATTAACATTTATTGTAAGCTGCGACGAGCAGTGCTCGTGCGAATAAAATGTTTCATGCTGCGCAATGTGGCAAAGCTGAGAGGCGCCAACAACGGGGCTTTCGAGGCCCGGAAACAGGGACTGCCAAGTATACCCGGAAACTTAAGCTCGCAGGTACACGGCACAAAGTACGCGGAGCAGTTCCTTTCGACGTCTAACAACGCTAACCACGCCACTTGTATGAACACGCACCGCAGGACAGAGTATCATGTATGGAGTCGGAGGACTCCGCTACGCCGGCGATCTCGACGCCGCCGTTCAGGGCGCCCTCCACGGAGCGGTGCTCATCCACGCGGCTCCCGCCCCCGTGGCGGTCACCAATGTCCTCCCAGGTGCGGTAGCGTACCACGGTGCCGCCGCCGCCGTTCCAGGAACGGCCGCTGTGCTTCACCACGTGCCCACCGCCGCCGAGCTGAGGCAGCTCATCACCTACGGCTACGGCTACGGCCTCGGAGGCGTGCGCTACAGCCACGCCACTCCGGCCTCCGTGGTGGCCGCTCCGGGTGCCGCCACCGTGGTGCACGAGGCGGCGCCCGCTGTCGTGACGTCGCACGCGATTCCGGCCGCCGTGCAGCACTACGCGCAGCGCTACATCTCGTACGGCCCGACAACCAGCCTCAAGTACACCGTGGACCCGAGCATCCAGCCCCTCCAGACGCTCAAGAAGAAATAGACGGTAGGTGGCACCAACACTCGGCGTACAGCACTCGGCTGTATACGTTCCAGAAACCGAGCGGAGTTGAGCTGTGGTCCTCCGTCTCGAGAGCCAAATGAGCCGTTGCTCCGAAAGAAAGCCAGGGTCAGTGCCTTTCAGGAACCACACTGAACGCAACACTAGCGACAGGTGCACGGTCAAACAGCTTCGTCTTGGACTCCAAAGCGCGCTTGATCGTAAATTAGACAACAGATGGACGATTTCTTTGCTACGAGTAAAAAAAGACCGTTTGGTTCGTTGATGCGCACACCAGCACAGGAAGGATCCCACACGCAACGCAAGTGCGGTTGTGCTCTACGTAGTAGCAGAAGCTAATCAGAAACGTATGAACGGGTCAAACACGAAAGGAAAGTATCACGGGTTCACCATGAGGGCAAAGCAAAGAATACGATAGCCACATGTTAGAATTTTGCGCTATAAGACTCGTAGGTGTAGTGATAGCGCGAATCGAAGTAAACGTAAGGCGATTAAGAAAAACCTAGCTGTTGTGCCAGGGGTCCTCTGTTGGAATCCTGCCATCGGGCAATCTCATTTATGTTTATTGCTTGAAGACAATGCCTTAGCGGCTTTATCACCGCTTTTCCGTATCGGGTATGTTTCGAATCTCTTTCCTGGGCCGATTCCCATGGTAGTGCCCAGCTGCGCCAAGAAATTTACATCAAGTTAAGGTTTGACCTCTGTTATTGTTTCGCACTTTTAGTATTTAAACCTGGGAAGGTTTTGATATGAAAGGCATGTGGTGTTGGTGTTTTCTTTCATGACGTATGTTTGTGGGCTGCTGTTCTCAAACTTTTGAGGAATAGTTTTGTCATGAATGTACGCAAGACCTGGTATGAGCAACTTTAGTGGTAGAATGGTGTGGCAGTACAACCCGCATATACCACATGTAATATAGCATGGCACGGCATATAGCATACATATACGCAAATATATACGAAACCTCACGGCGATGCCGACGCCAATCACGACGGCAAACATTTGCTGGGAGTGTTCACCTAATTGTTATCGCAATAAAATAACTTGTCACCACAAGTTGTCACCATAACCAGGATAAGAAACATGCCGTTATGGAAGCAGTTGTCTGTATACGTATAATCAGACAGAATGAAATGTCACCAGGAGCTTACACTGTCATCGCCAATGTCTATTTATCTCTCAGTGGAGGCTTCTCTGTTATGCAAGTTTCTCTATGAACCACGTGACTACGCTCGGTGAATGGAGGCGTTAGGAGCGCCTGCTAAACAGGCACGCAACTCTACAGGATATGTGCATGTAACTCTACGCTCAGCATTATTATGAAGAAGCATTATTATGCAAAAAAGAAGGGTGAGGCGTGCAGACAGGACACAAGAGAAGAGAAGTGGACAACATGAACGCCGACTAGATGAGTTTTGTGTCTTCTTTCTTTTTTTTCGCCTCAGTGCTCCCTTCAGTTGATCGTCGGCGTTCGTGTTGTCCACTTCTCTTCTCTCATGTCCTGTCTGCACGCCTCACCTTTCTTTGCATAATGAATCCTTACCAACTAGCTCAGCTTTCAGCCGTTCTACGCTCCAAGAAGCGTAAAGTGTGCAGCAGGAATCTGTTTTGCGGGAATTACCCGGCTAGTTTCCATGTTTAAATTTATTTCCGAGGCTTCTCGCGCTGCGTCTCACACGAGCAAGTTTGGTCTGGTTATCCGTTAACAGAGAGACCGTAATGAGTGATCCGTCAGCGTTCTATCGCTATCCTCTAAAGAAAGGATTTCATCTCCGTAACGTCGGAAAGAGCGGGCACTGCTTGTTACACAGGGACAAACGTAGTAGCGCCGCTCCCTGGTTTAATTCTCCCGCACGTTATCTACACGCATCTACTCCAACACCACCCGCAAACTTGCGCTCTATCCCCAACGTATCAAAAATAGGTGAGTGGGCGCACACTTTAATCAACGTGCCGAAGCTATGAGTGACGGCGACTATACTGACAGCACACGAATGTTTGAAGTTCAACGTTTCGTTATGTTCTGCTAAGTAAGCTAGTGAATAGCGATAATGCACCTTTGCTACAAGCTATCACAAAGTACGGTATATCTACGTTCCGAATCCCTCGTGCAGCAAGAAATAAATGTATTGCAGCTGAGAACTTTCGTGAGTGATTAGACAGATACTCCACAATCCGATAGCGACCTCACCGAGGAACATTACTGACTAAGAAACATGACAAACCGCTGGTATAAACTCCTTCCCACGTAAAGAACTAAGAAGAAATCATGCTGATCCTGATTTAATTTATAAGCGGTCGGTTTGGAGGTTAATGGAGCCACAGCAGTGTCATGTGCATCATTGTAAACGTGGAGGCAATGGACGCAACGGACGCAGTTGAGGTAAGGAATGGACGCGTCAACACGTGATGAAACAAGCCGGCGCCCACAGAATCGCCGTGAAAAGGGTCAGTACATTCGCGGCGTCGATGTGGAGGCGTCAAGCGGAGAAACATGCACCCGAGGTCAATGCGTTCAGACATTATTGAAGTGGCGCTGATAAGTATGCTCGGTGAACTTTGTGTGTCAGAACCAGCAATCGTGCTATCAGAAACGACATGTAAAACGAAAGAACATGAAATGTAAATGCGATGATCACGGACGGCCGTTCTGTACACGCAGCAAGGCTTACGTCACGCAAGGATCAGTTGAAATTCAGAGTGAAGTGTGTCTCCACCTCCTTCTCTTACCGTGTGTCCTCTTTTATGGCACACTACGTATATATTAAACGTCTTCATCGCTTGCCTCGTTCCCGCGTCTCGTGCAGGTACCCTGGACCAGGAACCACGTCCCAACCGCAGCCCCGCTAACACACACGGATGTCCACGTCGTGAAATCTACAAATCCGAGGCGCGCAATCTTCTATTTATTCCAGCGTTCTTTTCTTCACTTGTCTCCCTCGCTGACGTCTCGAGGGGAGACCCTGGGCAGCCGGGACGCAAAGTGGACGGTGTCCCATCTTCCCCTTCCCAGTCAACTTCGGGACTGCGCCCCACCGAAAGGCGAGAGACCAATCGCGCGAATAAAAAAAAAGAAGACCGAACAAAAGAAAACAAAAAGAAAAAAAAAAGAAACCGAAAGAGACGTTCTGCTATCCGCGCGAATCTTTGCGTTGGCCCGAGGGGGAAGAGAGCATCTCCGAGGAGGCCCGCTTTACGTCGTCAGACCTTGGCCTGTTGGCATGTATAAGCGAGGTCGCACTTATATGCACCTCTCTGTGTATATATCGTTTAGAGATATTGTATCGAGCCCACGGAGATGCGAATCGTGTGAATGGTGGAAAATTATAATCTCTTTTCAGCTTCTAGTAGGGGAGGGGGGGGGGCATTCAGACACGTGCCTGTGCACCAGGCAAGGCAAGGGTGAGTTCCATGTACATATTTTTTTAATCAATGACAGTGCTATCAGATACGCAGAATGCACCCCGAAGCAAGGGCCTTGAACTGACAAATTTCGCAATACCAGTGGGTCTTTTCGTCGGAGGCCTCTATTAAAGAAAACAATTATCAGACACCCGTCTTGTTGTTACCTGGGGACCAGTGTTGGATCTGACCAGCCCACGTGTTAGTGATTATGATTTTTTTTCTGGACAACAGCCTCCTATTCGGGGCTTGTGAATAAGTCTTGGGAAGGCACCGGCGAGAATATGACAGTGGTAAAGGCGTGTCGCAATGACTGTCCAACCAAGGTGTTCTGCGTTGACCATAGAAATGTAGTGAGTGAGTGAACGAAAGAAAAAAAACATTACATTATGGGATTTTACATGCCAAAACCACTTCCTGATTATGAGGCACGCCGTACTGGAGGACTCCGTAAATTTCAACCCCCTGGGGTTCCTTAACGTGCACCTAAATCTAAGTACACGGGTGTTTTCGAATTTCACCCCCATCGAAATGCAGTCGACGTGGCCGGGATTCGACCTCGTGCTCAGCAGGCCAACACCATAGCCACTGAGCAACCACGGCGGGTGGCGAACGAACCAACAAACGAACGAGCGTGTGAGCCAGCGAACAAATAAGCCTCGTGTGTGCATGTGAAAATGTTCCAGGATTTCAGGAAGGAGTTCCAGCAACTGCTACACTCGTCTGCCCGTGAAGGGAGTAGCATGGCGCTTGTGATGGCGTCAGAATGTAAGCAGTTTTGCTTCCCTTACAAAAACAAAGCAATGCCTTTTTAGATGCACAGCGTCACCTCCTCTTCAAAAAAAGAAAGAAAAAGAAAAAAAGAGAGAAAGGAGCTCACACCTTTCCTAATATGCTTCTTCTTGGGTTTTGTCGCTGTCTTCGCCGTAAGTAGGTCGAAAAGGATGTCCTGCCAAAACTGCGGCCAATTCTGAAGAAGCAGGACGATTCAGCTACTTTCGCGTGCAGCTCTGCAGCCAGGCTCAATTGAACTGTTCTCGGGTTCATGTCTCACAGCACACAAGCCTGAAAGGGCACGCTTGTCTTCCGATCTAGTATAACGTTTGTGCAATTAGATGGCAAGGCATTACCAAGAAAAAAGGACAGTGTGTTATCGCATTTATTGATGCAACTGGAGCAGCAAAAGTTACTGAAAATATTGTACTTAGGATGCCGTTGCTTGCCCTTAGGAAAATCACGAGTGATAGTCGCGGGAAAGAGGAGGAGAAGGAGGAGGAAAAGAAAGAAGTAGAGAGATAGGGAAGACAGGGTTGTTAACCAGAAATGCGTCTGGTTGCCTGGAGTCAAAGCGTGGGCACGCTATTGGCAATAGGCCGAGAGAACTAAGGTAAGCATGCGTGTTCTCTAAATCTGCCAGCGGGCAGCAGAAGTTTGCGGAATAAATAGCAGGCTCCATCGTCGCGTTGTTAGAGCATTATGCACTCTTTTGATTTTATCGTTTAATTGCTTCTCGCAGGTCACACCTAATTTGAATTCTAACTGTTTATGCAGGAACTTTAACGCGTGAGGCAGCGCTTCTTGCAGCGACGCACTAAACAGGCTAGAACGGTGCACAATTTGCATCTGTGGAAGAATGGCACCTTGTCTTATCGTTCACTTTCGAAATGGAGGTACTAGAGGCAACGACATTCCCAAGCCGAATCGTTCGTTCGCTATTGCACCAGCTTTATCGCACTTTATTATTGGGGTAGGCGTATATGTAACTTCCATGCTCAGCATAATTAGTGGTTAAAGAGGATGCTAAAGAAAAAGACTATACATCAATTTGCTCGGCACGATTAATATTTCAAAACTCTATTTGCACTTACATGGTCGAATAGGGCGGAGTACTTGGCGCAGACAAAAAAAAAGAAACTAAAATGTTTCTGGGTGCGTTTGGTGAAGGAAATGTCTCCAAACACTGCTCCATCGAAGCTGTTGTGCTCAGTATAAATGATTTAGTCACCACATATTCATAAATCGTGGACCAAGTACACGGTGATATTCTCAAGAATTTTGACGTCCCGGAGAAATCCCAAGTTCACGCAGCCACTTAAACATTTTCGTCGCCCGCCCGGCTGAACTGAGAGGTGTGGAACTATAGTAATTATCTCAATATTAGGATGTCAGGGCGACCACTTTCACTTCGTACAAGTAGGCATAAATGTTTTCGTGGTATTCAAGTCATACCAGCATTTCTTAGCGCGCGGTCAAACGAAGACGGTTTGATTAACGAACCTGTGGTCAGCTCTGACTACTAGAGAGCTGATCGTTCGAATTTTACTGCAGAAGCAGCTATCAACAAAGTACTGAACTCAATCCGCGTGAAACCATGCGCATCGTACTCAAACGGTGAAAGTACGAGGCGCCATGCCCACACACCGTGTCATGCTTGGTAATTAAATTCGCCAGGCCCCTGTGACTGGGTATTTCGCCCTACCTTTTAACCAGGAATAACCTTTAACCGAAGGTTTCACCATACGCAGAAAAACTAAACACCGTCGGCAGAAAATCTTGCACACTCTAAGAAGATGGCGATGAAAGCAATGTTTACGAAGCTTTTCTATTTGCTCTGCCGTGATCATGGGGAGATGTCCGAACGCCCTGAGCATTAATACTCCCAGTTACAAAAACAAAGATAACTTAGACCTATACTAGTCAGAAACAAGAAAAATATTCGCCGACGATCACGGTACTCCTTAATACGAAATTTGAGTGCAGCTCCGTAGTGTGTACCTTTCACGATATATTGGCTGGCTCAAACAATCTTTCTCGTGTGGCACGTTGCAAACGGAGCGAAGTTTGGCGCGATTGCTTCGCTAATCTGGAGACCGCGAGAGGCAGCGCGTGGGTGACGCGTCGGCGCGATTCGCAGCACCCGCCGCGGACCGACGTACCATTCGACGCGCGCTACTCTGGCGCCATCTTGTAGCCATTGTCGCAGCACTACGCTTTTCTTCTCACGCTTTCGCCATACCCTCCTCCTCCGCTTTCCTGCCTCTTGGTTCCGCTGCATCCTCCTCCTCGCGTCTTTCATGCCCCGTGATGCTCGTTCACTCGGTTACGCCGACGCTCGTTGCAGGAACGGGCGCCCAAGAGCTGTGCTCTAAAAACCCCCAAAATCAGTGCCTCCGGCGCGAAGTGATCCTCCGCCATTTCTCAGTGCTGTATGGCTGAACCAGGCAACATTACTGTCAACAATTTCGTGTGTTTTCGCCCACACCACCTGTCATGGTTGTAACCCCGCTAGTTTGAGCCCAAATCGCGTGTGGACTGCCATTGTAGAAGCCCACCGCTCCTCCATAAGAATAACCCATAAAAAACGCATCGACAAGAAAAACTTTTCACTTTTTACTTTTCAACGGCTGTGGTCGTTCACGTTGTACTTCGATGTCTGATCCAGGTATAATAAGTGCACTTGGAGAGAGTATTGATGGCGCAATGGGTTTAAAATCCTGAAGCAACAGCGGGGAACGAGTAACGCTGGTTCACTGGATCATTTTAATCCAGCTGAGGTCCTTTAACTAACTGTGTACCAAAATTTCAGTCCGGATCAACGTGAACGCATACAGCTGACTTTCATTCAAGACCTGCAATTATGGTTTCGCAGTAACTTGCAGTAACTAAATTGAAGTCAGACTTTCCGAGAGGAGAGCTGTACTTGGCAAGTTAAGTAGTAATTGTTTTGCGACTAGTGATTCGGGACTGCTTTGCGAGTCGGTACACCTTGCACGCGAGCGCCTCCGAATCGTAGGGTATTCGGTAGAGGGCGAAAAGCTTAACGAAAAGCTTATTAGAAAGCACACTGGTGTAAGGACGAATTGACATTTATGACTTTGTTAACATGACCGCTCCATCATGCGATCAGGCTACCTTATCACCAGCAACGAAATAATACAGAGAGAGAGAGAGAGAGAGAGAGAGAGAGAGAGAGACCAAAAAAGGAACAGTGAAAATACAAAAACCAAGCGCATCTTACAGCCACAGCCCCGGCGATGTGGCCGCTCCCCGAAGCGGCCCCACCTGGAAACGTTCCACACGAAGGCGGATCCTTTTAAACCCTTCGAACGAACAGAACCCTCGCCCTCTCTGAGGTGCCAGTGGCATCTAAAGTAGAAAGACACTGGCGGGAAAACATCGTGGCCTTATCGCACGAACAAGGAACCACGTGGGTATGAGCGAGTGGGAATCCGGCGCTGGAGAAGCGAGCTATGTCTATGGGACCGCGACAGGAGAGGCGCTCGAAAACAAAGGACGTGGAGGTAACAAGGCGAAGCACCGATAACGCGAATAAAGCTCGCAAGGCACGATCGGGCCCGACATTCTGCGAAGGAATGTCGAGCGTACGCAACGGGAATCGTCGAAGACGTAACCCCTCGTTTAATCTCTGCTTCCAGGTCACCGCGGTGTTACCAAGAAAGCGCGGGCGAAACCAGCAGGTATTTCGAAATGGGTGTTTCCTGTACGGTGAAAATGTAGCCTTCGGACACGCTCGGTTTCATTATTTGGAAGTGACAATCTATCCACCTGCGAAGGCGCAATGCCTAACTATTCTCTGTTTCGCTTTGCGCAAGGCATTCAGGCGCTGCAACATTCAGTTACCAAGCATTCATGAGGCAGCGTACATCCTGTCTTTGCCTTCCTGCGACGCTCGTATTGCACCACTGTGTAATCGATATGATCACCGGCAAGCGGCCTAGATCATCCTTCTAATGGACCTTTGGCTGCCGTGTAGTCATTTGCATAGCGCAGCACTGCGGCGTTGTCTTTTTTTTTATTTTACGTACAAAGGTTCCTGCAAGCAATGCTGCTGAATATTTGCGCACATTCATGACATATTAAACTGTTCAACAACTTCTATAATACTGCTCTTCCTGTGAAGATGAAACGCTGGTCCGATGCACTGCCGTGAACAAGCTACCCTTATGAAAATGGATTTAGAGTTCCTTTAGAACTCCTAATGAATTCCTATGGAGTCAAAAGGGACTCTATAGGAACTCGCGATCTATAGAGTCGTCTGCATAGAATCTCTATAAGAAGTCTATAGAAACCTTTCTATAGAAACAAGTCATTTCACACACAATAGATGTGCAATAGAGGGTGTATTGACGTTCTATGTACTGAATTCTATAAAGTAATTTTTATAGAATGTCTTTAGAACTTCTAACGCGACCTGTCTATAGAATGGCTCTCCATTCGTTCTCTATAAATGTTCTATAGAGAGTGTATTGATATCATATGTACTAAATTCTATAAAATAATGTCTATAGAAAGTTTTTAACACTTCTAATGCGGATTTTCTATAGACTGACTCTCCATTCACGCTCTATAAGCAGTCTATAGAGGGTTTATTGTCATCATATGTACAATATTCTATAAAATAATGTCTATAGAAAGTTTTTAACACTTCTAATGCGGCTTGTCTATAGACCGACTCTCCATTCACCCTCCATAAATGTTCTATAGAGGTCGTATTGACATTTTATGTACCAAATTCTATAGAAAAATTTTTATTGAACGTTTTCAGAAACGTTCTATAGAGGTCGTATTAACATCTTATGTGCCAAATTCTACAGAAAAAATGTTTATAGAACCTTTTCAGAACTTCTAATGCGGCCTGTCTATAGAATGGCTCTACATCCACCATAATAATTCTATAGAGGTCGTGTTGACATCTTATGCACCAAATTCTATAGAAAAATTTATAGAACGTTTTCGGAACTTCTAATGCGGCCTGTCTCTAGACTGGCTCTCCATTCCCGTTCTAAAAATGTGCCATCATATGGCATATGTACTGAGTTCTATAAAGGAACGTTTATAGGACATTAAAGAAGCTAAAGTGCGGCCTGTCTGAGAACGGCTCTATATTTTCACTCTATAAACAGTACCCAGTATCCAGTGCATCGCCGGATTATGGGTCCAGTGCCGCGCGCTGGATGCATGAGGCGCTGGGCAAGCGCGGCGTACTGGGAAGCGCTGGTTACTGGTGCGAAAAACAGTTCTAGCGCGTTAAATACGCGGTGCCTAGACACCGTATGTATTTTTTGAATAGAGAAAGCAACAGAGAGCGTTTTAGTGCAATGAAAAACGAAAAAAAGAACATGTAAAAACAGAAGTGTTCTGACCAGGACTCGATCGTCGCACCTGCAGATCCCCAGCCCGGATCACTACCGCTACGCCACGCCAGCATACGACCACAGGCGGATAATTTAGCATACCAAAATCGAGAAGCACTTTTAGTTTCACAGAGAGAAGTCTTGCACAGACGTGGTAGATGCGCTATCGCCCAGCAACTAAAACTCACGCCTGTACCACAAAGAAAAATTTGCTTTCCGTATTCAATAGTGTGCTCGGAAGTGCCATAACATCGACTTTCACTTGCGATTGGTATTTTAACTTCGAAAAAAGTCCTAAATAAACCACCGACCCGGGACGCTGCATGAATGGGCTGTTACTGCCGATTTCTATAGCCGTTTTTTGTTCTTCACGCGAGGGGTATGCTATGTTTTCTTAGTTCAGTGATGTCTTTCAGTCTACACGTCTGTCTAGTCATATATATTCGTCAGAGAAGCGCAGGCTAGTGCTGGGAGCCTTCGGCGACAGCACATATACCTGCGTTTATGACGCGTCACATCGGCGCTCCTCACTTCTTGTGCTGGCACTGTAGACATGAAAAAATTGTTTATTTAAAAGCACCGATGCGAAATCTGAAATATAAAGTAATTTATCCTTGTTAGACTCCTTGATTCTTGAGGTTAGACGCGCCGATAGCGTGCAGACGGACTCGGCGGATACGCTATGCCTAAGCTTCGGTGGGGACTGATCTCGGCGCGGGTAGCTGGCGAAAGCTAAGATGTGTGTATTTGAGCCTCAGAACTCTTTTTAGTACAATAGGGAAAGTGGAAGCGCACGAATCGCCTCAGCCTTGTTATCGGTGCGATAATATCAAGCAGCGGTAGGCTTCGAACTCGGGGTCTGTTCGAGCGCGTCTGAACGACTTCTGGATTTCATGTCCACTCCACAACACTGCGACAATGGCGATAACTCCCTATCATATGTTACGTGCGAACTACTAAAAAAGCGGCGTCCTCTGCGTTTGCATGGTTTCGTTCAAGAATTCAGCTATCCGCCTTGTCAAAAGGCAAAATGCAAAAAACGAAAGTGATTTTCATTGTCACATGTGCAGGAATAAACAAGGCAGCTCACGCACCTTTATTCCATGCTGCGACACGAAATAGTTCTATGACCCTAAGATATAGCGTTATTTAGGACAAGAGACTAGTATGAAGTGATCAAATTGTATAAAGCATTTAATATTCAGCAGCGCTCGTCCTTGCGTACTGGAGCCAGCGCGGCACAAACACAACCAGCGCAGTTTCCAATGCGACCGTCTCTTCCAGTGTGACCCAGCATTGCCCAGCTCTTATCCAGCGTTCTCACTGGTCTCGAGCGAGTCCCAGCGAGGGCCAGCGTACCCAGTGCGATCCAGTGCTTAAAAAAAAAAAAATAACAACGCGCTGATTTCACACTGGAAGGCACTGGAAGACGCTGGTTCTTGCAATCGGCATTTCCGAGGTTTTTTACTATGAAGTAAGAGCATCGTTAAAAAGACACTCATTGACGAAGGCAAACATCACACTAATCTAAATTAGGAAAACCAAAGAAATATAACGGAAGCGCGCATTGTGGTTTATATCGCATATGCAGGTAAATCACAAAGATGTATACCAAGAAACACTAAGCAAAACTGCGCCTTAGCAATCGCGTCATATCTATTTGCTGGCATGCAGTGACTGCAGCACTTGGGGCGGAAACACATCGAACGCCGCCGCACATTTCTGGCACACACCACTCAAATGCGACAAATGCACGCTGCAGAAACGATTTTTTTTTTCAAGGAATCTTGAAAAGTCACGGACCACATGAGCGCGATCCCCGCATGATAAGCACATCGCCACGAAAGCAAGATAGGGAACACATAAGCGTAACCTGTGCCTCACGGGTAAAATTAAAAATCATCGTATATAAATTATGTTGCTGTGCGACGGACACAAGCGCACGGAAACATCACACACTGCACATGTGTACCTCCAAGGTTGTGTGGACAATTTCTGGGCTACATTTAAACAACAGCAGGAAGTTACTTCAATGAGAAACGAAGTGAGGGCGCATGTAGTGCAGGTAACGGCTGCGCATAAAGTCAGTTAGGGTTTTAAGGCCAGTGACCGAGGTTGAAATCGTTAAAATGACACCCCAGCAATAGCTTACGCAGGGTAAATTGTCCGGATCTTGAAGGCCATGCTTTTTGCTGACTACATGTGGCATAAACGATTCAAAAGCAAGAATACTGCATGTAATTTATTTCTGCCCTAAACTATAGCACACAATATGAGCATGTCAATGTTTCTTCTTGTCTAGCAACATATGTATGTAGTTCGGCCCAAAACGGCACAAAACCTGCTGTAGTGGGTATTATTGTAGGAATCACGGAGGCCACAACAGCCGCACTATTATACAGACGGCGCTGGCAGCGCCGGTATTTTCGTATTCAACGCGACAGGTAGAATACGAAGATACGGCGTGTTGTAATTGCTCCGTCTTCAACGGTTGTTGTGCGAGCTGCATCGATGTGTTTGTTTGATCGTGTGTTATTAGGTTTGCTGTAATGAAATGAGACGTAGTTCGCGAGCACGAAAGTGCCAGAAGATGGCTTGAGTCTCGCTGTAAGCACGCCGTATGCGTGGCGTGCCAGCTAAATGTGGACCAACGATTTTCATGCCGTGGAGTGCGTTCCCTTTGTCTCCGCTGGTTGTCGTGGAAAGCTTGGTGGACAGCGCAAAGAAGTAATGCGTATTATTAGCGTGCCTCAGCTCGTCCACTACCCAGCGGATCGCAGACGCATCACTGGAAACTTGGAGAGCGCCTTTCGACCTCGCCGTACTGTTGAAACGGTAAGCAATCGTGCTCGCCAACTACACGTGCGTTCATCCGTGTTGTGTGTGCTTCCCGTGTGTGTATAGAGTGCCTTGCGAACGTAGCAAGTGGAACACCCACGTCAACAGTGAACCCTGTGCTGATACTTGCTACGCGCTGGTTGTAAAAATTGTGTACGCAACTCTATTGCCACAGTGCGGAATTGATAATCCTGATAAGCGTTTGCTTCCGGAAATCGTGTTCACCTTGTGCAGCTGTGCGTGAGCTCCCGCCTGTCTGCTAAAGTTGCATAGTAACGACCCGTCTACCTCTTCATCGATTCTTTCTTCGATGACGTTTCCTCACTTATAAATGCTTCGACGTTGTGCACAATCTCTGCTTACGAGGTTTTTGGCTAACGAACAGTTCTAGGGAAAAAATGTAAGCCAATCACAGCTTGCTACTAGTACAGCTTTATTTCCAAGACAAGATGTGTTGACATAACTGACTTAGCTAAACATGACAGGGGAACGTTGCCTATACTAAGTAATGGAAAAAACATTAAGATTAGATTGTAATCTGCTGCTGCGGCGCGTCCAAAACTTTATTTGATGTAGAGGTCCCTATTGTCATGACATTCGATAATTTCAAGCATTTGCTCTCTTTCCACATTAGGGCAGACATTGTTTTCATGACCCTTTTAGGTGCTGATTGCATGTTTTCATTATATCACAGCTTTATTGTGCCACTGCTATAAGCTAACATAGACCTCATTTTGTAGTGGCGAGGCCGTGACCCACAACATAAACTACAAGATCGAGGAGCCCCCAGAAATGCAGACCCTGTGGATATATGGCTGCAGCAGCATGGCGTGTGATCTGGATGGTCATGTCAGGTGTGTATGAAATGTATGTGTTCCAAAAAGGGGGCTTGGTGTCATTCATGGTGAATTTTGTCAACACATTCCATACTGCAGCTTACTAAAGAGACTAAATATTTATGCAACCTTATTGAACTTGCTACCTATTTGTGTGCATATCCATTATGCCCACATTATTGTGTTCTGTATAAAACTATACCTAACCTTTCCTGATGTTTAGTATTTCTTTTGCGTAAGTTGCTTACCTGCAAGTTAAATATAATTTTTGCTTTGTACTTAGCGTATTTATGACTTTATTGTGGTTTTATTCTTTGAAAACTATTTCCTATACTATACCCCTTACTAACTAGCTATACTAACTATACCCCTTATTTGCATAATTTTTTTTCTGTTTGTGCTACAATCTCGTGCAGTTTTCTGTGCATGTAGGAATTCGAAGTGTAGTGGACTAAATATGTCACAGGTCTAAGCACGTAGTGTGCACACCTTTGTTTATCATTGATATCTTTACAGTTACTTCTCCGTTCCCTTAGTAACAGCCACTGCGAAATACACATTTGGTGAGCTTTAATTTCTTGAAAATTACTATGATGGTCAGTATTTACTATGCTGCATTTACTTCAGTAGTACATAGGCACAGACTGATATGGATACCTTGTGACCTACACAGGATGCCTTTTTTGTTTCTTGCATTAAAAATGGCGGCTCACCCACATGTCTTACTATATATGTGGTATGCCTCATCGATTTCACTTGTCAATTTTTACAGTGGAGGAAAACAGATAAACGATTGTAATCCAACATGAAGCCCCGTTGTGGAAATGTACGGCCAAGTTGGATGACCATACTGGTCTTTTGAATGAAATATGGTGGTCTCTTATACACATACGATACCGGCCAGTTTGCCCGATGTACACTTGACCACATGTGAAAGGGATACAGTACGCTGCCTGTGACACACACGCCAATTTTGGTGGTATCTTTCACCGAGTAAGCGTCCCTTGCCTGCTTGCCTTTCTCAATTCTCTTGCACACTGCTGTGCATATAGGCACCCCGACAAGAAAGGCTTGCTTAGATACCACTAAATTTGTCTTGTGTCTGTCAGAGGTAGTGTAGTCTATTCTTGTGATCATGTGTATATTTGGTCAAATGTACATGCAGCAGATTGGCCGGTGCCTCAACACGTGCCTAAGACAGCACCATAATTCACTCCCCGGATCAGTATGTTCGTCCCACTTGACCATGCACCGATGGGACTGGGGCTGCACGCCAGATTTAGACTGTTCATCTGTTTTGTTCAGCTGCGGCAACCAATTGACCAACAAATTCGCTGAGGAATACCACATAAAAAGACTGGGTCACAATCTGTTTACTGAATTGTCTGCAACCTTCGTAGGAACAAATTTGTTTGTTGCAACTAGTTTTAGGCACGTTATTTCTTGTTAAATTTTCTGCTTGACCTACAGAGCAGTTATGCAATCAATTTTCAAAGAGACATGATTAGTATAATTTTTGTTTTCTGTTTTTCACATGCCATGTTGCAAGAAGGACCCTTTTTAATTAAAACTGAATTAACTTTTCAATTGCAATTGGGAAGTCTTATCATTGCGTTTAGGATACATATCAGTGTACATACCTGTACTAGATTAGAAACTAATTGATTCAATAACTCAAAAAGCACGAATATACTGTGTCCATTGTATCTGACAGTGACACTGCGACTGTGTTCCAAATACCACTAATTGGCAGTTATCCATCATAATTTGCGAAAACAACTTAAAACATTATTGTTCCCCATACAATGGATACTTACATGCATCATCATGATTGCTCAAGCTCCATGTGAGAAATTTATTATTGGCATATTAAGCATAGTACATACCAACTATGGCTAACAGCGGATGGAATATTAATTTTGTCTACCGCTCAGCAATAGAAGCCAGTAGGTCATTCCCTTCTTTTCAAAAAATTTGTTTCCTATGCACAGTGTGACGTCTGTATAGGACTCTTAGCTCATGGGTGTTCCTGCTTGCTTATCTTATGAATGGGGAATGTGTTGTCATTGCAAGATGAGATTAATGTGTGACTAGGCTGTTGTCGTTTGGAGATGCTTTTTGTCATCAGCAATGATATTCTACTGCCAGGCACATTGGCCCAGTGCTGATGTCACAGTATCTTGGGAAAGTAAAGATATTGTCAAAAATGATTCTCAAAAGAACTGCCGCTGTTTGGCAGAGTGGTGGGGAGGTGGGGTGTTCTGCCACTTTTCTGTTATAATTTTTTTCTCAAATACTGAAATGAAACTTAGCATAATGCTACAACTATATAGATATTTGTGGCGTGTTTGTGCCTGCTAATACATTATGGCTGAATGTTCATTACACCTTTTGAAAATTAATTTCAATTGTATTTTCCAGGCTCCAGCGTCGCCGTTACTAGACGGACCAAATGAAGCCAAAAACTAGCCTTTCCTCGCTCCTTTCCTGGGAAGTGAAATAGCACGTGATCATGTAAGAATGAACTTGCAACATGTGAGCAGTAGCCAAAGCTCCATACAGGTCATGCTGGTGGTGGAATGATAAGACAAACCGCAATATTTATTTGTTTACTTATTCACTTAATATTTATTTATTCATATCTCGTGAATACTGTGCAGTTTTTCAGCAAGGAATCAGATAAAATAAAGAAATATCATTGCATCAAAGTAAACATGTTATTTGAAAAAGCATAATTCACGTAGCACAGTACCATGATAAAACATTTTCAGACAACTAGTCTGCTTTTGATACGAATTCATGAAAACTGCAAATTTTGAAGAAACAGAGCAGTAAGGTTAACAAATCTTACTCGTAACTAAAAAATGAGATCACATTTCTGTTGGACCTAATACCATAATTTAATCTGGCAAATTAGAGATACCATATGCTGCTCTAATATACAATCACTAATTTATGAGTAGATGTGCGAAACTCTCAAACATTGCAACAATTTCATGTAAGCTGTAAATTCATATATAAAGTTTGTTGACTTTAGACATAGCAGATGGAGTCTGCAGAACTGTGATATCTCTTTCTGGCACAGAGACGGGGATTAGTAAGCTTCGTGGTGTTATTTTTCTTAAACCTGCCAAATAGTTCTTCCTGCAACAAGTTGAATTCTTAAATGCCACAAACTTCAAATTAGTGCTGTGGTTGTCTCAAAAGTATTTCTGTATTTTGGATGTATTTGAGTAGGAAAATTTACAGAATTAACGAACTTGTGCTAGTTGTTCTTTATTTTTTTACCGTTGCAAACTCAGTCCTTTTCCTTCAAGTTTTGCTATTTTCAGCAAATTTTAATAAATATTGATGGTTTTAATGTAAAACTATGATTTAAACATTTTTAAATGTATCAAACCTCATCAAATTTGATTCCATAGTTGCCGAGGAAAACTATTTTACTGTTTATGTGCATTACATAGGAGCTCCTGAGCTAAATCTTTTTTAGTCATTGCGTGTGTCGGTCTGGTTTGTATTTCTCACCCTAATTAGAATATTGGCTCTGATCTCAAAATTGTTTACAACGAAATACAAGCTTTTAAACTTTGTACGATATATGCTGTACTGCTCTATGAAAACCACTGTTTGCCACATTTTTGCAGGGCCTGCTAGTGCTAATTTTACACATAAACATAGACTAATATGCTGTGTGGTTTCGGTATATGGTGCACTTATCTGTGAAAGCCATTATTTGCCACATTTTCGCAGCGACTGCCAGTGTTATTTTTGCACTTAAACAAACTAAAATGCTGTGCCGTTTCGTCAGGCTGACACAACATTGCAGTGCACATTCATATCAGTCTATTTTCAGGCTTTAGTATCCAACCGTTCAATGTGCACTGCTGGAACAGGCACTCCTGTTGCAGTTTTAATGGTATGGTTTCTTGTCGTAGTCAAGCCTGTTATTGCCAGGTGTCAACTGTAATCAAGTCTGCCACTGATTCTTTTACCTCATGTTTCGCGTGTTTGCACCACCAGCTTGACCTGAGAAGCATGTTGGCAGCTACAGTTTGTGTGTTGCAAGTTCTAGTCTGAAGCGTGTATGTCACATATATGAAGTCTGAAGTGCAATAAACATTTCAAGCTGAATACTTTGTGGTTGTAGCACCAATTATTTTGCCACTGCATTTACTGTAGTCCTTATTGCCTACAGTAGAACTTTGGTAAATTGCAAGTACTTTACACATATCGGCCTAGCTTTTATAGGCATTCGCTTGTAGGTACTCGAAAGCAACTGCATAGAAATATTCTATAGAATTTTGTCTTTAGCGTCTCTAAAGCAACTCGATAGAAATATTCTATAGAAATTTGCCTTTAGCATCTCTAAAGCAACTCGATAGAAATATTCTATAGAAATTTGCCTTTAGCATCTCTAAAAAAACTCGATAGAAATATTCTATAGAAATTTGTCTTTAGCATCTCTAAAGAAACTCGATAGAAATATTCTATAGAAATTTGTCTTTAGCATCTCTAAAGAAACTCGATAGAAATGTTCTATAGAAATTTGTCTTTAGCATCTTTAAAGCAACTCGATAGAAATGTTCTATAGAAATGCGTCTTTAGAGTTCCTATAAGAATGCGGTGGCCAAATAACTTTTGAAACTCTATAGGAAAATTCTATAGGCAATCAAAATAAACACAATAGAGTTCTATAGAGAACATTCAAAAGACTTTCTAAAAAAACACATTAAAAATTTTTGTAAGGGTAGACGGCCGAGATACTTGTCACTGAGAAAAATTTTGAGACCATGGTCTTGCATATTACAGCTGCAGAAGGCCTCAAGAGCGCGCTACAAATGCTGAAATGAACCGGATTAGGCGGTCGTCTGCGAATGAATAATGTGAATAAGCCGGAGAATTAACTCAATGAAACGCATATCAACTCGTGATTTTCATTCTGTTAATTTTTCTTCGGCTTTCACCTTCTACCGGCGGAGTGTAGTCAACAGGCCTCAGTTCAGGTTAGCCTTCCTGCTCTTCCTTTATACCTTCCTCACTTTTCCTCTCTCCCTTTCTCTTGGCGGGCAAAAAAAAATTGACAAATTTGCTTAATGAAAAATTTTTGTGAGAGGGTAAGGATGCGGACTATCCGTCATGTTTGGATGCAGTATGCAATGGCGTAGCGATAAATTTCGTTCGGGGGGGGGCTCAATTTGCAGTTCGGCCTCCTACTTATAGAAATTTTCGAGCGATCAAATACATTAAACATTAATGAAACTCCACTGCCATTGACAAAGAGGCTGCAAACGAATTCTTGAACGCTACGCACTGTCAAGAGAAGTACAATATGTTTTTTTTTTCATAAAAGAATACACTCGTATGTCTCAAAAATTGTGCCCGAAATAACTGATATCAATGCTTCCATGTTTTCGGTATATTCAATAAGTACACTAAATATCACATGAACTTTAGAACTATATCAGTTTGAAACCAGCAAAACAGTGCATGCTACTGATATGAAAAATGTAAGGGCCATGAAATATACAAGTTGATGACAAATATTTTACTAAAACTTTGTTAGCCTCCCTACCTTTCTCTCATATGCATCTCTCTCTCTCTCTCTGCCATTCAAGAACCTTGTTTATATTTTTGTACATATGCAACGACCAGGGAAAAATCTCAATGACGCTGTCCTTTGTTAGAATGTATTGCGCAGGAGCAGCTATCACCGGTAGTGTATTGTGAGTAGTTGCTCCCCAATAATAGGCGCAACAGAAAGCACGTGTAAAGAAAAAGGAGTTCTGCAAAACATTCAAGGGCGAATCGAATGAAAGTGAGCCAATGCGAATATATGACAAACGGGGTACTTAAAATGTAGTCTCCATGAGCATTTAGACATTTGTTCCACTGACTAACGAGTCGCGTGATTCCCGTCTCATAAAACTCATTGGCTTGCTGCTTCAAAAAGTCTGTAACTGACTCTTTCACGTCATCGTCCGACACGAATCTGATTCCCTTGAGCTGTTTCTTCAAGTACTCCAAAATTTGGAAATCGCAAGGCCACAGGTCTGGGCTAAATGGCGGATGTTGCAGCGTTTCGCACATGAACTTTGCCAGTTTTGTATTAACCACATCAGCGACGTGCGGACGGGCATTCTCGTGGAGCAAGATCACTTCGTTCCTCTGTTTTCCACGTCGTTTGTTCTTGATTGGACACGCAGATGATACGACGCTTCACAATATCGGAAACGATTGATAGTATCTCCAGGTTTAGCAAATTTGATGAATAATGGCCCCTGACGACCGAAAAATAAAGTCAACAACAACTTTCTGGCAGAAATGATGGCATTTGCTTTTCTTCGGGGTGGTGAATTGAAATGTTTCCACTGTAAGCTTTGCCGTCGTGTTTCAGACTCGTATTAGTGGCACCATGATTCGTCCCCGGTCACAATTGCAGACAAAAAGTCCTCCCCCTCATCGTGATGCCGGATTAGATGAGTCAAGGCAGCACCGCACCTCTCCGTGTTCTGGCGGTGGTTCAAAATCTTGGGCATTCATTGCGCAGACAAGAGCCGATAACAGAGATGTTCATGAATTATGGTGTGAATCGAACCGTGACTGATGTTCACACGCCCTGCCAATTCATCGATGCTTATCCTCCGTTTTTGTCTAACCAGCATTTGTAATTGTGTTGGGGGTGATTGCACGGCGGCTTTGGCCCGGTCTTGGATCGTCTTTGCAACTTTCACGTCCTTCTTTGAGCCGTTTCATCCAACGCTTCGCAGTGGTCAATGAAATGCAATGTTCAACGTACACGGCAGCCATACGGAGACTAATTTCTTTTTGGGAAACGTCATCTGTCAAAAACCTCCCGACACCACTCTTTTAAACTTTTGGAATGTCCATTACGTCACACAACCATGTTCAACCCAGTGCGTGAGAGCATTAAAGAACCTTGATCTTCACATCTGCATGTCACTTTTGTAAATAAGAGATGCCTCTGTGCCGCGTGCATGCCTCGCAGATAATGAACCGAACCATTATTGTGCAAGGTGGGTGGCTCACCTTCATTTGATTCGCCATCTTAAATTAAAAATACAAATATACAATCGAATATGCAAATCGGAAGATACAGCTTGATAAAGGGAAGAGAGGTGTCACTGGAAACAAAGTTCACTGCACATATACACGAAACCTCGCAACAAGATATTTAAATATACGTATAAGTCTCCAATTAACCAACGCATCTAAGAAAAAGTCACTATATATGATGCGCAAACAAGGCAAATAAACATGTTGCGCAACCACAGATTCTCAGATCACATCCACCCCTACCTCCACTCCCCGGATGTATTGCGCGCGACGGAAGGCGGCGCGCTTCCTCCCCGCTTTTCTCCCTTGCACACACAAGACTGAGCCACCATCGTTGGCTCACCCATGCCCCTCCCCCTTTTTACACTTTCACTCACACATGCAGCATGCGACGCACGGTCACGATGTTACGGCCCCTGGACTTTATACGGAACATGAGGGCGATGGCGACAGCAGGAATGTATGTGCCTGGAGTGTCCACATAACTGTTATCGGCAATATTATAATAAGAGTATGCAGCAATTGAAGCATCCCGTGGCCCATTACTTTCCGCAAACAAAGAAGTAATAAAATTGAACTTTCACAATGCGACAATTCGCTGCGCCACAACAATGTCTTGTTTTTCTTCTTCTGTGGGGCGGAGGGCGCCGAAGTGAAATAGCGCAAAGCATGTGGGCTACGATCAAATGCATACTTTGGGCACCTAGTGTGGCTACCGAAGGAATATCGAAGAAAACGTGAGACGCTTGGTTCACAGAACCATGCGCATACTGCTCGGTATCCTACACCAGCGAGACAAAACTTTCCGGAGAGGTTGCGCTCATGTGAACGCGTTGCAATCCCTCGAGTCCCCGTAATGAGGGCGGCGAGCGACCATGCGTTGTTTCTCTTTCTCGTGTGCTAGCCAGAAAGCGTCCAAAACACGGCCAGGTGAAAATACACCCGGCCAAACAAAAACGAACACGCATCGAAGTGCGCCGCGCGGTGGGCGGGGCAGCACGAGAAAAACGCATGCGCTCTGGTTGGTTCGGCAGCCCGCTATATAGGAAGAACAAAAAAGAAAAAAGAAGAGGGTCAATGTGTCCTCACGAATAGGAGTCCAAGTAGAAAAATAAATAAGAACGTGGTTACCTTTGCTGGCTTTAGTGTCTCGACATAGATGCTTTGGCGCAGGCGAAAAAATAATGTTGATATTCTTTTCTGACACGACGGCACAAATGAACCACCACAACGCTTCGTCTCATCGGACTTCGCTGCCTGCGTTGTCAACTCGTCTGATAGTGTGTTTATTTGGATTGACTCGCTGTATGGTCCGATGTACCACTTTAGGAAAGTCAATGCACCTTTGGCGTGAAGTGTTTATAAGAACATTAAACCCACATAGTTCCGGCATTGAAAATCTAAAGCGCGACTTTGGAAATATCAATGTACTTTTCGCATCAAAAGTTTATGAGAACTTTATACCCATAAAGTTTCAGAACTGAAATCCAAGCGCTCCCTAAATTCCCCGGCCTCCGGAGATGGCGCCACGAGCCCGCTCGTCACCGAAACGCCTTTGAAACATTGTGCTCGGATGATGCTCCTTGCTTTACGATATGTGACTCCCGGTACATGGGCGTTGCCGCGAAATTCAGCCTGATTTCGCAATATTAGCGTTAAATGTCTTTTCGAGCATGAAAAGGACATTCTAGACAAAATCGAGCATGATTTCCGGCGCCGGAAGTTGTTTTGGTCGGCGGCGCATGGCAGCACAAAAAAATTTCGGGGGAGGGGGGGGGGCTGAAGCCCCATAAGACCACCAGCCCCCCCCCCCCCCCCCCTGGCGGTATGGTAAAATTTTGAATAATCAGTAAAGTGCGCACATTTTACAAGCCTCTCAAGAGATAAGCCTAGAGAGACTTCAGCGAGGACACTAAAATTGCTAGGGCCTGAGTGTCCAACTGCGTTGCACTGCAGTGCAATGCACACAGCGCTGTGTCGTCGTTTTATTCTTTCTATTGTCGCTGTCTTGTGTGCGCCGTTACAACCCATACCATGAATCCGAACCAACTGGCCCAACTTGCCGTTCTGATGCGTTGCAATGGCCTCGACATGGGCACGTTTGTACGATTTATCTTCACCTCATCCGAAAAAGCTTTTGTTTCTTTTTACTTGTGAGCTCGGTATCACGATAAAATATTTGATCAGCCGAGCGTGACACCTAACAATTCTACAAAACACCGTAATTTAGTTGTCAGGAATGTT
Organism: Dermacentor variabilis; assembly: GCF_050947875.1. NCBI lineage: Eukaryota > Metazoa > Arthropoda > Arachnida > Ixodida > Ixodidae > Dermacentor > Dermacentor variabilis. Next base: position 23,900,003 of record NC_134575.1, on the reverse strand, counting down.
ATCGTCGAGCCCGTTTTGGAGTACGCTTGCGAACCAAAAAGCTTCGTTTTGTTTCCCAAGCGTCCTGATGGCTTGAATACTAATGAGATGTTGGCGCTAAGGGTAAAATAACGATCCTGTTGTTTGATAACTGCCCACAGGGGGGAACGTAGACCCTGCACGTTATTGGGCAGCTCCATTAGTTCGAGAAGGCAAGGTGCAGGGTATACTTGTAGGCCCTTTGAAGAGAAACATTTCACAGCTAATTGCTCCATTTCTAAAGCCAACGAAATTTGATCCAGGATCTGGTATCCACAACGGTGGCTGTATACGGCCTTTCGTACGTAGGAGTAAACATTGATACCGGTGCAACCATGTGCTTCGATGTTTATTACGCTTCTATACGCAGACTCTGACGTCAGAGATGTTTTCTTGCTGTGTGTTCAGCATTTGATTCATTTTTCTCGTTTTATGGTGATAATACGATGCGAGGCGTGGTGGCGTTGAGGTATGGCGACTTCATCTTTCTGTATGGTGCGTGTTTTCTTTTTCTTTGTCTCGTCGTGTGGTGAATTGAACCCGTATTCTGGTGCTCTGGCTGCGTCCCTACTCGTAAACCGCTCGCACGCTCTGTTGCCTGATGGATTTTACAGCGAAACTTTCTTTGCCACCTGCCATTCGCTCTGGCGTTGCTGGCTGCCACAGCCTTGCCGAGTAGACAACTGAAGTCACTACGTGTGTGATACTGGGTATATGCCATCGTGTATACGCCCACCATTGCCGAAGCCTTGAGTGCTTCGGCACTCAAGGCCTTAAGGGCTTTGTTGAAGTTTTTAAGGACGTGCGAATTGTGCGACCGCCTCTGAACGTTGTAGCGCGTAGTTTCGCGTTACTGTGTGAATTTTCTTTTTTTTCCCATTTTTTCCCTCTTCTTCTTTCTCCTTTTATTCCGTTTTTCCCTTTCCCCAGCACAGGGTAGCCAGCCGGTACTTCCACTGGCTAACCTCCCTGTCTTTCCTCTCCTTTTTCTCCTTCTCCTTCCACCATTGCCAATGCTTTGGAATGGGTACATGCCACTGCGTCGGCGCCCGATTATATATATATATGAGAAAAAATGAAGGGACCCAAATCGGATTGCATTAATCAAAGTTTCATTGCATTCGCTCAACATTTGTTTTAATGTTGCACGAACATCGACAGAACCGTCGCTTTACACCGATTGCGGCATAACTGGCGAATACACTGATTATTTGTTTTTTTACGCAGCTATGGCTTTACTCTGCGAAAGGTGGTTTTAGTTTCATCCCATGAAGGACCAGTGTAATCGGTGCCTCTACGAGGCCTCATCTTCTGACTTACGATTAGTAATGAACAAATATATCAAGGTGACTTCAAGATAACTTCACTTCGTCATCACCCTCCACTGTATGTTCGGATGTTACACTCTGAAAACACACTTTACATGCTCTTTCAAGACCATAAGCCGATAGCCTAAGCATCCGTAAGTAGTTTCTAAATACCTTTTTCCAAACGAATTAGGCAGACAGTTTAGAAGTAGAAGAAAATGGCCGTACAAATCTTGATAATTGGCAACTCCCGAATCCGCTGCGTGTACTGTTAACGCTTGTTAATGCAGCTTTGGAGAGGACGCCTCTCCAAAGCTGAATTCACACAATAAAAATGTTTATTCTCTCTCTCTCTCTCTGTTAACGCTGTCCAAATAAACAAAGATGGCTACGACATCCACCTTCACTGCGGCTCTTTGGCTTGAAAAACATATTTGACCAGCAACGTGGCTGTCTGAGCCCGTTCGTATTCCATTTTTTCGAACTGGTTCAAGAACACAGAAAGCATGGACGAACACACTTATACGTGAGTGCGTATGCGTGACTTGATCCGTCCGTGTTTTCTGTGAGCTTCAACCAGTTCGAAAAAAGTAATTGACCAAGATACTGCTAGAAAACCGGAGCTATTACCAGGATAACAAAAAGCTTCACGGTACACTCTAAAAAAAGTTTGCACCCTTTGGAGTGTATCACTGGCACACAACGATAATCGTCATCTGCCTCGATGCGTTTCCTTTCCTGAAAACGCCGCGCCCGCTACGTTCCTGTCGGGAATGCTATGTCGTGCTGATAACGTGCATGCCGTTCGTTACATGAAAGTACCGGGCCCGCAGCGTTAAAGAAAGGAAACGCATGAAGGCAGATGACGATTACCGTTCTGTGGCAGATATACACCCCAAAGGGTGCATACTTTTATTAGAGTGTAACTAACATGTAAGTACATGGCGGGTAAGTTTGGCTGCACAAATGGGATGCCGTGGCCCGAGCTTTCGATGAAGTGGGTGCCTTTTGCTGCGATTTGGTCAGCTGACATGGTCCCATGTTTCCGAGCGGAAGACAAGGAAACGACGGAAAGTGGTGGCGGTGCTTCTGAAAGCCATTATTGGTCGTGCTTCAACGATGGTGCGACAAAGGTTGGCAAAACTGATTATCTCTATAAGGTGCACAGGAAACATTCTTCGAAATGATGACGTGGGAGTACAGCGTTAGGTAAACTGCCACACAGTACATGTTACAGAACTACACACTAATTGGCCTCTTCATCTTGGTATGCAAATCACGGTATGAGCTAACTTTAACATATTGATAACGTCAGCTGTCCAATGAAAACACAACGACCAGCAGACTAAATGCCACTTGGAACTTAGTTTTATGTTGGTATGCGGATCGTGGTTCAAAACTCCCGGCAACGAGTACGGACATCTTCGAAATCGAGCGGTGGGTCCTGTAATTTGCTAGCAAGTCTCACATTAGCTTCAGCAACATCAGCGAATTGCGACGAGTTATAACCAAGTCAATCTCTCACGCTAAGCGGAACTTATCATAATTAGAGCAAAAGCCACTGAACTCGTCGATGTTAAGCATCGCTACGCAAGGAAACGATGTCGTCCATCCTATTAAGATAGCGCAACTCCGAGATCTCCATGAACACCTTCCGTGTTTGTCCACTGTCAGGGACCAATTGATAATGGTACGTCAGCTAGATTGTGTTCTTTCTGGAAAGCTACGGCGCTGAATCGAAGTCAATGGCAACAGCACCGCGGAATATCTCCGAGACGAATAGCAGCGAACAGTGACAAGCTGCAAAGCTTCGCGAAGGTGACTCAACAATTTTTCGCAGTTGTATCGCGTCGTTTAGGGTTGTTAAATAGGAATAGTCCACTGCCCGTTCATCGCTTTCACAACGCTAGAGGACATACCACGTGTCTCCTTTTTCGTTCTACCGAACTTAAAACAGTAATCACGTAGAGGATATTCAAGAGCAGTTCCGCGTTTTCGGGTGAATAACCTGAAGGGATAGGCGTTACTTGCACGACAAATCGCAATGTACAGGTGGCTAATTGAAATGGGTTCACTTATGAAAATGTTAATTATACAACTTGGGGCACAAGTTGCAGCTTCAAAACTGGTGCCCAGCAGCAGGGAGGTCATGTCTGCTCATTTGAATCCTAAGTCTTGCACCACCTTGGAGATACCGGCCCAAAATTTTGCTAAAATGAGCATGAAAGCAAACGAGCTACACTTAGGATTATTCTCAAATGCTTGACGCAGACTTTTGGAAATCTTAGTTGGAAAGCAAATGCAGTTCTTAGGAGCCTCTCGAGACTGGTGCTAGTCTTACGATTTCTGTTAGATAAACTTTACTTCACCACTGATCGGCTTCAAGTTGGGAAATGCAGCATGTGCCCTAAAACAAATCGAATGCTAATTAGTAAATGTTCTTAATCAACTATCAGGACATACGAATTTCATGCGCAGGTAAGTTACACCTCTTGCATAATTACACATGAAAACGCGAAACAGCTCTAGTCACAGGCAATTTTTATGTCATTTGCTCGAACTAAAATAAAAGCGACTCATATGGGATTTACATCACAGAAAGACGAGGCCTTTTGGTGTGCATTAGTGCACCATGTGGTATCTTGTTTGGACGGCACTACCTTCGGGACTTGGCTCCATTTTTGACTGCACTATCAACCGGGATCGGCCTACCTTGGCCATATGTGTTTTATTTCGGCTTTTTCGCGCTGAATTGGGCAATATAACTGCTCAATACATAGCTATACGCTAAGAGGGGGCATATTTATTGGTTCCAAGCTTCTGTTTGACGCCTTTTTGGTTCTCCTACGAGCCTTAGAATGCGGCGAATCACCTTGTTCGTTGAGTAAAGCCACATTTGCGTTTCTACTTCTACGCATGCACAGTTTTAACCAGCGCATTTGTGTGTCTGTTTCGAATTCTTAAAGCTAATTACGCATTATTACTGCTTCGCGCATAGCTCTCTCTCTCGGTGCATTGTTTTTGTTCCAAACTTCATTTTTACACCTTTTTCGTTCTCCCAGGTGTAACTTAAGACGTCAAATCGGCGAATTTGTGAGACAAAAGTGGCCTGAAATTCGGATCACACGAACCCCAAAATCGATCTGTAGACTCCTAAGAAGACCTTGTCGTCAAAAAAAAAAAAAGACTAAAACAAAAAAGTCGGGTCGTATATCGACAAACAAGCCGTACTGCAACACCCTCGAGTCGAAGCTTGCGCACAAGGCAGGCGAAATTGCTCGCCGATTAATCGAAATGAAAGAAAGCACGAACGAACGTCAGGGCTGGTACGGTTCCATAGCAGCCCGATGCTCCTTGCCCGATTAAGCAGATTACGCGCGCCAGCCGGCTGTCGCGAAACAAAAGCCAAGCAAAAAGGTCGCCCGACAAGCCGCTCAGCAAAGCACCCTTTCGTTATCGGATTCGCCCGGTCTCACGTAAAGACGAGACGCGTTCCGCCGTTGTGTTGGCTCTGATTGCGCGACCCCAGGCGCTTCGAGGTCATGTGTTGGTCTCTCGATACCATCGGCGTAACAACGAGGGGAACTTCGGGCGGCTCGCCGAGGAAAGACAACAACAGATTGCACCAAAGCAAGCAAACAATAAGAGAAAGAAAGAAAGAAAGAAGGAAAGAAAGCGTCGCTACGGCGGAATCTGGATCAGCCGAACGCGCAGGCGCCACCGTCGCCGCGAATGCGGTTCGACGACGTTCGTGGAGGTATTCAGTCCTGCAGTGACTCGCGCTTACCTCTGGATCCGTAGAGACGCGGAATATCTCGATGCGCAGTGACCGATGCTTTTTTTTTCCCTCACGTTTCCCGGCTTTTCTCGAACCTTTACTTTCCGTGCTAGCAGCGGATGGGCAGCTAGGGGTGGGACAAGCAGGAACTTGGAGGTCATTTCACCCAAAGAACAGGATCACTGGTGACGGCTCCTATCGTAAAGCGCCTGGGTGTAGATATGCTGTTGTGCTGGGAATGGCTAAACCACGTGGAACGCGAGGAGGTGCGTGATATCAGCGGCCACGCCAGTAACTCTCAATCTCGTGAACTCATTTCTGAAATCAGTAAAAGGCGCATTGAGGCAAGCTCGACGTGTGTTCCTGCTCAGTGCAAGATAATAAAAAAAAATGATGTACAGTACATATGGCGAAATAACCTCAAAGTGCTTTCATAAGAACGCGCGTTCGCTTCCACATCAGCACGTACACGTCCGATCTCTAAGGTATAATGGCGGGCCTAGGCAGATCAGAGTGGTTGCATCATTCACCACGCAGGGCGAAGCGGTGACAACACACGCAGAAGCACTGGTATTCTGCATCGATTTCTTTGCCCGTTGTTGCGAAGTTGAGGCTGATGACTCTGAATGCAGGTATATTTACGGACGACGTTCTGTGGCAACAAAGGAAGAGATGGGGAGTCAGGCGCACACGAGTAAGAGCGCTCCTGAAGAAAAGGTCCTACGTTCTCATGTGCTTTAGTTAAAGCTGGGGAAGATAAACGTCTTATTATGAACACAAAATCAGACAAAATCCACCGCCGAGTGTTAAACCTTACTGATTTTTTTGCATTTCTCTTGCGAGTTTAGGCTACTGCGAAACCGTCGCAGGTGGAAGCTGTAGGCTGAGTCGGTGCTTGCTCGAATAAACCAAAGGCGCTGTCAAGCACTGCGGGACTACTTGGCGCAGTAAGCAATGTGCTCCAGCTCTTCCCTCTACCTTTCTATTGATTGTCACACAAAGTTATCCGCAAGTGTAGTCTGGCATTTCTGGCCAGCATGACAACTACGATGACGATGATGATACGAATGACAGTCTACTGAACCGTTTTGAATTTTCATCGTTTCAATTTATACGACAAAATTATAGATTTTGAAATTCATTACCTGAACACATAAGCAAAGTCTGCCCGACTCTTGGCCAATCCCTATGAGTGGGGAAGCGCCAAACTCATCAAGGGCATCATAATCATCATCACCGAACCTCCCAGTGGTACATGCCTCCAAGCTCATTCTTTTAACCTTTCCGGTGTATCTAAAGTTTCAAAGATATTGGGAAGCGCAAAAGCTACCCCATCTTTCCTACGTAACTACTAGACCAGGTTAAAGTTGGTCGTTAATAAGGCAAGGTGGACAGCGCGGGTCCGACAGTGAATGTCTGCTTGCAGCAGCGTCCACAACGTCTTTACCGACTCATTAGTCAACGATGCGTTCGCGCGCCATTAAATACTTTCCGAAATTCCGTTCGGGACGAAATTAACTGGAACGTGAAATGAGTGTTTCGCAGATGTCAGACAGAGGTATCTCGAAACGAGTTTTAATATCCGTATTTGCCCTGAGCAAGCATTCATTATTAGGCGCCTTCACTTCTGCAAGCTAGTATGCACAGTAAAGTGAATTATTAAATGTTCAGATGAATGTTTTCAGACATTACCTGAACATTACGATCAATTATGCAGAGAGGCCCGCCTCGGTCACAGTTGGTAAATTGTTTTCATCGCAGATATAAAAATATGCTGCCCAGTTTCGTTCTCCCATGACTTCTGTTCCATGTGAAAGCGTGTACGAAAACGTCGACAGGGCTTCAAAGCGAAAACGCAGGAAGAGAACTCCCACATAGCCTATTTGTGTTGCGTCAGGTTGTGCGACACTTACAGGAAACGCTACTGGCGACAGCTTACCCCGGAAAAGTCAAAATGGGGCTCATCAAAAAAAAAAAAAAAAACTGAACGAAAAGAAAAGAAAGGGGAAAAAGGATACGTTAATCGGCGGTCTCGCGCAGATGCATATATACTTATACACAAAGTTCAAAATGTGTTCTTGAAGGCTGGCTGCTCGGAATAAGCAAAGAAGATGGCTCGATGAGGCTTGGGATCATCCAACCTTGCCAAAGACTTAACTCCCAGTTCCTGGCGGAGAGTACGAACGATAAATTTGCTATATCCTGGAAGCGAGCGCATATATAAGAACGCATACATAAATCCGTTTCATTCAAGGTCTGATCGAAAACAGAAGTATCGGAATAATCCTAAGGTGTCTTTTTCTCGCGCCAGCCGTGTTCCCAACCGCCTATAGCAGACGGGTGCAGTTAGTCGCTTGCCGGAGCGAATCACCAGGTAAATGTAACGTAGTTTCGTAGCCGAGGCGAAGCCTGCACATCCTGGAAGATTCTAAACTGCATAATGCACTGCAGATGGCCTCGCGAACGTCGGAGTTGCGTTCTGGCTAGTAATAAAGAGAATTTTGGCCAGGAGACTGTGGTAAAACGCGGCGTACAATCCTTCTCGAGGAATAAAAGAAAACCAGTGGCCCTCTAACATCAAGATGCGGCGAATTGCCCTACTACTAGACGCCCTTCAACGTGCGCGCCAAGTATTCCCATATTTAGCAGTTCCATACCTAGGGTCCATAGCTTAGTAGTTCCATACCTAGAGCCACCACTCAAAACACATGCTTCGATTATATCTAAACAAACATTCATACAGCCCGGCGCACAGGACTTGCATTTGCGCTCCGTGACTTTTACCTGTTCAATGCAAACATTGCTCCCTGTGAGATAACGAGAATTTGTTTTATATAAAAAACCGATTATTGACCGGACACATGGAACCTACTGTCCATAGCCTGGGAAGAAAAAAGAATTCAGGATTGCCAGTCAGTTTCCAAGTCTGTACAGGAGTACGTTTATCTCGCTCAATTCTTCACATGCGATTTTGACCATGAGAAGGAAGTTCACAGAATAGTAAACATGTGTTGGAGTGCATACGGCAGACATTATCAAATCCTTATGGGGAGCTTATCACTGCCGTTGAAAAAAAAAGTTGAATCTTTGCATTCTACCGGTGCTAACATATGGGGCAGAAACTTGGAGGCTGACAAAGAAGCTCAAGAACAACTTAAGAACCATGGAAAGAGCGATGGAACGAAGAATGTTAGGCGTAACGTTAAGAGACAGGACGCCAGCAGTGCGGAGCATATAGCAGACGGGCATCGCCGATATTCTAGTTGAAAGTAGAAGAACAGAAATGTAGCTGGGCAGGCCATGTTGCGCGTACGGTAGATAACTGGTGGACCACATAGAGTTACAGAATGGGTGCCAAGGCAACGCAAGCACAGTTGAGGACGGCAGAAAATTGGGTGCAGTGATGAAATGAGGAAATTTGCAAGTGTACGTAGGAATAAGCTAGCGCAATACAGGGGTAATTGGAGATCGCTGAGAGAAGCCTCCGTCCTGGAATGAACGCAGAAATAGGCCACCGCCGCCGATGATGTTGATGGTGATGATGGTGGTGATGACGTGGCACTTGATATGTGCACGAATAAACTACTTGGGAATAGAGAAATTGGGGCCATTGTGTAAGTACAAAAGAGTATGTGCCGCGCGGTATGTGCAAGAATAGTTAACGTCGGGCGTCGGATGTATGCAACTGGGAATGTGCCATATAAGGCATGTGCCCGAAGGACAACTTGTGCCATTGGGTACGTGCAACTATGCACGTGACACGAGCTATCAAACCATTCTGGGCCAATTCTCAAGAATGGGTAGGTGCCACTGGGTGGCACCTACCCATTCCACTTACCCACCTACCACCTACCCACATATTCCACCTATTCCACCTATTCCACCTACCCACCATACCACCTACCCAGTAGGTGACACCCGGAGAGACAAGTAGTACAAGAGGCAAGAAGTGAAGACGTCAGCAGGTAAAAAGAAGCGACCTAAAAGGGAAGCGGAAAAGCCCGTATCGAAAGCAGCCGAGGGTGGAGAAAGAGACGAAGTAAACAGAATGGGACCAGAGCATGCATTGAGCGAGGTGCGTTGAGTGACACAGGAGTGAAGAAGATGTCGGTATCAGAAAATTACGGAGTAGCTTAAGTATTCGTAGTACTATACCCTAAGTGAACGGGAAGCATGGGCTTAAATATTAAGCATGAAATGCTTTTAGCTCCCGTTGTCGGCGACTTTCAACTGACCTTGAGCCAAACGCCAGAGCCGTTATCCGGGCACTCAAACCAGAACATCCGGGCAAGTTGAGCGAAACAAAACGAGATCATCCGAGCAACCAAACAAGACCACATTACATACGCTAGTTACTGCCCGAACAAGTTAAAAAAAATATTGCCTCCGAGTTGTTCCTAATGCTTTTTCACGATATCACTCAAGCTGTAACTTCTAGTACGCTGAAGTTTTATTTGTCATTTCAAATAACGACGTTCAAAAGGCAGATACAGGACACTAAACACTTGATCGTCATCTTTCGACGCTCAGTGCTGTTTTCAACGCCGGCGGTCCGTGAGTGCCGCGGCGCGTCCGGAGCGCCGCAAATGACTGTTTGACCGAAGGGAGACGTGTAATGAGGTTCTGTCCGTTACAGGAAACTATTGCGTCCATATGGACAAGTTCACAGTAGGGCGTGGTGCGGCGTACGTAGGGCGTGCCGTTGCGAACATGCGCTACACCAATTTTAAGATTGTAGCTAGTATGATCTCCAACCAATCTGCTTTGCCGGTTGTCATTTCATGCTTACAGTTACTCTCGATTACGGGAGATTGGATTGGACAAACTTTAATAAAGGTCCTGCAGGACGCACGTCAGCGCGCAGTGGGCGTCTCCGACGCAGGGACCGACACGGAGTACCTGGCGGCCGCTGCGCGAGCCTGCTGGACGGTCCATTGCTGGTCTTGTAGGAGAGGGCTTCGTAGGGTCTTCTCCCACTTGTCGGAGGTAGAGTCGGACGGAGCGTTTCTGCACTCCCAGAGCACGTGTGCGAGTGTCGCCGTGACCCCGCACGAGGGGCACGCATCGTCGGGGTAGACGTCCGGGTAGATGATGTGTACCGTGGCGGAGTTGGAATAGGTATGTGTAGCGTAGCGTTAGTGCCTGCGGCCTGTTTAGTTTGGGGTGCGGGGGCGGAAAGCGACGTCGTCCCAAGCAGAAGCGCTTAGTGGTTTCGTTGAACGTTACTGCGGCATCCATGCCCGACTCCAACTCATCGAGACGCGGTGATTACGGGAGGCACATACCTTGGAGGGTGAATTGGCCACGGTTCGCAATGAAATCATAAAAAATAATGATTACGGAAGAGCAGGTATTTTTTTTATGCTTCCATTACGAACCGTGGCGAATTCACCGTCGTGGGTATGTGCCTGTGTCGAAGGCAACAACAACAATTCGGCTACACAGATGTGAAGAATTTGGCAGTAGGGTGTTTCGCTACATCGCTTCAGTGCTAGTTGCATTAACGCCGACGTTCATCGTCAGATGGCTTCAACGGGAAGTTTTACCTCTTGCTCATGAGCAGATCACGTAAAGCCTTGAAGAATATATATATATATATATATATATATATATATATATATATATATATATATATATATATATATATATATATATTTTCAACTGTCGGCACACTTATCTGCGCTCCCCTCTCAACATCTGCATCTAAATGTGTGGCCTCTTTAGCGAAAGCGTTAATCCCCACGTAAGTGTTTTATTTTGTCAGACTGTATAACCTTGCGCATTTGGAGTCTAAGGCCTCCCAAAAGACACATACGGCGCTTTACACATTGATGTATCTTACGGATTCTTAATGAATGAGTTTAATTCGATTGATCTTTCGCCTGCGGCTTACCTGTCCCCCCTTTGCTCAGCTCGGAGGCACTGAAATATTCGCTCGACTGGAGTTATACGGTATGCGCAGCACAAACGGAACACAATAGATCGACCTTCATCAGTTTTCACATTGTTTTCTCTCAAACGGTGTTTCGACAGTTATTTCACTGCTTCCGCACTCCCTTTTCTATTTTCGCGATTCTTTGACCTTTGTATCACTGCTCGTTTAGTTTGCAATCACTTTACTCTCATTAGGCTTTCATTGTGTTTTCACTTTGCTTTAATTGTGCTCCAGCCTGGGTCCAACCTTGGTTCCAAGGTGCGCACAACGCTTTGTTCACTGTACTTTGAATTTTGGCCTTCACGAGTTTCGCTCGGTTTTCACTCTTCGGTCGCAGCGTTTTCAGTGCCTCTGCTTCCAGTTTCCTTTCGCTGGAGCAATGCGAAGCTTTCTTTGCCTCTTTCTCAAGGTTTGGCGCCCGTCGCCGTTTCCTCGACAAACATATTTGACCAACATGGTTGCCGTCAACAGCATCTGCATTCAACAGGCATAATACATCCCTTGCGTCCTCTTCACGGAGGCAGCTAACGCTTACAGGCGACGAGGCTGTAGCTTCGCGTCACTAAAAGTACCACATTGAGTTAGATATGCATGTGCTTCAAATGTTTTCACTCGTTTATTTATGCTTCATCTTGTTCTTTTTATTCTGTTTTCACTCTGTTCCACTGCTTTCTCGCCACGTATATCACTGTTGTCACTAAGCTTTCACCCTGGCATCACTCTGCCTTCACACCCTTTTCACTCTGGTTTGAATTATTTAGCATTTCTTTTAATGGTTTCTAAAATTATGCCACTCCATTTGTACTTTGTTTTCAATGAATTCTATGCTCTTTTAGTCTGTGACATATCTTGTTCTTTTTTGTTTTTTCGATCGGCTTGAACTGCGCTTTCTTTTATTTATTCACGTATAAACCCTAAGAGCCCGAGGTCATTACATAGAGCGGGAGTAGTTTACACAATTGAAATCAATAATACATAGCGCAGAGCATAAACAACGACAGTAAATTTTAGCATATGAACGTACATAAGCTATTAAAAAGACAAAATGCTTTAGGTGAAAAAGAAAAGAGAAGACTGAATCAGATAGTTAGGCTGAAAATTCATGTCAATGGAAGAATACACGGTGAGTGGTATACCCAACACACGATAAGTGGAGAATTTCACACATTAATACAAGTTTATGCGTAAAAAAGATGAGGCATGTACAGGTGAGTGGTCACAAACCAAGATGACTTGCGAGTGAACTTGTTTTGGATGGTGACACAATGTCTCCTGGTAGTTTATTCCAATGAGTAATGCCGACTGTACGCAAGGTTGCGAGCTTCTTAAACATTTTCGTTACTGTTCCAACTTGTTTGCAGACTTTTCATCTAGTTTTCTACGAGCTTTCACCCTGCTTTAACATTGTCACTACTTTCTGTTTACTTTCGTTTTACTCTTTTACGCTCAATTTTCGCTGTGAATTGGCTTTCCTGACGCTCCAATTTTACTTAGTATTCTTTGGTTGTTTTCTACCTGTGATCATTCTATTTTTCCTCCGCTTCCACTATGAATTTCCGGCACGCAATTACGCTTTACACCCTCCTTATGCTGTTTTATTTTAAAATTTTTACAGAGTTTTAACATTTCTTTTTTCACTTTTCTAACTTCTTTCAAATTGTGCTATCTGAGACTTCATTTTTCTTGTTTTTGCTCGCTGTTTATTTCGGTACCATTCTTTTTCGCCAGTGACTTTCACCCGGATTTCACTGCTGTTTTTGTTTCCCTCCTTTGATAGTTGTACTGATACGTGGCAGTTGCACTCATGGCACTGTTTCTCTCATTTCTTGCATCGCGGGAAACCCAAGACGTAACATGCCATTTTGCGTATACTATGCTTACCGAGTAGTTTTCGGTGCATTGCGCTAAAAAACGCAGCCCAAGCGGCGCATTCCGGTAAAGAAGCCTTCTGTGTGAGCCACAGGTAAATCTTCATTTCTTTACGCTCCAGGCTATCGTCGTACGTGTGATTCTCAAATATAATCTGGCCACTGCTTAAGTCTGAGCCGTCATAACCGCCACCGCGAGAGAAGGGCCTAGTTCTGCATTATTCCGTAATCCTCTCCCCTCCAAAGCGTATCCACTGAGCAACGTTTTCTTTTTCGGCTGTTTGTACTTACTCTTCCCGTGTTTGCAATTCCACGCATCGCAAAAGCAATGACGAACATGCCTGTCGGTACCCTCGCAAAGAGGTCCCCTTTTATTTCTGATAGTTCCGTCTTTATACAGTGTTATCCCTCCCCCCCCGCTCTTCGCCCACCTCACATCCAATTCAATGGAACACCAATTCGCCCAACTGATGACGGTGATGCTCTCAGAGACAGGCGTAACCTTACATACAGCTTATTTTCACCCACATGCTAGGGGCAAGGCTGGCCCGGAGCGTCTGGTGTTCGAAAGAACAAAGACTCTAGGAAACACGTGACTGTATACCTTGCACCGGACGTGCAAATCGCGCGACACCCCTCGCGGCACCGCTATTAGGCACCGGGAGGCAGTCGTCAGCCGCCGCCAGCATGGCTTAAGGTGCGAGCTTAAACGCGAGTGGGGCAAGGCTCCCATTGGCACGCCGCACACGTTCGGCCCGCGGATGCCTCATAAAGTAAGCTCAGCGAGCTAGCAGCGAGCGACCCCTCGAAAGCGAAGGAACCGCGACAGCGATGCGATGTGCACCGTTCGAACCTCGCCGCGCGCGCACCGACGTCTCGCGCACGGCGATATACGTTCCCCCACCACTCTCCGGCAAGTATATACGTTCGCAATCGCATCCTCCAGAGCTCGCGCCGCTTATTTTTTTTTTCTCGACACTAGATCCACGCTGCGATACTGCTAAGAAGACAAGGGACTTCCGTCTCGCCGTCTCCACCTCCTTACGCGCAGCGTCGAGGACGTCCTCAAGGTCTCTGCTCGTTTCCTTTGTATTCATTTCCTTTCCTTTCTTTTCTTTGTTCAAAAAAAAAAATGCGCGTTTAGAAGATTTCACTCGGATTCGGCGGGATCTTTAAAAACGATTCAAGCACAGTATTTTTAATAGGCAGGGAAAGCGCTCAGAGTAAGTGTCTTGCCGCTTTTTCGTAATAAAGATAACGAAATTTGCTCAGCTTTCGGCCTGATTCAGCCGTTGTACACATCACAAGAAGGTCTTCTCGTAATACGTATTATTGGTCTCTAATTGCAAGCTATCTTTGTAGCAAAAAAAAAAGCACGACACTTCTTCCTCAGTCGTTGCTATAACTCGTGACCTTTCATTCTAGGGTACAGGGTACCACGGTACAGAAATGACGTGACCCAATACGCAAGCTACATTTATTCATGCATCAGAGAGCTTACGTACCAAACTTATGTTACAGGTAGTGCGGATGTTACGGTCTATTTTGCAACCGTACTTTATTCCTATTCGTAGTTGGCCCGTTTGTCTGTTTGCAGAGGATGTTCGGACACTAGCACAAAGAAGCGACCACCCTCTACTGGCGGCGTCCGAGATCCTCCGCACTCGTAGGGCTCCTCGTAGGCCGCTCGTAGGGTAGGGCTCCTTCGCTTGCATCAACTCCTACCCTTGCGTTCACTGGGGAGACGGACACATTCCACTGTGGTCAAAGTGTTTTAAATAAATAAATAAATAAATAAATAAATAAATAAATAAATAAATAAATAGCTCCATGTCTTGCTGCCCGATTCTCTTCACTCCATACCTGCATCGCACCCGTTGAACGCAAGGGGGCTGTAATAGTGGCGTCTGGAGTCGTAGGAACACGAGGAGACCAAACGGGACAGAGACGAACAGCGAGAATTTAGTGACGCGGTCGGTTTATATGTTGGAGGATACACTATTGCCATCAGCGTGCAGAATGTTGGACTTGCTGCACAGAAAACAATAGAGAACCGACACCGAAACTTGCAATGCATTTCCCTCTTGAAAAGTTTAGCAGGTTAGTAAGCGTTAGTATGTTAATGTTGTCTTTAAGCATGAAAGACTCACTTACCATAGGGAGCTCGCGAAATAGGAACAGTTAAACACCAGTTAAGGTGTGCGACCACGCCAAATGGAACCACGCCAAATGGACTCGGCGCAGGAAAGAAGCCCAGGAAGAACACTGCCAAGAACAGGTAAACAAGCGAAAGTGTACAATAAAGATTACTATAGTAGAATAGAACTTTTAAAAAAAAGCAGTTGGCAACCAAGGCACACGCACCGCGCAGGGTTGTGTTACTCCGCCAGCCAATCACAGAAGCAAACAAATTCGTAGTCATGCGGCCTTTTCAAAATGGCGTCGCACTTGATAAACCCCGAGCATCTGCCGTTCTTGAAGACTCTTTTCATCCGCGGAAGCAATGAGGTGTGCAATAGACATGGACAAAGTGTGTGGAATCTGATCGTTTCACTTTTCAAAAGTCTGCGGTGCCACTCATTTCACTAGCGAGCCCGTTTTACTCTCGAAACTTCATTGCCAACTGAAATGAAACTTGGCAATAAATAGTTGCAGCGAAGTAAGCATTTTATTTCAGTTCGATAAAGAATCTGGCTTTCCCCATTCCACTACAATAGGCGAATGAAAACGTATAAGATTAATAATAATCATATTTGGGGTTTTACGTGCCAAAACCACTTTCTGATTATGAGGCACGCCGTAGTGGAGGACTCCGGAAATTTTGACCACCTGGGGTTCTTTAACGTGCACCTAAATCTAAGCACACGGGTGTTTTCGCATTACGCCCCATCGAACTGTAGCCGCCGTGAAACGTATAAGATTAAGCACTAACAATTTTATTTTTGTGGTTACCGCCTTATTTGGGCAACAGGAAAAGCTTGAAGTACAAATTATTTGCAGCCTCGCGGAGGAACAGTCGCTGGGGGTTATGAGGGCGTGAGCGAAGCGTCACTGCAGATTTAAATGTATCTGACTGTACTAGCGTGTTTTGAATTAGCTCTGGAAGAATTATAGAGAAATATATATTTACGGAGTAATCACAGTCTTTCGGATCCCTCGTTTACTGCTCTACCAAGTTAAGTGCCAAAACCGACTCGTATTGTTATTCGCGTAGTTGCGTAACGATGCCTGGCTGCTAGTCCCGTACAAACGCGCAGAGCGCAAGAGGCTGCGATTCTAGACGCACTGCGCCCACCGCGGAAGGTTAGAAAACAATCTACATAAGCACAGCAGAGAAGCGGCTACGTTAGGCCGATAACTGTAGAAGCGTCATTCAGAACACAAGGAATTGTTCTCCACATCTGGTGGCGCTTTCTCTAATTCCTTTTTAAATAAAAGATGTTGATCCATAAATATTTTCATAAGAAATCTCAAATTTGTTAACTTTAGCTTTTCCTTCCTGTTTAGCTGTTGCCTTGGCTCTCTCCCTTAGTAGATCGCTTAATTTCTCAATTCATTGCGACTCTCGTTTCCAGTTGCCAATTTTGCACGAAAAGTGCTGTAGTATTAGGGAAAAACCAGACGGGGTAACGGGTGACAGTCATATTACTTATGGGTTTAAGGGTTATTGCAGGGTTATCGCAGGTATATGGGTCCGAGGATCTGCCAGCGTCACGGCGAGCCGTCACTCGAGGATGTAATGAGGCAAAAGGAAAAGTTAAACGGAGCTGGCGCTTTCTCCGGCTGCAACTCGTTGCACGAGCATACAGACCTGCTAACGACGAACCGAATCCCTTTCCTAGTCCATGGATCAGTCTAAACAAAGAAGGTGGAACTAACGAAGCAACAGCGATACGCGTGGCCGTTAAATAGATGGTGACAACAGAACACATCTTGAGTTAATCGTGTGGGCATCGAATCGATGAGAAAACTGGCCTTCACACCCCAGGAGATGCCGATAACTACCGCCATCCAAAACGGGTGAAAAAGGCTGCGAAATGTTGACAGCTGAATAGCTGTCAAGTCTCAACATTGATTTGCTGGCGCTTTAGGAATGTGTTTGAGAAGTGGTGGCGTGTGCGGGGAGGGAGGGAGGGAGGGAGGGAGGGAGGGAGGTATCTCGCTTGATTCCGGGGAAGTGGGTGCCCCCCCCCTTCCCTCGGTACCTGCCTGCTGTGGAAACTTCGATGACTGATGTACAAAAGCCGACACCCTTGACCCACTGACCAGATTTTCGACTATCGCCGACTGTGGTCGCCGCTATCGTTGTTCTCTTAGCGTAGCCTGTTTTTGAGGGCGCAGATTGGCCCAATCAAAGGCTAGTTTCATCATTCACAGTTTGCTGCTTTCTTCACTGTCACTACCACGTGAGAATATTACAATTGGCTATAAGTCATAAACGATTCATGGTACAACACAATAAACATGTTCTAGAGTAGTGTCATGCTACTTCAAGTTAAGAACAAATGTTTGCGAGTTTTGAGAAGTTTCTACCTCTTGAACTTTACTTCGTGAGGACTGCATCTATCGGGTCACTTGCACTGGCTTGAGAGTGGCAGGTTCGTCACGGGCAGCAGGTGTCGGCATGGCGGAGGCCGAAGTACTCTCATAAGCGGCAGCCCCACGGGCAGCCAGGTGTCTCCAGTGGCTGCATGATGTTATTAGCTGAGGATTTCGGGCTTCCCCACGTCTGAAAGTGCTCAAAGCAAACTCGTATACTTTGTTTTATTTGTATATACTGCAGACTCGTCACGGCCCATGCAGGAGTGGGTACATAAATGGGTGAGTAGTAGAAGGTACTATCGCGGACAGAAGTGCCCAGGACGCGGCCCGCGTGCTGGACGACGCCATCATATATCAGCAGACGACATGTACAGCACCCTCGCAGAGCTAATGGTCATCCTAGATTATTTGCAGTGGGCCCTCGCAACTTCATCTGAAACTGACCCTGTTCACCATCATGTGTACACAGACTCCCAGGATGCCCATCGGGCATCCGCTAAATAATGTTCTTTACACAGATCCCGTACTGCAGAGCCTGCTCCGCGAATGTGGTCCCGGTGTTACCATCCACTGGTTCCCTGCGCACTGCGGTATCCCCGGAAACGAGAAGGCTCATAGACTGGCGCGCGCTCATCTCTCCACCGCGCTAGCCAGAGCCTCCGATACTCCTTATCCTCTCCTAGCAACCATATCTGAGGTAGCAGATTTGATGGCAGAAAAGCATGCGACCAAACAATTACGTGCCGCCTACCTCACAGCTGTGGGCAATCCACTCTCTATACCGTCGCTTCCCTCGAAGGTATTCACACGGCAAGAGTCAGTCTTGCTTCGGAGAATTCAGACAGGCACCCTCCTTACTCCTCACTTGCTGAACCGTTTCCACAGGGGCGGCACATCACCACGCGTAAGTGGGTTCTGTTCCACTTGCACATATCCTGGTGATCTCAACCACCTGTGTTGGGAGTGCCCCTTCTACATCCCACCTAGGATTCGTGCCCTGGCCACCATAAAGCGGGGACTCTTGCCTTCTTCTCTCCGGACTTGGGCCTGCCCCGATACGACGCCACCGGACCATGCCATCGAGCTCTGGCGAGCACTGCTGTTGTCCCCCAGGACCCTGCTGCACCACCGGTAGGCGATCGGCTCCGCGGCAGCCACAAGAGTCATGCGGCCCAAACTTAACTGCCTCCGGAACGTTCGTTAATAAAACGGAGGCGGCCTGACCATTCCCCTTTTGCAATATTACCCCCTCCCTTTCTACCGCAGTGCCCTCGGCGTGTTCTAATTTGGGATAAACGCGATTTTGATTTATTCATTCCGACTGCCGGAGCAGGGGAAAACTGCATCGCCATGCTATCTAATGATGATTCAACTGGTTCGAGATCAATAATGAGCGCATGCGCGTCCTAGCTTGCACGCAAGCGTGCACTCGCTGGCACCGCGAGTTGCTCTTTGCCCAAGAACCTTGCGCGAGATGCCGCTATGACGGCATCGGTTCAAAGATGACTTGCGCGTTTATAAACTTGACTGCAAGCAAGTCGAGCTTCCTGCCGATGCCCACATAGCGGCATCTCACGGAAGGTTCCTGGCCAGCGCTGAAGACGCCTGTGGACGACTGATCCGTGAAAAGGAAAACCTCCGACGTACCACACGAGCTCTCATACCTCCGTGTGGGTCAGACCTCCCTGGTGGGTTAACCCGCCGAGAGGAGGTCACGTTAAGGAGGCTACGTGTCGGGGTCGCGCTCACCCCGTCTGTGACCGCTCTCTGGCCACAACAGTACCATGGTCCTTACGGCTCATCGTGCCCATTTTGCAACACAGAAATCCAAAATGTGACAGTTACACACCTATTATGGACGTGCCCAGGACTTCATCTAAGCCGTCTCATCCACCTCCGGGCAACAGGCCTTCGGCCTGGCCGCCCACCCGACCTTGAACATTGGATTCATGGACCACACCATCGTTCACTCGATTTTTTGCACGAGTCGAATCTGTTGGTGTATTTTTAACATCTTTTGTATTATGCCTAAGGGCATGCTTTCAAACTAAAAAGAAAGTTCCTGGCCAGCAAGTGCACGCTTGCACGCAAGCTAGGACGCAAGCTTTATCTCGAACCAGGCGAACCATCACTACACGGTGCAGCCATGTGCAGCGATGCAGTTTTTCCCTGATTCGACCATTGAAGCCACGTCCTGGGCAGTTCTGTCCCCGAAGGCACATAAAATCGGTAATTATTCATGATGAAAATTCAATACAATGTATTAGGTTCATAAAAGAGTCAATGTTATTGCAACACACAATATCGTTAGGCAAATTGTTCCAGTGGAACATAGCCTAGGGAAAAAGGAAGCATTTGTGAGCGTTAAGCTGACTTAATGACTGGCGGCTTGTTTTGGAATGATTTAGTTTCGGTGAGTGCTTGCAAGGGACTTGCAGGTAATTTGAAAGTGTTATGAAGAAATGGGGCCGTGCTATAACTGATAATTGAATTTTAGTCGTGAAATTACCCTCATCTGCGAAAGTGGTTCAAGATTTGCTGTTGCAAGCAAACCTGAAGCACTAGATTGCCTGGAGTAATCCGAGTATATAAATCTGACTTCACGTTTTTCTATGCGTCTTATTTCATTAATGAGATGTTTTTGATGTGGGCTCCAGATTAAATCTGGCGTATTCTAAGCATGTCATTATTAGCGTTGTGTAAACATTCAGTTTGACATATGGCGGTGTAGTAAGTAATTTTTTCTCAAGAATGATAGTTTCGCTCAAATTTCTGACATGTGGCTGAGAAACGTGGCTCCCAATTAAGGTTAGACCCGTGTTGAATACCCAAGCGTTTTACCTGTTACATTTGTTGATTACATATATATATATATATATATATATATATATATATATATATAGAGAGAGAGAGAGAGAGAGAGAGAGAGAACTTTTCTTATTTGTTAATGTAATACAATGGGCTTTTGATGTGTTTAATTTCATGCCCCAAGTGTTTCACCAAGAGTAGATTGTCTGCAGTGAATTGTGAAGTTTTATTTGATTGACTGAGTTATATACGGCTATATACACAACACAGTCACCAGCAGGCAGTTACATCTAGACGGGGCTTTTAACGGTAAACTGGGTGTCATTAATATACAACAGGAACAAGAGTGGTGCAAGAACCGACCCCCGAGGTACTCCAGAGTAGACATCAACTTGCTGGGAAAGATCATTGTCGACTGCTACATACTGTTTTCGATTTTTTAGAAAATGGGAAGTCCATGATATTATTTTGTTCGGAATATCAAGAGCCATTACTTTTGTGATTAAATTGGGATTCGAAACCACGTCGAAAGCCTTAGAGAAGTCTAAAGATATTGCATCTAATTGGTCATCGTCGATAGTTGTGTTAGCTATGTCATGAGTTAATTCAGCAAGTTGAGTCACAGTTGAAAGACCTGATCTAAAGCCGTGCGGTTGTTCGTAGATTAGTTAATTTGCTTCTAGGTTAGCTGTTATTGCCTCAAATATTATATGTTTCGTTATTTTGCACCATGAGCTTGTTAGGGACACTGGGCGGTAGTTATTTAAATCTATTTTCGAGACCGATTTGTGTAGTGGGATTATTTTAGCCCTGTGCCAATCGTCTGGTAATACGGATGTTTCAAGAGGAAGTGTGAATAAATTCAATAAATACTTAGATACCCACATTGATTATCGACTTAGGAATGAGTTAGTTAAAAGGTCGGGACTAGTGGATTTCTTTAAATTAAGTTTATGCAGAAGCGATAGTATGCATCTTCACTTACGGTTAGTTCGACCATGTATATCTTCAAGGCGTAGGGTTTTAGTACCGCATTCGTAGTATGTTTTCTAGAAACCGATTGGAAAAAATCATTAATTTCATTAGCAATCTCCCCAGCATCGTTGATAACTTTATCTGAAGTGTTAATTTGTGAGATGGTTTCCCTACCTTCTGACAAATATCACTAGAATTTCTGGGGAGTTGTGCGGCATAAATGAAGGTAGTGTTAAAGAAATTGGTTTTTGCCCCTGAGATCTTCTATTTTAGAATAGTGTTAAGATTATCTGGATTTCTTTATTTTCCTTTTCCCACCATCGTCTTATTTTTCTTTTCAACTGTATTATTTCACGAGTTACCTATGGGTATTCCCGATTAATGTGTTTTTTTATCCGGAATAAAGGTTTTCTCGCAACATTTCACAATATTTGTAAAACATTTCGATAGTTCTTTAACGTCTATTAATTCATGGCATGTATGTAACTGGGAATGTAGGAAACTTAATACGGCAGACTCATCTGCGCGCGTGTAATCTTTAAGGTAAGTAGGCAGTGGCCGTTTATATGGCCACATGGCTGATATTGGACTAGATAACATACGCATTTTGTGGTCTGAAATGCTATTTCCAATAGACACAGAGGATCCTTGTCGTGTACTGCTTACAAAAACTAAGTAAAGACGATGACATTAAGCGATACAGGTGTTGTCACTTACCAGTTGCCCTAATGAAAACG
Organism: Dermacentor variabilis; assembly: GCF_050947875.1. Classification (NCBI taxonomy): domain Eukaryota; kingdom Metazoa; phylum Arthropoda; class Arachnida; order Ixodida; family Ixodidae; genus Dermacentor; species Dermacentor variabilis. The sequence continues at coordinate 23,878,035 of NC_134575.1, read as the reverse complement.
TGAACGCTACATCCAGTAGTGATTCTAAGCTCCCAACGTCTCGGCCGTGGTATGAATGATTGCTCCAGTTTATTCTGGGGAACTTGAAGTCACTGGCTATAATAATTTTTGACTGAGAGTTAATGTGATTTGAGAGGTAATCGTGCATCAGTTAGATGTAATCAGGCGCAGCCTTTGGGGGCCGATGTACGACTCCTATAGTTATACTTTTGTTACAATATGTGTTTTTGCACTCAACGCTTTCATGGTCAGGAATGCCATCAAGTTATAATGATTTTCTGTTGTTTTTGATTGCTACTGCCACGCCGCCACCTCTTGACCCACTGTGTCTAGGGAACAGTGTGTACGAAAAAGGAACAACTTCATAATCCTGTACGTCAGAGTTAGGCCACGTTTCTGTTAATAGTAAAACATGAGGTTGATAAGACGTGATCAGATTCTCTAGTTGATCAAATTTATTTTCTACGCTTCTAGCATTAACGGAAAGGATTCTTAGTAGTTTGGCCGCGGGCTGACAATTTGCATCTTTCCTTTTCTTAGAAACCTTTCGCGTAGACGAAGTTGATTGCACATTTTGCGATTAACTTGCTTTCTGCGATGTCTCAATCCTAACATTCCTTAGTGGATCCCAAGTATCACCTTTCTCATTGATTTTCAATTTTGTCAAACGTTAGTTTAACTTCTGCACCGTTTGATCTGTCGTTTGATGCAGGGTAGCACAAGTGCGGGCGCATTTCCCTTACACTTTTAGAAAAATCTTGAGAAATAGATAGTGGTGTACCTTTAAGTTTTTAACATCAAGATAGGATTTAGTTTTTTTTAGTATGTAGTATGCAGTATTTTTGTCGTACTTTTAGTTTTTTTTAGTTTTAGTACCTTGAACACCTTGGGGACGCGTTCCGTGTTCTTCCGACATCGAGAAGAAAAAGAAGAAGGTCCTTGTTGGTTAGTTTTACCAATTTTAGTATTTAATAAAAATTGCCTAATTTCACCCAAACCTTGGCCAATCCCCCACAGTGGGTGTGCGCCATCGCATAAGGAATACCATACCATACCATGCCTATCAACTTCAGGGGGCAGCTGAACAAAAGGCCTCCTATGTAAGAGACAGCAGGCACTTTTCACGCCGACGCAAACGCCAGCAGAAACATTCGGCGTCTCTGCAGCATGTCGAGCATCCATGTAGGTCTTGCTGTATTCCTAATTTTATTTTTGACCCACTCGTGCGGGCGTTGAAGCCCAACAGCAGGGTCATTGAAGGACGTTGGCAATAGTAGTCCTGTGGCGTCAATACGCGTTGGGGCAGTCTTCCGTGTAGGAGTATGGGTGGGGCAATTGCCTTAATAGCAGTGCGGCTTGCCGTTATATATGTCGAGATATTTCGTTGCACCTTGACGCATAGGGTGCTGTTCAACTTGGACAACCTGCAGAAAATTCTTGAAGACATGGTTCAATTGCACGATGAGTCCGTCCACTTGAGGACAGTAGACTGAAGAGTGTTTGAGATGGAAGGCTCGTTCCTCAAGGAACTTCACGAACTGTCTGAACACTCTGATACTGCGGGTTGACACGGCGGAAGGATCCCGGGGAGGCTAAAGTGGACTCGAAGTAACAGCGAGGGTTTGATGACGTAGATTGTTTGCATACAGAAGAACCCTTATATAACAGGAAGGCTGTACCAGAGCAACCCAACAAACAACACACTGCACAGCTGTAACATGGATTTTGTGGACACGCCGCAGTTCTTTCCTGCAAGGAACCTGAACTGATGACACATAGCAATCAGTGGTTTTTTTCACGTGGTTAACGTGAGGAGTCCAGGACCAGTCTCTAAAAATCACAACACCCAAGAACATGTGACTTCTCCTATCCTAGACGATGTCACTTGTCCTTTGATTGATATCGCGCTTGCACTTTTCACTATGCACTATCCACTATGCACTTTTCCCTCGTCACCTCCAGACCTTGCTTACGAATGTAGCATTATGTCGATACGGCCGCCTTCTGAAGCCGAGCGCGAAGCTGAAGCCGTGTCACCGCCGACGTGCTGATACAGATGTCGGCATAGATAGAGCGTCGAATTTTGCTAGATAGGTGCTCGAGTAGTCCAATAAGTGCTAGATTAAAAAACGTTTGGCTTAGTATTCCGCTCTGAGAGACTTCACGGTTACTGTTATATTGTAGTGTCGGGCCAAAACCCGCTGAGGACGCAGAATGATCGCATCTGTAGGTAGCTAGGAAGCCAGAGATATAGCTTGCCATCAAGTCCTATTGCTTCTAACGCTTTAAGGATGGCTTAATGGGTAACGTTATTGTAAGCCTCTTTAAAGTCCAGAAACAAGGCCGCAGACACGCCTTTACAGGTCTTCTGGAATTGGACGTACTTTACCAAGTCGACAACGTTGTCTATAGATGAACGGCCGTGCATGAATCCTGTCAACATGTCTGGATAAATTTCATAGTGCTCTAGGTACCACTCCAAACGAGTTAGAACCATTCGTTCCATTACCTTTCCTACACAACTAGTAAGCGCGGTCGAATGGTATGACGCAGTGTCCAAAGGCGACTTGCCAGCTTTGAGAAGTGGAATCAGGTGACTTGTCTTCCATTCCTGGGGAACCATGCCAGTCTGCCGCGAGTCGTTGTACAGGAGCAGGAGTGCCTTTCGAGCGCGTTCACCAAGGTTACACACAGCGCGGTATGTAACGCCATCTGGTCCTGGCGCAGAGGAACGCCTGCATAAAGCAAGGGCAGCCCCACAGAGAAAAAGGGCATTCCATACGGAGATCACGTGAGAATGGTGAGTGGTCGGGAGCCTGTATTCCCGAGGAACTTGCTTCACCGGAAATCCTCTGACAGAAGGATTCTGTGACTTCAGTCTCTTTGCACGGCAGGTAAAAGGACAGGGAATTAAATGGGTGACGTTGTCCAGGGGTTGCACAGAGGCCACGAACAGTTCTCCATACAAGAGACAAAGGCTTTCGGGGATCCGGAGACTCGCAGAAAGACATCCACTGTTGTGAAGCCAGCATTGTTCATACGACGCTGTATTTGCTTCTGTGTGCGTCCAGCCAATCTCAAGTCACGAATAGTCTTTGTGCGCCTATATCTTCTTTCCGTACGGTGGCGAATTGCCCTAAGTTTCTCAGAGTGGAAAGGCTACCGCTAGTACTACTGGAGCTACGAATACCTATCGCGTCTCCCGAAGCTCCCGGACGACGGATGGAAAGTAATTATCAGACCAAAGGGGGTCTAGCAGTGATAAAAAGCACTTCACAACCGATACTCGGCGGAGCTGTGCGTAGGGCTGCGCCACTTGAGTGGAAGAAGACAAAGACTGACCTTCTCTTCGTGAACGACAAACAACGCACGATTCTTTTCCATACCATGAACTTTGAGTGTGTGGAAAACGTCATGAGTATCAAAACTGAAGATCGAAGCTAAGGGCCATGAGTTGACCGTGGACATGGTGGCACCTGAAAACTGTGGAAAGGGTGCCGTGCATGGAATGAACATACGCATGACTGAGGAGGCTATAATGGAGAGTTTCGCCGGTCATGAACAGAACCCAGAGATTCTCGGGATAAGAAGAATCGGCCGACCTACCACAGTCATCATCGCCTTCGCGGAAGCAGAGGTGCCGCGTACGCTGGTGTGTTTCGGCATGATCATGAAGTGCTTCCTGTTCAAGAAACGCTACGAAGTGTGCTATCGGTGCAGTGAACTGGGCCACGGATCGGACGTTTGCAACAATTCACAAGCCAAGTGCCGCGGGTGTGGTATGTCATCCCCGCCGGAGGACCACCAGTGTGTGCCACAGTGTGGTTTGTGCGGCAAAGAACATTTGACTATAGATAAGAGGTGTACGACGTTGATTCGCACGCCATATATCGTCAAGAAACGACAGTGGGAGGTGAAGCTTGCAGCGGAACCAGAAGGAGAGAAAGCGCCGAAAACAGCGGTGCAGCAGCAACAACAGGTGCGATGCAGCCATCAAGACGGTGCTCGCGAGAGGTCCAAGGGCTCGCCGAGGGACCGCTCGGTATCGTTCCCCAGGCTTACACCATCGACGCGAGAAGAGGCTTGTTCTTGTCCCGAGCAACACTCCAAGAGTTCACAGACGAGTGCACCATCGAACTCCCAGGTGGGTTGGGTGGACAAGGGCTCTCAGGGTTCCGCAATGGTAAAGGCTCTTATAGAAGAAAACAGGCTCATGCAGGAACAGATAAGAACCACGGAGGCGTAATACAACAACACGCAGGAGCAAAATAGAGAGCTCTGAGAGCAGATAACATTGCTAAATAAGCGCATAGATGAGTGAGCGCAGAAGGACGAGAAAGAGGTACCACAATCTGTGTCGGAAACACCGCGTGCAGATCCTCCTCCTAAAAAGGAGCGGGTGAAGGATGTGGAAACAGCAAACAACTACGAGCAACGTTTCGACAGAATTGAACAAGCCATGAAGCTGCTTCATGGTATGATTCAGCAAATGAATGAGCAAATGAGGCCTGAGGCCGCGAACAGAGACAGGCAATGGCAATGGCAATGGCTGTGCCAAGAAATTCAGAAGTTTAGAGATGGCACAGCACTGTAGAACAATCTGGCAGTGAAACTGCAGGTGTTTCTCGTGCAAACAGGCCGTTCTTCAGTCGTTCCTGACCAACGGGGATAAGCCGGAAGTCATAGCTTTACAGGAATATGGAAAGAACACGAAGCTTGCTAGCTATAAATCATATGCGGGACGAGGGGACAATACTCAGGTCGTCCCTCTGGTCAAACGCAACGTCACAGTGTTGTAGCACGAGACGGGGTTGATGCAGATGGATCACGTACTGATCGAGCTAGTAGTCTCTTGTAAGCGGAAGGATAAACATCTTTTTGTATTAAACGTGTACAGTTCCCTTGGGCAGAGGCGTAACTGCGGTTTTGACGATCTCTTCGCCAAAGTCAGGATGATCGCAAAGGGCAGCCCCCTCCTCGTAGTGGGTGACTTCAACGCACATCAGCTCGCATTGAGATGCAGGCTTGCGCAGGTTAAAGGGAAAGATTTATGGCATAGCATACAGGAGAACGGTTTGACTCTTTTGACGGATCCCTTGAAGCCAACTAGACAGGGTAACAGTGTCTCGCAAGACACCACGCCAGATTTCGCTCTGGTTGGAGGAAGGATCTCAGCTACGTGGCGCAATACGGGTGAAGATCTGGGTAGCGACCACAGAATAATTCAGATAGTCTTAGAGGACGGTCCTTCAGTACCTCGCAAGAGGAAGCTGGAAGCTGTGAATTGGCATGCCTTCAGGGACAGTTGGTCCGGCCAGGATGGCATAGAAGACATAGATGAATGGAGCAGGGGAGTTATTCAATCGGTCCGCGATGCCACTGAGGAAATCGAGGTGGAGGAGAACCAGGAAGGGGTTGACAGACACATGATAAACCTGTGGCGCAAAAAGCAAAATCTCAACTTGAGGCTCGCGCAGAAAAGAGCCGATAGAAATCTCCACAGGCAGTTGGGTGCGTTGAATAAGGAGATAGAGGAATAGGCTTTGACCCTCACCAAGCAAAACTGGAGCAGCATTTGCGACCGCATGGACCACGAAATTGGTAGTGCAAGGACCTGGCATATGCTGCGGCATTTGCTAGACCCGAACAAATCCAAGCTAGAGTCTAGGCAGCAGCTACAAAGGCTCGTTTACAAATACGAAGGAACGACCGATGAGTTCATCGCCGAGGTCACCAATAGATATCTCAGCTGTGCGGAGTCTGGGTCCCTGCCCGAATATTCTGGTTTAGAGAACCCGGATCTTGACAGCCCGATCATGGTAGGTGAGGTCAGGGCCGAGATAAACCGTCTGAGGATGAAGACGGCTGCAAGGCGGGATAGGATAAGTAACAGGCTGCTTAGAAATCTGGACGATACGTCTGAAGTCTGACAGCGTACATGCCGGACTGTTGAGACAGAGGGCAGCTTCCACCGGCGTGGAAGGATGCCAACCTCGTCTTCATTCCAAAAGCGGGAAAAAAACCTAGTGTTGAACATCTAAGGCCGATTTCACTTATTCCGTTCGTGGGCAAATTAATGGAACTTGTTATTCAGAGCAGGCTGAATAGGTTTCTGGGAGATCAGGGACTATACCCCGACGCCATGATTGGTTTTAGGTCTCACCTATCGGCATGCGACGTCATGCTCCAGCTAAAAGCACAGGTGATAGACAACAAAACGGTAGACACCAAGGTAGTCGTGGGATTGGACGTTTCTAAAGCATTCGATAATGTGAAGCATTCGGCCATATTGGAGTGTCTCGGAGCTCTCAATGTGTGCACGAAGACTTACAATTACGTGAAGGATTTTCTTACGAATTGTATGGTAACGATCAGCTTGGGAGGGCAGTCATTGGAAGGTATTAAACTGGGAAGCAAGGGTAGGCCGCAGGGATCAGTTTTGTGGCCCGCCTTGTTTAACGTCGCGATGATGGGTCTCCCCGGAAAAGTTACAGGCATAGAATGACTGAACCACATGCTCTACGCGAACGATCTCACGCTATGGACGAGTAGAGGCAGGGACGGGCAGATCGAGGAGACGCTGCAGAGGGCAATCCAAGCTATCGAGAAATATCTGGAGCCGACTGACCTCAGGTGCTCGGCGGAGAAGTCGGAGGCCCTTTTCCTAACATCGCAGGCGCGGCAACGGGGAAGGGGCAGGACCCGGGACACGCCATCGAGCTTCGGGTAAACGGTAACAATATTCGCACAGTCGACAGTATCAGGGTCTTGGGTTTGCGAATTCAAGCGAACGGGAAAAACGCCGAGGAGATCCAACAACTGGAAGCGAGTACGAGCCAGACGTGCCGATTGCTCAAGCGAGCGGGCCTATGCTGAAGCCTTTACCCCGTCATCTATTTGACGGGTGCAAATAAAGTCACTTCTCTCTCTCTCTCGGCACCCAGCAACGCACTCCACCAGCGGCCGCACAGCACTTAGGGAGAGGCTACATTCCTGACTCGACCAGCTACGACCTACACCCCCGCTTATCGCCCCCGGGCAGCCTGTGTTTAGTTTCCCGACAATGGACACAACCCCGCAAGTATTTCTCCTGGCCGACTCTATCAACCGACCATTGACTCGTTCCTGTAAAGACCCCTGTCGTGTAGTTTCTCGTTCAGACGAAATCTTTAAGGTGGACGTTCGCGGAAAAGAGGAGACAGTGTCGTGCGACCGCGTGAAACCAGCCTATGTTGAACATTAGCTCCTAATACGTTCCGACATTCACACCTAAGCGTCCGGCATTCTAGGCAGGGTGCTCTTGTAGTGACCGTCCGTCACTTCGTTGTCCCCACCGTGGGGGTCATTGCACCCTGCCCTGGAAATACAGTTTGCCTCGCCGAGGGGTTCATTGCCACCTGCTCTTTTTTGGATACGAATCGGTCTGCCCGACTGGGGCGCCACCACTGCCACTCGGCAAACCTGCTTCACCTTTCGAATAAAGCCAGTCGACTCTCGGTTCTGAATCTGTCAAAACGTGTATTCCTTGCCTCCGCCAACCCGAGCTCCCAACAATTCCTAAACAATAACAATGTTTCTACCAAATACCAATGACAGCTTCGATTGATCTGATCCCCAGATAGCGTTTTGTGCGCTTAAGCTCTATTTTTCTTTTGCTCTTTGCATTTGGGTCTTCAGCGAATCCACGTAAACAAAAAAAGAAAGAAAGAACGAAAGAAAGAAAGAAAGAAAGAAAGAAAGAAAGAAAGAAAGAAAGGCAGTGATAAGTGTTACGCACAGGTTTAAGGGCGTTTAATGGATGACTTTAATTGAACATGTGTGTGTCCTGAAGTCTCTTAAATTGAAAGAGTTTAGTGTGAAAGAAAACACTGATATTGTTTACTTACCGAGAACGCTCAAATCGCCTTCTCACCAGTATCGGCACAATGAATCCAAATCAGGCGCCAGCGGAAAAAAAAATACACACACAAAGAAGACAGAAATGAGACAATTTACGTATCTATAATCGATTTCGTCCTTATAACCATGTTGTGCACCCGAGTCACACTTGCATAGCCCGATATAGAGTGAGATCGTGAGCCCCCTGGTAGGCAGGTAGATCAAAATCATCATCTCGATAATTTTCTTTTTCACGGTCGCTTCTGTCCTCTCGCCTCTACGAACAATTCTGGCACGCACGAACAAGCAGCAAGACCACCATCGTCGCCCGACTGGCTATAAGACAACCAGAAAACATCGAGCTATCGAAAACACATCGCCCAGGCACTATCACGGTGCGCAGTAGTGCATGCGATCAAGCGGTAGAAAGAAACATAGAGACGCGCCCCACGCGTTCGACCGTAAAGGCGTCTCCGAGGGCTTTACTAAAGCAGTGCCCAAGGCCTGCCATTCGCGGCGGCGGCCCTTTCGCGTCTTAGTGCGTGTTCCAGCTTGTATCATGCGCGCCGGGGAGCCAACTATCTCGAGACCACCGCCCCCGAATCGAACGGGAGTGTGACAATACCGACGAGCGCGCTGGCGCACAACCAGCGAGCCGCGCACGTAAGCGCAACCTCGCGCCCTTTCAGACGCGTAAAAGAGCGCGATAGCGACGACCTCGGACGTTTAATTTCAGCCGTGCGCCCCCCTCCACGAAGGAGGTTGCAAGGGGTTCGGATGATCAGAGCGGGGGAATTGGGAGGGGGGGGGGGATTGCGTTGTTAGCCTGCGAGTGTCTAACACGACAGCGGGTCGCGATCGCTGGTGTAACGGACGGCAACGATGCGCTTCCTTCTTATCACCAGCCGCCGTCTCTCCTACGGATGCCGAGTTGAAGCCCATTCCGGCGTCGTCGTGCCTTTGGCTTGCACAAGGACCCCGTAGAGCAGCCGCCGAGAGCGCGGCGCATATTTTTTTCTCCAAGGAAGAAGAAGAAGAAGGTATCGCGACGAGCTAGCTAGTTGCACGCAGTTGCATTCAACGAATGATCAGCAGGCCGCTACGAAGGAACAGGTGCCGACGGGGAGGGTGCTTGGGAAGGAGGTTCGGCGGGCAAAGGCGCCTTTATACGTGAGAGATACGCGCGCCTTTATATTCGACGGAAGACAAAAGCCGTTCACCGTGGAGGAGGGGCGGAGAGGTTGAGGGGGAGGGTGGGTGCGATGGGTGCTTCTGTGGGTGTATGACGTTTCGGAATGGGACAGTGTCGCAGCGACGTTGGCTGCAGCGGGCCTTTAGCGAAGGAGTGGTGGGGTTGGGATGCGCAGCAGATGACATAGTGCGAGAGAGGATCAGGGGACGGAGGAGGATAGTCTGCGAAGAACACTGGGGCATTTCCACGGGGCGCTTATCTTCACCCCTGGTCGGGGATTATACAATGCGGGCAAGCCGAACATCTTCCTTTCCACTACGTTTTGTCTCGGCGCGCCTTTGCCTGTCGTGACTTTTCACCAGGAGGTGGAAAGTGAAAGTGTGTCGTCCTCGCCGTCGTCGCCATACGCTGTTCGACGCGGCCGATCTTTTGCCGATGGCGAACACGATGGGTATAAAAGGCTGGGAAGTGGCTCGACGGCTCTCATCTCGCGCCACGGCTCTCCTAAACAGGAACATCTCAAGTCAACAGCACAACACAGGAGAGAAAACAACAGCACAGCGTGGTTAGCGGACCAAGCAACCAGTCAACATGAACGTCCTCGTAAGTATATTGCATCGGTCGATGCAAGCACGCTTCGATGCTCCACCGTTACTGCCATTGGGCTGTAGGGCCGTGGTGGGCCGGCAGATCATCCTGGACTACGGGGGCGTATGCGCGTGCACGCTGGAGGATACGACGACGCTGCGACCGGAAGTCCAAGAAGCCGTGCGGCGTACTTCATTGGGCTATATGATAAACAACGACCGGTCCGCAGCCTTAACAGGTCAAAAAATAGGGCTAACCTTGGGGCAGTAATAGGCAGCGAAAGCCCAGCTTTTGGACAGCACTAGACCAACATTAACCCTGTTTCTGCTGCTGCTTAAGCCGCGGTCCTCCCCCCTCCCCCCCCCCCCTCAATGGAGTTAAGCCAGCACGTTGAGCCTGTACAGTACAGGACGCTGAAAGATGGTCTCCTAGTGTTTCGTGGACTCTTTTGCTCGTCTGGTTAGGTTTAGACCTCTTCTTTGCACAAGAAAGAATAAGGTCCTAAGAGCTGAGGAGTGGCGAATCTCCATTATTTAGGAGTAACCAATTCTCAAACTGAAACTGACCAACAATTCGGTTCATCTGTCTGTAACGCTGCAAAACAAAACTCTAGGAAGAAGCGCGTCTCCTCAATTTGTTTTCTCGAATAATGTTCACGCAATGCAAGGTGAAAAAAGTAGAAAGGAAGGTTACCTGCCCAAACTTTGTCTAAAACATCTGAGGCGCATCAAGGAATGTTGAAAGTCCGTACGCGATCGTCAGCTGTCGTGTATGATTGGATAAACGTGCTTCCAACTGTTAACTTCTTGGTTGCTTAGAGTGCGTGCCATACCGGTAGCTACAAGCTTGCAAAGATACGCGGTGTGTCGAATGGTTCATTGCAGCGTTGAGTTAAACGTTCGCTACCTTTCTATTGGCTACGCTTGTGAAATCTGCTTTTCGTAGGTAAACTCGTGTTGGGTTCATAGGTTGTGCCTTTCGATTAAATAATGTAACAGATATGCAAATGAAACGTATAAGGCCGTTCTGCATGTTCCAAAAGAAATTACCTGTCTTTAGAGATCAGAAAAGAGCGCCGGCATTTGCTTGAACACAAGCCTAAACTATGAAGGAATGTAGAGAATATTTAACGTAACGCTAGTATTCGTAGAACCGGTGTTTCAAACTAGCATTTTTAGTGAGATTGTTCCAGGCCCCTTGGAATCGCATTCTCCGCTTCAAATTGTTATGTGACCATAAACATATAGGCGAGGTTGCTTCCCGCGAAGTCGAACTGGCTTTATGATACAATTGCCGGATTACTGGATTTGAAGAGCGGCTATGTAGCTGCGAAACTATAACTATGTCGTGTAAACTTGCCCCATCGTTATCAAACCATCGTCGACTCGATGCTCTTTCTCTGCTCCACGGCGTCGAACAATGCGCCGCCCCTCGGCTGAAGGAGATGCCACACTTATCAACAATGGCCGTGAATGGTCATGAAATGCAGTGACCACTTCAGTCGAAGGATGGCGCTGCTATCTGCTTTCTTGAGTCCAAGAGAAGCATTGAGCGAACGAAGGTTCTATAACGAGGAGTTTAATCTAAACATGTATTCCAAATTGGTAATATCAATGTCTTACAACATTTTGACGCTTGTGGAGCAGTTCGGGTTGCACAGGTAAACCCGGCGTTTTGTGGGCCGGAACGAATGCACGCGCTCGTCTTTTCTCTCGAAGTTTTCCCCCTCATCGTAAGCACTCTTTGTAGGGTGCTATTTTCTAAAAGAAAGCTGTTGACGTGTTAATGTGGCGTTACAGTTAGACCACATGTGACGTAAGGCTTTCATATCTTGCATGAGCGTCACCTTGTGATGCAGGAGTTAGTATGTCGCGAGAACGACTAAACTGGCCAGGAGTAGCTAATAGTCAATGTGAAATTACGGCAATCGCCTTATATTCCAGACATCGCAAAGCTGAAACCGAACAGGGAAACATTGTAAAATATTAGTTGCAATGAAACACTTGGTGCCTGACAACAATTTAAACGACCACGAAAGCTGACATTAATAGATAAAGACAGGAAGCTTTTATTAAAGATTGCATATCACACAGTGTGCTCATATATTATGCAACTTTGCTGCTGGAGAAGTTAAGGAAACAAGTTTTTCTTTCTGCTTTTCATCAAGGCAAGCAGAATTGCTCGTTAATGTTCAAGAAGAGTTCATACTGTTTAATTCATAGAACTGGAAAAGTCCGTTAATTCGTGTTACTGAGCACCGATGCGCCAATGCTTGTATCGGCCATACAACAAAATAAAAGAAATGCTATAGAATGATCAGCATTAGCGTTAACTAAAAGTCATGATAGCAAACTAAGTATTTTTTTTTCACGATATCAACTGCACTGACGGGCAGAATCAGTTGAGCATTGGAAGTATAAGGAGGCAATGATGAGTTGACTGCAACGGAGGGAAGTAGAAAAGCATACGTGAAAGTCGGTTAAGGTAAAGGCAATTCACAGTGCCTCCGAGTGTTGTTGCGTTACAGTCACGAAACATGAGTGTCATGAGCGAAAGGCCCACAATTGGGGAGAAGGCATACTTTGTCAGCTCTGCTTGACTAGATCGACCGGTCAGAAGAAGAAATGACCAATTCGTAAGTGTAGCACGGGACTGGAAGGAACGATGACTTGCTCAAGAGACCGCATGGATAATCTGTCAATTCACCACGTAACTTTTTAACGCTCAGTGTGAGCTGAGAGTAAACGGCACTGTTTTTGCATTCAGGTGGTGATGGCGCGTCTAGAATGGAATAGAATTTATTGGCAGGAAAGACAGAGAGGTCGACCTGAGCTAGTGTGCTTTAGTCTGCTACTCTGCACTGGGGAAGAGAGAAGGGGAATGAAAGTACTGGGATGGATGATAACGCGAGGAAAAAAGAAAGGTGAAAGGATTGAGTGCTAAACTCTCAACTGAATCGCTATGACAAAACTAAGTACCCTAAGAATACTAAGGCATTAAAATAAATTTCACCTTGATTGAAACATATTGACAGAGCACTGACTCATTCAGCACCCTGTCGTTTGATAAAAAACGCCTCGTCTATCTGACATGCTGTAGTGTCGCGACTCGTTTTCGAGATTTTCCCTTCCTCGGGTAGAAGCTTCCACAAGGATTGCTCGCAATGACACGGTGAATGGGAGCCAGTTCCGCCAGACAAAGACCATTCATGCTCTCTTAATTTTCCGTAGACGGAACTACTGGTTTGACCAGCGTACATTTTTCCACACATCAGGGGAATGTAAGAAACAACTCGTCATTTCGTGCCCACACTTCGCGCTACTTTCTACGTCACATCATCTCAACACACCGACTAGTCAAGTAAAGCTCCTTGCACAAGAAGGCGGATGAGCACAAAAAAAAAAGTCGATGATCGAGATTTGCGAATTGCGAAAAAGCAGAATATAACGCCTGTCTCATTCTTGGTCAAACTTGATCTAAGCAATACCCGCTCATGCCAAACCGAAGTCAGCAAGAGTTGATAAGCATTTTTAATCGCCTTGGTTAAGGGCGCGACGTTCAGGCGTAAAAGGAAGGGTGCCGTGCCATTGTATACGCTTAGCGAGCAAACAACATCAGACCACGGGAGCTGCTGTATGGAAGCTTCATTCCTCGCGATAACGAATGTCTCTTCCAATAAATCAGCACAGGATTATGAGACACTACCAGCGGTAATAATCTCCTAAACACCAATTACAAGGGCACCACTTTTCCGGTGGGCAGAACGAAAACGCGCTTTGCAGCGCGTTTTCATTCCCGAGTCCCAATCGATTCGCAACATTATATCGTTGGCTCGCGGCAGTGTTCTCAAAGCAACCGGTAATCCCCCGTGTGGATAGAGAGTTCAGATAGCGAACCCGAACAACAAGCCAAGCCAACCAAGGCGAGGCCATCGTGCGGCGCTTCGGCGGATGCACTCTGTTATCGCGCTCTTCTTCGAAGAACGCGGCCAGCCAACTCATCGAGGCCATTGTTGTTTCTTGGGCGCACGCAGGCCGCATCAGTATTCTTGGGAGTCCTCTCCATCGCCTACGGCGGCTTCCTGCACGGTGGTGGCGGTGGCGCCGTCCTTCACGGTGGCGTCGGTAGCGTCCTTCACGGTGGCGTAGGGGGCGTGGCCGTCCACCATGCCGCTCCCGCTGCCACCTTTGTCCAACACGCGGCCCCGGCCGTCGCCGTGAGCCGCCCCGCCGTCAGCTTCGCGGCCGCCCCAGCCGCCGCTGTCGTCCACCACGCTCCGGCGTACGCCGCCCCAGCCGCCACTTTCGCTAGACCAGCGGGTCTCGGATTCGGCTTCGCCCAGCGCTTCGTCGCGTCGGCTCCGGCCTACGCCGCCGCTCCGGCCGTGAGCTACGTCCAGCACGCCGCTCCCGCAGTCGCTGTCAGCCGCCCCGCCGTCAGCTTCGCGGCCGCTCCTGCCGCCACATACGTCCAGCACGCTGCTCCTGCCCTCGCTGTGAGCCGCCCGGCAGTCAGCTACGTCCAGCACGCCGCCCCAGCAGTAGCCGTCGCCCGCCCAGCCGTTAGCTATGTCCAGCATGCCGCCCCAGTTGCCAGCTACGGTGTAGGCTATGGTGCAGGTTACGGTGTAGGCTATGGTGCCGGTTTTGGTTTCGGTCGCACCTACGCCGCGGCCCCAGCCGTCGCAGTTAGCCGTCCCGCTGTGAGCTTCGCTGCACCTGCCGTCGCCGCCGCTCCGGCTGCAGTAGCAGTTCACCATGCTCCCGCCGTTTCCTACCGCACCGCTGCCGTAGCCGCTCCTGTAGCCACCTATGGCGCCGGTCTCGGATTCGGCCACACCTTCGCCGCTGCTGCCCCAGCTGTTGCCGTCAGCCGCCCCGCCGTCAGTTTCGCTGCACCTGCCGTCGCCGCCGCTCCGGCTGCTGTCGCAGTTCACCATGCTCCCGCCGTTTCCTACCGCACCGCCGCCGTAGCTGCTCCTGTTGCCACCTTCGGTGCTGGTCTTGGCTTCGGACACACCTATGGTGCCGGCCTCGGCTACGGCCACAGCTTTGCTGCCCCAGCCTTCGCCCGCCAGGTTTCCTTCTCTGCTCCGGCCGTTGCTGCAGCTCCTGCCGCAGTAGCAGTCCACCACGCGGCTCCAGCCGTCGCAGTCGCCCGTCCCGCCGTCAGCTATGCCGCTCCAGCTGTCGCCGTCCACCACGCTCCGGCCGTCGCCTACCGCGCAGCTGCCGTCGCTGCTCCAGTCGCCACCTTCGGTGCCGGTCTTGGCTTCGGACACGCTTACGGTGCCGGCCTCGGTTACGGCCACAGCTTTGCTGCTCCAGCCTTCTCCCGCCAGGTTTCCTTCGCCGCTCCGGCCGTTGCTGCAGCACCTGCCGCAGTAGCAGTCCACCACGCTGCTCCAGCCGTCGCAGTCGCCCGTCCCGCCGTCAGCTATGCCGCTCCAGCTGTCGCCGTCCACCACGCTCCGGCCGTCGCCTACCGCGCAGCTGCCGTCGCTGCTCCAGTCGCCACCTTCGGTGCCGGTCTTGGCTTCGGACACGCTTACGGTGCCGGCCTCGGCTACGGCCACAGCTTTGCTGCCCCAGCCTTTGCCCGCCAGGTTTCCTTCTCTGCTCCGGCCGTCGCTGCAGCCCCTGCCGCAGTAGCAGTCCACCACGCTGCTCCAGCAGTCGCCGTCCACCATGCTCCGGCCGTCGCCTACCGCGCAGCTGCCGTCGCCGCCCCGGTCGCCACCTTCGGTGCCGGTCTTGGCTTCGGCCACTCCTACGGTGCCGGTCTTGGCTACGGCCAGGCCTTCGCTGCTCCGGCCTTCTCCCGCCAGGTCTCCTTCTCTGCTCCAGCCGTCGCTGCAGCCCCTGCCGCAGTAGCAGTCCACCACGCTGCTCCAGCAGTCGCAGTCCACCACGCTGCTCCAGCAGTCGCCGTCCACCATGCTCCGGCGGTCGCCTACCGCGCAGCTGCCGTCGCCGCCCCGGTCGCCACCTTCGGTGCCGGTCTTGGCTTCGGCCACTCCTACGGTGCCGGTCTTGGCTTCGGCCACTCCTACGGTGCCGGTCTTGGCTACGGCCACGCCTTCGCTGCCCCGGCCTTCTCCCGCCAGATCTCCTACTCTGCTCCGGCCGTCGCCGCAGCCCCGGCTGCAGTAGCAGTCCACCACGCTGCCCCAGCGGTCGCCGTTCACCACGCCGCTCCAGCCGCCGTAGCCTACCGCACCGCCGCCGTTGCTGCCCCTGTAGCCACATACGGTGCTGGTCTCGGCTTCGGCCACACCCTTGCCGCTGCTCCCGCCTTCGCGCACAACGTTCACTACAAGACCATCGTCAATGGAGGCGCTGCCCTCGGCTATGGTGCCGCTGCTCCCCACGTCAAGATCATCAGCCCCGTGAAGAAATAAGCTGTGACGTCCTCCTGCTCAAGGGGAGAGTCTCCATCCGGGTGGCCTGGGACAACGGTAGCCAGCAGCAGGCTTATTTATTGCTCATAATAGCCGCTATGCTGCCCTTGCCCGCCACCCGGACCAAATGTAGACAGGGTCTGCCGGAGTGGATTGTCCACGCCCTAGAGAAAGACAATAAATCGTTCTTTCACTTGAGAATAAGTCATATTTGCTTCCGCAAATCGGTTTTGGCGATTCTCATTTTCACTGCTGTGCTGTCTTGTGTAGCGTAAATATCACTAAAGAGCGCTTGCATCTAGCACCCAGCGATAGGCGATCTTCTCGAGTCACCAAGAACCTGGCTACCCATGAATGAAATTGCTGATCATAGGAATCGAGTTGATGTTCAAGCACAGCGTTTCTGCCCATAAGGTGAATGTTGCTTTCTTTATCGTGAATTCTGTTCAACGCTAAACAACTGGGTTGGTTAACCCCCGGTATCCTTTCTCTGAGCTTTCAGTCAGACGATCCTATCTCTTTCCTCTTATCCTGTTTTCGCCTATTTACCCTTCCTTAACGTAGGATCGCAAGCCAGACCCAACATGGTTAACCTTCCTGTCTTATTTTCTCATGCTTGCCATATTCTTCAGGGTGTAACCTCCAATTCGGCTCTGCCGAGAAATCGTACTGGGCTTTGTGAAAACGACAGGGATAGGATTCAAACTTGGGTAGGCATCGGCATGGGCTACTGTAGAGTGGTTGTTATTTAGGTCCTAGCTGGTTTCGCGAACGACTATCTTCTCTGCAGGCATGGAAGGTAGAAACACGGGCCTACTTTTAATGACAACAGCCATGTGGACCTCTCATTTATATTCGCCATGAAGTGATATGAGAAATACATGCAATGAGGTGATAAACATAACATGAAAAAACAAAAACAAGAACAAACGCACGTTCCGGCAACAAAGCACGCTTCGTAACATGGTTAAATGGTCAATATAGAAAAAAACATATACTGTCACGCTAGTGCATTGTGCATGACGCTTCCCCTTTTCTAATAGATATAAGCTCTCTTATAGCACCCTCCCCCCTAGCTTATCTAACCGCTCCACGTAATGGGGCCCTTCTTTCGGCCTTTTGTGAACCTTCTCCTGCAATGTTTGCGCCAGCTATACGTAACATAAAGTCAGCTGCACAGAGAGCAGAACGATGCTTATATGTGAGAGCACAAGTCTAAGAGAAAAAAGGTAGCAGAAAGAAGAGACTGGGGGTGGCAGTACAGAAACTCCGCGCATAGTGTATCGACGGTCTTATGTCGTTCATCGAGAAGCGATCGGATCCACTCAATGCGAAGCCCGAAACGAGAAGAAATGGTGGGCCCGTAAGCACTGCTCATCAAGTCACTAGAGCAAATCAACGCTCAAGATATTTGTACACGACGTAATAATTCCACTACCTGCTCGGATCGAAGAAACTTATCACAACACATGTAGGATGGCACTTGAGGTGAATGCGAAACTGGGAATTAAAATGAAGGAACGTTATTGCGTTGTAGTCAAACACCAACCTAGCATCGACTACACCGTACAGTAAATAACTGAGGGGCGCGTCTGAGTGTCAATTAACAAAAGCAGCAAGACACGATACACATTGTGACCGAGGTAATGCTTCATCCAACAGCTTATACTACACGGGAAAGGGAAGTTAATGTTTACGTTGCTAATTACTAAAGGGGCACAACAGGTCACTCAGCAGCTCGAAGTTGATAAGGTCAGAGGCGTTCCAGAGGTGGTGTGGTTTGTACACAAACAACCTCTGCGGATTCCAAACCGAGACCGCCTTTTTGGTCTCCGACTTGAATGAATTACTTCTGGGGTTTTCACCTGCCAAAGCCACAATTCGATTATGAGGGACGCCGTGGTGGGGGACCACGAAGATTTTGACCACCACGGATTCCTTAGCGGGCCCCCGATGCACGGGACACAGGCGTTTTCGCATTTCGCTTCCATCGAAATGCGGTCGCCACGGCCGGGATTTGATCCCGCAACCTCTGGCTCAGCAGAGCAACACCTTATAGCCGCTAAGTCACTGCGGCTGGTAGGTCTCGGACTTGTTGTGGCCTCAATAAATGGCTCGTACTCGCGGTTTGGCCAAGCTGGGTAATAAAAAGAACACACAACAAAGAAAACAAAACAATTAAAAATGAGATATTAAGCAACGTAAGCATAACAGAATTTTGATGGTGTTTATTTCATTAAAAAAATTGACTGACGATTAGGATACTGTCTAATGCGAAATTTGAGCGCAGCTGTATACAAGTTTTCGTTTCGCGATATATTGGCTGGCCCGGACAATCAGTCTCGTGCGGCACGTTGCGAACGGAGCGATGTGTGGCGCGACTGCCGCGCTAATCGGGATATCGCGAGAAGTGGCGCTAAGTGATGCGTGGGCACGATTCACAGCTGCCGCCGCAAACAGATCTCTGGTCATGCAGCGCTTTGTTTTAATACACACGATTGTGATGACTTACTGGCGTTGCCATTGAGGCAGGGCGGTGACAAATAGTCTGCTTGATTTAATGAGGTATGTCAGACATGGTCTTTTATCTAGAAATTTTGTATACATCTCCTTAATCTTTTTTTTCCTTCGAAATCTACCTTGTACCACTAGCTATGACTGTTAGAGACCCGTTCGTATAAATCTATTCTCTGCTTTTTTTCCCACCAATACTCTAAGCGTCTCTTGTTTGTCTCGACTGCTCATCGGCTGATGCTTCCGTCCACTGTAAGACCAAGTGTTTCTGGAGGTTATGCCTTATTTATGGTTACCACTGGGTAAATTCAATCTCTCCGCATTTCATTAGGACGTGCTAAGTGGCCTTCGGATTTTTGCTGCAGCATACACATGCCTGACCTAGTTCCGGATATTTGCTCCGGCATGTTTTTTTGCCCTTTCAGCGCGCGCTACTCTGGCGCCATCTCGTAGCCATCGTCCCCGCAAACAGCGTCTCGTGCGACACTATGCTTTTCTTCTCACGTTGTCGCAATGCCCTCCTCTTCCGCTTGCAGCCTCATGGTTCCGCTTAGATCCTGCGCTTTGACCCTCGCGCTCTCTTGGCTATCGCCGCCCTTCATATCCCGTTGCTCTCCACGTTCGCTTTCATCCTTCGCAGTGTTCGCCCGCTCGGTTACTAAGGACAACGCCAAAGCTCACCGCAGGAACGGGCGCCGAAGAGCTGTGCTCTAAAATGATGCGCATCCCAACCCTTCACGGAGCCGACGTCATGTAAGGCACTTTGCAGGAAGCTGGCTATCCAGACCCGTTTGGGGCTCGTCGAGCAGTCACCAGATGCGTTCACGAGTTTGTCTAAAAAAAGCAGTTGCGTTTGACACGAGCCAGTGTATGACAACAGAAGGAATACGATGGCGGTGTTAGCGATGATGATGATGGCGATGAAGACAACAGAATTAAGGAATACGGCGGGCACGCATCCGGGCCGCGTTCCTCGCTCGCGCACGCGATTGACCGCGTTCGCCGGCTCGCCCTTATACGCTTTCCCTCATACGGAACCTCACGGCGAGGCCGACGGCAGAATTGCGCCTGGAGTGTTCATATAATTGCTATCGCAATAAAACGACCGAGTTCAGCCCGCTATCTGGGCTAAACTAGCGTCTACGAGAGATGAGGTGTGGGCCAAGCGTCTCAACGGGCTTGCTTGCCCGTGATGAGATCCTGACCCGAAGAAGCGCTCAGCGACGTTCAACTGGACATTAATGCTCTCACATTCACAACACGTAGAAATGTTTAGGTGTCCTCGCATTTTTTTTTTACTCCGGGAAGAAGCGCTATGACGTGTTTCATTACGACCCGAGCCGATCCAGATGGCGGTGCTGTTTAACAGAACGTCTAAAAGCGTTAGCTGCTCCGAGGGAAAAAAATTGGCTCCGGCTTAGCTCAGCTAGCCTGGATATGCAAAGCGAAAGCTTGGTTTAGCCTGGTTAAGTCTTGGTTTCATTTGGTTAACCTTAGATTTAGCTGTAATTATCATACTTAGGTATACAATCCTCGTTAAGCCAGGTATGACGGCTGTGCCTAGGTCGGTGGCTAGACATAACTGTGATTAGTCTCGGGTAGACACGCATCGTTTGCCGGCATATGCACGGGGTGGTCAGACGCTGCTTGGCGACGACGGCTCAAAGCCTCCCGCTCCCGTTCAATGCTCAGAGAATACGGGCCGGCCTCGCTCTCATCCATGGTTAGCCAGGCGCGCGGCGAGTCACGTGGTCAGGCAGCGACCGAGCTGCGGAGAGCGCATGCGCCAAGCCGGCGTCCCGTGATGCGTTGCCAAGGATACGGCACGACTGCGGTCAAATGAAGGTCAAATTGCTGGCGATGGCAAAAGTTGGCTCGACTTGGTTAGAAAAGCTTTCGCTTTAAAAATGGGAAAAAGCGGAACACTGCCGCTCCTGACGAAAATAGATTGGCAACCTTCGCAGAATACAAACTAACGCATGCACACGCGCTCTAGGTCGTTCTATGTGATGTGACACACATGCCAGTCGTTTCAATGAGCTAGTTAGCATTGACAGCTAGGAGGGAAACATGCACGCAATTGTAGCCTAACGTGATACGAAAAAGTCCCAGGCGTCCTCACTATCGCCTAAGAGACGCGAAGGCGAAAGCCTTGTAAAGCATACTGTAATTGTGGTGCAATTACTCACAATACACGACCGCTGCGCAGGACAGCTGGTCCTGCGCAATACACTGGAACGAAGGACAGCGTCATTGAGATTTTTCCCTGGCCGTTGCATGTGTACAAAAATGTAAACAAAGTTCTTGAATTGCAAAGTTTCATTGAAATACGTATTTGTCCTCAGCTTGTTCATACCTGAACAAGCTGAGGACATGTGATGGCCTTCACGTTTTTGATATCAGCTTCATGCACTGCTTTGCTGGTTTCGAACTGATATAGTTCTAAAGTTCGTGTGATATGTTCTTCACTTACTAAATAGACAAAAAAGGCAGGAGCATTGTTATCAGTTTTTTTTTTCTGGCACAATTTTTTGGGACATACGAATATATTATTTTATGAAAAAATACATATTTTACAAGTCTTGACTGTGAGTAGCGTTCAAGAATTCGCTTGCATCATCTTTCGCAGTGGTCATGCAGTTACTGTTCATGTATTTGATCCCTCGACAAAGGAAGGAAGGAAGGAAGGAAATCAACTTTATTCGAGGTCCTGCAGGCCACGAGAGCTTTGGGCTCTCATGGAATGGGCGTCTTCCACGACGGAATCGGGAGGTTGAGTTTTCTGGCGGCGTCGTGGACCTGCTGGACAGCCCAGAGTTGGGGAGCTAGTTCTTCGCTCCGGATTGCTTCCTCAAGCTCGCGCTTGTCCTGTTCGCAGTTCATGTGAGCTTGCGAGCACGGCCAGAGTAAATTATAGACGTTAAGGGATGTAATGCAATTGGTGCAATAAGACTTGTCGTGGAGCTAAGGCATGTAATGGTGTAGTCTGTTTTGCGTGGGGTATGTGTCTGTTTGTAGCATTCTGACTGTAACCGCTTGAGCTCGAGTGAGCGTGCGGTGTGGCGTGCTATACTCTCTATGTTGTAGGTAGTAGTGTTTCGTGATTTTATTGTATGTAGTGGGGGCGTTCTTGTTCTCCGAGAATTCTATAAGAAGCAGGCCGAGCTGGAACGTAAGCCCCCTCCCCCCCTCCCCCCTTCCCGAACAAAATTTCTGGCTATGCCACTGGAACCAAACAATGCTTCGCATCGAACAAGGAAACCAATTGGTGGGGCATTCATCCTGCGGAGAGGGTTGACAACGTTAATGCGATTAGCAATCAGTCTAATTGGCAACAGTGTGCTTTATACATAAAGTTCTGGGAAGCGTGACATAAATTAGGCAATCTCTTCGCTCACGGACAACGAGATCGCACGCGCCCCAGTGCGATGTTACTGAAGTTGGAGTCAAAGGGGCCATAGAAGAGCGGCACATAGTTAGTAGTGCACACTCATTGACACACACCAAGTGACCCAAGTTCACGTGAAAGGAAAAGATTGGATCCACAGATACCGGAAAGAACAATGTAAATCGCATTAAAGACACAATAACGTACACCATGATCGGCACGAATAGCAGTGTAACCTCCCAGACGCGTCTATGAGTCTACGTAGGGTAGCTATAAGTGACTCATGGCTATTAGTCAACTGACACGCGACAAAGAACGACGGGTTTGAAGTTGACGGGGTTACAACTAGATTACTTATTTGAAGTACAGGAAACATTTTCAGAGTCAGGAGAAGTGTCGGCAGAACATTTTTAAAAATTATCAGTTGTTTCTTGTTTATGTCGAAAGAATGGAGACTAGTTTTAAAGAAGCCACATATGTGAAGGTAAACGTTGAGGCATGGAACTATACCGCGAAAGCTTGACAACGTTGCCTCATATTTGCTCATATATGTGCCGCAATTCATCAAAATAAATTAGAGATCCTGATGTTAGAAATGGCTTAGAGATGGTTTAGAGATGAAAATTAGAGATGATTCATTGCTTTTCAAAAACAGAAGGAGTTTAAGTCCGGCTCCTGTGACGAAAGAAAAATTGCGAAGAACATTTAAAACGGACAATTCCATGACGATGACGCAAGAGTCAGCGGACTCATGTAAAGATAATCAGTTGTGGCTCCCACAAAGTGGACAAACTGTTCGGCCAAAATGACGAAAATATTCGAAGCAGAGGCGCTTTCTTAGTAGAGATTCAATGTGCACAGACCGGAACAGCATCTGTAGTAATGATGATGTTTGTTCATTGACGGCAGCTTCACTTTCCTTTGATTACTTCACCCGGCTACTTCTGGTCGAACCCCTCACTACGTTTCAAGATGACCGCACGGTGCGCTAGTGCTGACATTCTCAAACATCAATGACGGCCGAGTCAGACGACTGTTGTCATGACAGGCAAATGTGTTATATAGTAAAGTGCTTGCAAGCGGTTCCTTATACCACAAGTCGGGAAAACATTAGACCTTCACCAGGTAGCAGTAACTGGTATTGTTTTTAAAGGGACTGTTTACTGCTCGGAAAATGTCTTTGGATTGTCGTTGGAATGAGAAGATTGTGCATCACATTGACGGAAACGAGCGCGGTTGTATCCCATAAAAAAATAAATATATATTTATTTTTGCTTTAAAAATGGGGGTGCAAGAATGCCATGTGGTGTCGCCCGACGGTGAAACAGTGCAACCAATCCGTGTATCGCCTCGTAACCAAAACGCCGCTCAAGGAAAGGTATGTCTCTTGGATACATTATTTCATTGCCTGAAATTGCATTTGATGAGCTTCTGCCATTTTTTTTACGTGAGAGAGTAATTTATTTCTTGTTTCCAGCTAGCGCGTGTTGAATGGCGGCGGCGCCTTGTGCAAACGGATGAAGTTAGGTTGAACGGAGAGGCGCGCTGATGCATGGCCTCTGAGATTGCGATCACATCTAGTAATCAGTGTTATCGGCATCCGTACACTGCTTTAAAAAGAGATTAGCAAGTCGAAAAGTTACGTCGTAAAAATTTCTACATGCTTCCCGGAGAAACCGCGGCAGCTTAAGACACTTCTAATGGTAGACTTTCTACGCACAACCATATAGAAAAACACGGTCACAGCCTCGCGACCACGATAAGCAGGCAAGAAAGCGGCAGGCAGATAAGGTGAACGATTCGCACACCGTCATCTAGGAAGAAATGCTGCCTGAAGAAACTTCATGTTTCATCAGCAAGCCCAGACAGAGTCCCAGAGAGTGATGTCGAGGATGGCGATTTCTATGTGCAAACTCTTCAGAAAGGTGCGGTGAAGAATTGTCACCTAGCCTGCTTAAGCTGATCAGGTTTTTCTGCATCATTGCAGTCTATCGCTTTGCCTGGCTATACTCTTTCTTTTCAATAAAACCACTTCCTCTATAGTGAACGTTTATCTACGTCTGTAACAACACCGGTTTGATCACCTGCCTCATTTTTTACGTCAGTAAATAGACTGAGCGTCTCTTATCTAGAGCACTTAGCATTTCACGCTCCTACTTGGTTTGAATCCCAGCGCTTCTGAAAGGCGACGTTGTGAAGTCTGCAACAAGCGGCTTTTGTCGTGCACACTGAAAACTTGCAGTGACCGCATCGTTCCCGGATGCATTAGAGCTAGCTTTTTGTTAGAACAGTTAGACTCTAGGCGATGTACTTAGGTGTTACCTAATGTGATGTATGCAATTCTCAATGATCCAGTTCAGTACCATAAGACTTCCATCTCGTCTCACAAATCTTTTAAAGCGAAAGCTTTACTGGCCGCGAACTTGCGGTTTCGCCGTGGCGGTGCTCCGAGGAGGCACATGACGTCACAACGCGTGCCTCGCCCCGGATATTTCTCTCTCACACTCCCTAGTCATTACTGCGCATGCGCCACTAGTAGCACCGAGCCAAAGGTGTTCCGCCGTTGCGCAGCGCCGCTCTTTTCCGCCGCCGCCGTTTGGTGTGACGTCACACTGCGTTCCTCGTCGTTGCGCTCGCCTCCGCTCGCTTCGCCAGCTGCGTCGCATGCCTGATAACATGTCGGAGGATTGAACGGGACAACTCGCGTGCGCCGCAACCACAGTTGAGGCGGCAGTATGGACAGCGACAATTCTGATAAGCAGGAGGAGGCCTGGAATAGACATCGGAACGAGATGAAGAGGAAACGAATCGCCCAGGAAACATACGAACTGCGCACCGAACGACTGGCTAAACGCCGCAACATAGCTAGACAACCAGACTAACCTGGACTTGCAATCGAGATTAACCAAGGCCAACCACGCCTATGCCTTAGCTTTCGCTAAGTATATCCTGGAATAGCCGAGCTAAGCCACTGCCAACTATTTATTTGTTCAGTCATTGTTGGTTGTGTGCATTGCCACCTAACCACTTGCTGCTATAAAAACTTGATTTTGTCCATAAGTGCGTTTTCTCTTGTAGAAGATGAGGGTTCAAAAGAAGTGTACCTATCCACTAGAGAAGTAAGGCCCCATTTATGCGACAGGCAGTGAGAGCGCGGAGGTAATTTAATATTTTGTAAGCATTGTATGATAATGCAATTCTAATAATGAAGTTCCAAATTCTCAGTAGAATTTCACGTAATGTGTATAGTTTTCACGCACAAGAAGTGCCTCACACGTTCGCAACAAAACAAGCCTTATTTGTACAGTTCCAAGTTGATTCTAAATTGATTCTGTAAGCAGGGATTTCGTTTAGCAACTTTGGAAACGCGTGACGAAGTGTTTGTTCTGATGACGTAAGGCAGGCAAAGGAAATTTTCCAAATATTGCCACTGCGCGATTTAGTGGTGTTAGTGGTGCTAACGTTGAAAATGTGCGTTGAGCATTGAAATGCATTGAGTTGAAACAGATCACATGCGTAGTTGTAAAGTGCTGTTCCTGCGTGTTTCTAGTTCTGGTCCTGGTGTCGTTTTAGCCCAGTTCAAATGTCGCAAAAATGAATTCGCAGTACCTTCCGCAGCTTTATTCTGTTTTATAGTACTCGCGGTTTGCTCGTCCGGTTAGGCTAAACGTGACAGCATGAAGACCATCAGCGCAGACGTGCTGTTTGCAGCCATCCGCAGGTGTCCAAAGTCCTTTTTAAACAGGCTAAATCGACACAGGGTAGACAATCACCACCATGTCTTTGCAATCGCACGGATGGGGAAGCTATCTTCTGTTCCAGCGCAATTCAGTCACCTGGCTGTGACCTCTTTGACGCCCCACGACCGAAATAACTTAACAGCAGACGTGCGTCATAGGGATTTTTAGGTAGTTAACCCATCTCTGCTAGAACGTATGTAAGGCATATTGCTAAAGATTACATTTAAGCTGCGCCTACAGTGGGTATTAAGCGTGTCCTATCTCCTCCTATTTAGGTTGTTCGTCCCTCTTTTTGTTTTTCCTGGTTATAACGTTAAACAACTGGGCTCCGCCGTGCTCGACATCCCTGTTACCTTTATCTCCATCTGAGTGTCACTGTCACCGATAGAAAGAGCAGAGCTGTTAGCAAATAGCGAAAGCAAAGCTCAGAAGAACGAATTCACTTTGTCTTATGTTTAAATTCAAAGACGTAATGATAATATTAGAACCCCAATCGTGCCCTGGAAGACGAGCGCAGCATTTTCACACTTGTTCGCCGAGAAGGTAGAGGAATTTCACTGCGTTACCAGGCATAAAGAGCCGTTTTTCAATTAGACAATACTCGCGGAAACTTTCTGTGGTAATAAAGGAAAGCTACGGGGGAGGAGCTTCTGCAGGTGTATCACTGCGCCAAGCATTCTGGCAGGTGTTTGACAGCGCTTTTGCTTTCTTACAGAGGACAAATAGGTAGAGTAGCTTCCATGTGCGGCAGTTTCGCATTTGCCCTAAATAGAAACCAAGAATAAGTCAGTTTACAG
Organism: Dermacentor variabilis; assembly: GCF_050947875.1. Taxonomy (NCBI): domain Eukaryota; kingdom Metazoa; phylum Arthropoda; class Arachnida; order Ixodida; family Ixodidae; genus Dermacentor; species Dermacentor variabilis. The sequence continues at coordinate 23,851,538 of NC_134575.1, read as the reverse complement.
TAGACGGCCCCTTTCGCCTTATTTTGCTGCTCCAGATATGGTGTTTACGTTTTCCCCTTGCTCAGTTTAAACTAATGCGGATAAGAATGTAGGACTTTTTTTTCAAGAGAGCCCTTACTTGCGCACGCTTTGCCTCTGCTTTGCCCTTGGTTGTCCCAAAAAGTTGTTCGAGAATGTAATTGTTTCTGCTGGCAGACATAAAATGCATATTTTCACAGTGACGCTCAGGAATTCAACAGCCTCAAGGAACAAAACATCGAAGTGCTTAAACAGTCAGTGCTTTAAGGTTTGAGATAGTATTATATGCACTTATGCACTTGTGGTGGCTGCTTTTGGAAAGAGAAAGACGATATTTCTCGAGCAACAACAGCAATAAGGCAGACTGCAGCTTTTACCCTGACAAGGGTTCGTGTCCTATAAACCTCGTCTTTACTGTGTAGGCACTGACGTGGCAACCCCAGTCTCTATGTGCTCAATGCTAGCGCAAGAACGTAAAACGTACAACAAACACTGCAATGCCATAGTAAATATAGCCCAAACGAATAACGGAAGCAACAACAAGAAACCTTAGCATGGAGCCTATACGTCTATTATCATTTCGGCCTATTGTTGGCTAAGAGAAAACTAGGTCGTAGGCAATATATTTACATTTAGAGCGCTACATAAACTAAAGCTTATAAGGACGACGACAACCCAACGTGCTGCTCTTACGTTTTCGTTCATGCTGCGCTGGAGCTAATTCCACATAATTACTGAACAATTTGATGATATCGTTTTTTTCGGCACCGCAATTATGTCCAAATAGTCAGACCAACTAGCCTAGCTTTCTGCCTTGACTATAGCGCTGTGGCGATCATGTCGTATAACCAACGCGCCCGACACCGCATAGTTCAGGAGATCAAGATTCCGGAATGCCCTGCCGCGGAAGCCGTCATTGCCTCAGCTCAAGGCATTCATCGACTGCACATTGCCTCAGAAGCGGAACCATCATTACCCAATTTTCGCAAGCGTTTGCCTTCGCATGGATTGTCCGATTCCATGGCTGCTTATGCTGCGTTCATCAGCATGATGCTGACGGAGCGTCATACGAAACAAACGTTTTATAGCGAAGCTGTTAGCCTCTAAATGACAGCTGAAAGGCTTTGTCTTTCAGTTTCCGCGCAACAGGATTATGATTACTCGTATATTCGAATTACAACCCGATGCTATCATGTCTACAGGTTGCGCGTAAGTAGCATTTTCGAAATATTCTGACGCTTTTTTGTCTGTAAGAATTCAATTAGTTCAATAACGAACTTGCGCCAGGCGGAGGGTCTGCAAGGAGGATGAATGAAGAACCTCAGCTTCAGACGGCAGCTGGAAGAAGGCTTTACCTTTCAGTTTCTGCGTAACAGAATTATGTTTTCTCGTATATTCCAATTGCGATCTGCTGCTATCGCGCCAGCAGATTATGCGTTAGTCGTACTTTACTATAATTTAGCGACGCATCTCACTTTGATAAGTTCAATTAGTTCAATAACGCACTTGCGCTAGGCGTAGGGCTTACAAGAATGAGTATGTATGATGCACTTCCGGTCACCTACTCGCGGGTATGACGTATGTCGGTCGTGGTGGTGTGTAACGTGGGCAACATCTCCACTTCACATCCAATTTCACAGGGCGGAATGGAGGCGGATTTTTTCGCCTCTTTTGTTGCCGCTTCCTCAGAGGACGATGGTAAGGAAGTTCACTGACGGTGAAGTATGACGCTGAGAGACATATCTCTGTCTTTTCTCTATAGTTCTTTTTTTTACTGTGGTTGGCCTTGTTGAACGTGGCTTAACCTTTTTCAGATTGCTTTGATTTCCCATTCTTTCTTGCTCTTTGGCTTTGGCCCAATAACGCGTAGCTGATGTTATCGTTGGAATTGGCCATCGGCGAGACAATATAAGGGAAAAAAAAAAGAAATACATTATTACAAAATACGTTCGTGGAGCTTTTTAAAGACTCAGTCACGTCACGTCTGGTAAGCATTTGTGACGGATGCGCATACACCCTTCTTCATTTTTATACCAGCAGCACTGGCTCTAGCTCGCACCCAAATATTCGCACTTTTACAGCACAAGTTGAGGTTTATTGACTACGTGCTGCCCTTAATATTACTCCATAAATAATGAGTTGTGATGTAAGGTATAGTGAGAGGCACGGAAAAATTACAAAGGAGCGCTTTAATTGTCCTGTGCTTCTTTTGTCGTAGTCCTGTGTGGCGCTGCTTGAAGCTATGGCTTACATTGAAAGGAGTTCTCCAGCTCAAGTCGCTGTAGCCGCCTGTCGCCAGGAGCGCGCAACAACTTCTACACTCTCCTTGTAGGCATTTCGCTTTCTCAGCCGCAGATGGCGACACCACCGTTTATCTAAAGGATGGAGTGAAACTGCCGTAGCTCGCTGACTGTAGCCAGTGAGAGCAGCGGCTCCACAGGGGGGGGGGGGGGGGGGGGGGAGGCACACAATCTACACATCAGAATTTCGAACGCGATAAGATCTTGGCCTCGCAACCGGCGAGACTACTAGTGCGCGCGGTGCTGCCTTCACCCCATATCCAGGCCGCCGTGCTGAGTGAGAAAATCAACGGATTCAACATTCTTCCTTTTTTTTTTTTTTTTTTTTTGCTAGTAACAATCATTTGAAGCCAACATGAGACGAGGACAAGAAGAGCGTAGGAGACATCGAGTGTGCGAGTGTTTTGACCGAAAATATTGAAGAATAGCGAAAAAGAGAAGAAAGGAAAATGAGAGCGCGTTGTTTACAGAGCGTTCCACTTCCACCGGAGGGCCACCGCAGGTGGTGAGTGCGTTCACCTAACGATCCCACGCCTAGGGCCGCTACAAACATACGGAAACTACACAGATGTAACGCACTTAGTGGAATCTAAGTGAAGCTAGGCTTTAAGAAAGTGTTTATTGAAACAGTGAGCAATTGAATGCGACGCGTATAATTGTGTTTATTTTCATCCTACTCAACATGTAACGTTATGCAATGTTTATATTTATGCACTGCATAGCGAACGAGCTCCTTCCTGCTGCCTTTGTTTTGTTTTGTGGGGTAGTGGTGCTCGTGAAGTTGCTGGAACGCAGCTTTCATCCCGTTATCTTTTGCCACTTATGCATATATTGGTGTGTACCTATCTGGCAAAAATAAGATCAAGTCAACTAAACAGATGAATTTACTTTGAAGTTTTCTGTTGTTTTGATCTTCCTGTTTCGAGTTTTGTAATGTCTGCAGTAGTTTACAGAGAAATTAATTTCCCTTGTGCTTTTCTTCGACTCATCGATTATCGGAATCATCGATTAAGAGCTACGACCGAGACGATCAGCTCTGGGTCGTCCAGCAGGTCCTCGAGGCGCTCGAAAGGCACGGACCCAGCGAGCCGGCAACGGCGAGCGGAGACCCGCGCCAAGTAACGGCGACTTCGAGGATGACGTAGGCCCTCGTCGGGGCGCGCGAACGCCCAACTGCAGGCGTAAATAAAGTTGGCTCCGATCCAATCCAATCCAATTGATATGGCGATGGAGTTCGTGTCGATCCCAGCAAATGTATAGCGTCCATGCACCTATTCTCGCATGCTGGTTGCGTGGTCATTCAAAGAAGGTGTCGGTTTCACCCACACATCCCAGCCAATTGACCTTCCTTCGCTCTGTAGAAAAAGAGCATGTGGCTTAAAATCCTAAACCAGCAATTGCCTCTTTTTTTTTCTGTGCATTTTTCCAATTTTTGGCATAATTTAGTTGGACTTCACCTTTTACTTTTGCTATCTTTTTTTCTTTTTTCTTGTTTAACTGTGCTCCGCAGGGATTCACTAGTGTCACGTATCTTATTTATTTCTGCTGTAAGTGCCATTTCATAACATATATTATCTTTTCAAAAGCCACTAGTGACAACACCGTTTAGTCTTTGACGGATTAAAGACTATTCTTTATCAAACTTTATTTCTGACTTGGTTCCACCAATCAATGTTTAAGGTAGGGTCCCACAAAATTAGATAACTGTGTTTGCATGTTTTCAGAGTGCCCGTCGAAAAGATGGATTAATCAAATAATCGATGCAGAACCCTGCGTCAAAAACAATAATTCAATTAAAAGCTAAAATGATAAATGATTAAAAGTTAATTGAATAAAACAAAATAAATGCACCATCCTTAATGTGAAGATAAGCTGAATTTAGTTCTGGGGTTCTACGTGCCAGAACCACAATTTGATTATGAGGCACGCCGTAGTGGAGGACTACGGATTAATTACTACCACCAGGGGATCCTTAACGTGCCCCCAATGCACATGACACGGGCGGTTTTGTAAATTGCCCCCATCGAAATGCGCCCACCATGGCAGGGATTTGATCCCGCGACCTCGTGCTTACAGCGCAACACCACAGTGGTGAATCCACTATGCATCGGGTTGAACGTTAGTTGAAGCGTTGGGTTGAAGGTTAGCCTTCATAGCAATAAATAAAGGTGAGCAAGGTCACTTTTTTTCTTAATGTAGAAAAGTGTATCGGCTTTGTGGAGTTAACGTATGCACTGATTTACACCTTGCCTGAATTTTCAGTTCCATTTACACAAGATCCACTGCATGCTGCTCCCTGTAAGCATCCTGGTCGTGTCGAGTTCTCAGCGAACGTTTTTTTGCACGAGGAATGTGCAACCTACGTGTTGCATATCATGTGGTGTAAAAAAAAAAGTCACTGCCTCACCAGAAAGGTGAGGGTGTGACACTGATAGCTAGGTATTTGATTTTTACACGAAGCACAGCTGTAGCTTTAGAGACAGTATAACGCGCAGTGCGCATTCGCTTACTAACTAAACAAGCGTGACGTCACGCGCATAAGCAGACGTCATGCAATGACCACGAGCACTCGTGGGCAAAAGGCTGCTGCGTTAAGCGCCCACCGTGGGAAGCGCGGGTGAATTTTCCGCAGTGAACGTTCCACGCTGCCGCTCCCTTCACCATTTGGAATGCGCCGCGCTTTAAATATTGACCAGAGGAATGACCAGAGGAATTAACCAGAAGTGAGGTCCCACACTGGGAGCGCAGGAAGACAGCACGCATCAAGCCACCATCTAGAGAACTGCAAGGAGTCGGGTTTACTCGAGAGCCCGGGCCCGGGCCGAGCTCCGGCCAGGCTTGGGTCCTCAGTCGGGCCAGAAATAGGCCTGTACATGTTATTTCCAAATCTGCTGAAGGATGCAGGCCATAAAAACTGCAGCCCTGTGAATATTTTAGCTTGGTAGCGCCTGTCAGTTTCTGTGAAAGCCAGGGCAGGTAGGCCACGACACAGCAGCAAGAGAGAGAGAGAGAAAGACAAAAGGGGTGGAAAGACAGGTAATTTCGCCAGTTCAAGTACTGGCTGGCCACCCTGTGCTGGGGAAAGGGGTAAAAAGGACTAAAGGGAGAAAGAAGAAGAAAAAAAACAGGAGAATTCACACAGTGGCGCGATGCTACGCGCTACAACATTCAAAGACGGTTGCACAATTGGCATGTCCTTAAAAACTTCAGCAAAGCCTTCAAGACCTTGAATGCCGAAGCCTGTCTCGACCAGTGTCCTGGAAATTAGAACTCTGCGGAGGGGCGATTGTCCAGTTTTTCGAGCGTGGTCACGAGCACTTTTCTTGGCACATTGTAACGGGGACAGTCACAAAGGAGGTGCTCTAACGAGTAGCAATACGCTGCGCAGATTAGTCCACATCATCGGCGCTCTTCGTTCACTGGCAATACGTTACCAGTGTTCACCCGCGCCCACCATGCAACCCGTTTGTTTCGTCTTCGGGATACTAGATAACCCTGGTTAACGTCGTTCCCAGGTTATTAAAACACCTTGGATCCCTAGAGGTGATCCCGCTCATGCAAGCGTGGGAAGACCGGACGTTTTACAGCGCAGCTGTTAGTCTCTCGTTGGTTGGCATTTTTCGTGGCGTCGTCCATGGGAAAAAAATGTGGGCCGACCCCGGAGGTTGTGCGACACCATTACCACAATTGAAAACGCGAGCAGAATTATGCCGATCACAAAATCTGTTACGCATAATTTCATCAGATTGCTACATGCAAGCACACTGTAGCCCGTTTCAGAACGTGATGTAGTTACTAATGCAAGTCTCAGAGACTGAATTATGTCGCTATTACAAATGCCGATAAACCTGCAAACGTAAGGACGCATACTAGTCGTTTGCGGCATGTTGGCGTATCAATTTATGCTGATAGTACCTGGTCCGTGTAAATGTTACTAATTCCAATCTATTTATAAGCATTAAGAATGAAACGGGATCAATCAGGATCTACTGCTATCTTTTGCATCTCGATCAAAAGGTAGATATGTCTTCTTGCATAAATTAAGAAGTTTTTATTTTTTGTCGAGTGTATCTGGCGTTGCTTCAAGATCGCACACAAGTTTTCCTGAAGTCCTCAAGTGCAATGAATGCCTTTGTTTTTGTTGCCACCGTCTTGAAGAATTTAACTTCAGTTAAGGGTGAGAACAGTTATGAGCAAATCCAGAGGCTCAATTTTGACTTGCTATAACCGATGTAGCAGAAGAATGTTATAGTATTATCATTTATACCGTAGGGGATCAACCGCACTACCCCCGCACCTTATTTTGATATCGGTATGTAGAAAAAAATTACAAGCATACTACTCTGTGAAGATGGAATAGAAGCGAAAGCTGACGACAGTCAAAGCTCCCAAACGAACAGCAAAGTGCTATCGTGGCCATTACATCTTGACATCGTGAAATGGTTGTCATTTGGTTGTCATTTGATTGACAAATGCTTGTCATTTGGTTGACAAATGGTTGTCGTGGTTGTCAAATGGTAGATTTGAGAAGGCTGCTTACTCTTTTTTTTTTTGCCTTGATTTTGTAACCCCCCTTACACACTACCCCCATAGGGCCGGTAAGGTATTTTAAATAAATAAATAAATAAATTCCCTTGCGTTGCGAGTGTGACGTCGTTGCTGGTTCAGAGGGGCCCGGGCTCATGATTGTTGTTTTCCTTCAGCATCACGGGAACATTCTTCGTCGGTGGCCGTTTCGCGCCGGTGCCATTTACATTCTCGTTGCTGTTCCGTCCGGCGCTCTTCGTACGCATGTTGTTCTTCGGGTGTGCGAACTGTACGTGTCCGCCTCATAGTTGACGCAGCTGTTTTTAGCGTCGATACCTCTCCTGCTTATTTACTGCGATGACCTTGACGCCACGCTAATGCTCACGGCTAGAGTTCTAATCTGTTCCGCATTTTGACATCGGCGCCGCCGCACTGCAGCCGTATGGCTTTGCTCGAAATCGCTAAGTCCGTTTCTGTTGCCGGACGCCGAGAAAACTACGGAAGGTTAGTCATATAGAGCTTTCGCTGCGAAAAGAAGCCGTTACTCAATCATGCATGTGTTGTGTGCAAACATTGCGTCCTTGTTGAGCCACGTATGATGCAATGGGAAGTAAATTTAGCCTCTCGCTCGGTGTCCACCGAAGCATGGCTGTAGTACGTTTGTCGATCCGAGCAGGTAGTGCTGGTTATATCGACAGAGCTCACTTAACCATTGACGGTATGATTCAATAAACTGAAATCTGTGCTCGTAGGAAGTTACGAGGTTTACAGGCGTGCGACTACTTGTAGAAATTTCATGCTTGCTTGGTTACGGCGCCCCCGCTTTCGACACTACGGATCCGGAAATGATGTCAAGACGAATTGCGCAGGAAGATGAAGGGGTGTCATAGACACCCACCATCTTTGACCACGGTAGGCCCACTACGAATACGGAGCGAGCACGATTGCAACGTTACACCGTATGGGACCCACCCTAGCTGTATCATACTCAAAACATGCAAGCTTTCTAATGCGTTAACAAATGCCGTGGCATTTATTTTGGTATCGTTGTGTAGAAGGAAGAAAAGATATTACTTGACTGCGCATGCGCCGCGTTTGCCGAAGATGGCGCCACTGTCGTGCCACGCATGACGCAATCGGAGCTGAAGCTAGCCTCGTGCGCAGTGTTCAGAGAGGCGTAGCTGTGGCAGTGCGATTGTTCATCCGAGCCGCAATGGTTGTGTTCGAGAGAGCATACTGTGCCGGTGTAGGTATAATCTATCGAACTCAAACTCGTGTTCGTAGGGCATCATAAGACATAATCATTCGTTGCAAAGTTTCACGCCTGCGCGGCCGCTTATGCTGGAAATTGACTGCAATCTTTTGTTACCTGGATATGCGTGTGTACAAAAATGACGAAAACCAGACGGGAGTTGCCTTACCTATCATTTCAATTTATATTTTTTCCTCGATATCAGAATATCGGGAAGAACGAGAGCTGTACGTCATTTATTACACGATTATTTAGTTATTAACTGAACAAAGATCTAATCCTCGCTATGTTATTCTTAATTCTTTGTTTGCATCATAACGTTTCAATAGGTGAATCATTTGTTTGTTGACTAGTTTTTGCAGAAACGATACACGAATTTCCACATGTCTGTGTGTTTTGCTGTCTAACCGTATTTTTCATGTATACGTCACTGTTCTTTATGTGCGATGCCGTCATTACTAAAATTTTCACTGTTCTTTACTCCCCCCCTCCCCCCCCCCCCAATGTTACTTTGCGTGGGTTTATTGAGTTGAGAATGGGATGAACATTCTGTGACGGCTCCATTTGCTTTGTGTTCTCAGACAAAAGAACTAGCGATTTTATTTGGTGCTATGCTTGTGATGCACTATAGCTTGGAGAAATTTTTGGAATAGTTGATATCTGAATCAAACTACGTTACTGCAGAAGCTGCGGCCCCAGAATTAGAAAGAAACATCTAGAGTGTTCACAAATAGGTTTGCAGGTAAATGGTATTGAAATGTAAATTAACCATGGAAGAAGAGCATTCTTTGAGAGCGAATGGAAGGCACTAAAATACTTCGTTAGAAATAGAAGCGTATGGTAATAAAATGTTCATTGAAACGGGAACGCAATTTCACAGCTCTAACAAGAATCTCTGCTTGAACGAATAAAGACATATTCATAAAAGCAATATCATGCGGCCCAGAGTTCAAGCGCGAGCACAGGTTTCATATATGTTGGCTCATCTTCGCAGAAATGGCCCCAGTCGACACGGCACATAGTCAAAGACAGCAGTATGCACCTGTATGGTGTTTGACTATTACGTGTGTGTTCTTTAGTGCTATTTGTAGGAAGATGAAGCTGTACCATCTAGGTCAACAACAAGCTCTACTGAAGCATATACGTTGGCATATGCTGCCTACAGCAACTCCAATCCAAGTCAGTAGCAAGGCGATTGGCCTGTGACACGTTCGTACGTTTGCGAACGTGAATGAGCGTTTGCAGTCGTCTCGAGACCGCAGCTCCAGCGAGAAAAAGTGGAACCGAACGGCTGATAATTATTCATGCTATTCCACGCGTGCGCTTTTAAAAAACTGTTTTGCACTCCCGAGATCCCTGCAGGACACGGGATGTGTGCCTACGCGTCGTCGCATACGTTGTAACATCGTATCTAACAATATCAATAGTTTCACTCGTTCGACCGGTTTTTATACGTTGGAGTATGTTTCAGTTGTTTCAAGGCGCGAGCTGAGACAGAGAGCGCCTGCTTCCTGAATCGGTGCCAAATTTAAGACAGCGGCTAGCTGTCTGAATGCTAGGCCTTTTTCCCTCGATATCAAGAAGCAAGCTCAACTAGACCACCAAAATGATGACCGAACGCCAAGGTGAGAGAAAGGTCAGCGAAAGTCTACGACACCATTCACTTTTCAGGAAAGGGTCAAATGGGTTGCAAATGGCTACCCGGTCGGCCTGAAGTGGGCAATCCAGGCAGTCTGGGTGGCCGCATGGTAGACCATGACGTTGATGCCGTGGAAACGAAAATCACCAACGGGAGACTTCGAGAAAACCGCTTCCGCGGTAAAATATGATACCGTAAGAGGCTTCTGCTCAGAGCAATGCACATGCTTTTTGTTTTCTTATTCCACTAGCCCATCGAGGAGTGCTCGGAAACTAGGCGTTAATTAATCTTCCGCGCCAATGTCACGCGCAGCACCGCGCGTATGCGCGGTGGTTGCGGGCTCCTCGGATCGCGAGAATTCATTCATTCAAGAGCCATCCGACTAGGGCCTGGAAGGCTGTAAAAACTCGCTTGACCTTAGCGAGAACTGGACCGCGCAGAAAAAAAAGAGGTTGCCAGAGAAGCTTGGCTCCAACTTTCGAGCGGACGCTGGGAAAAGATCAGCACGTTCCAGATCACAATCGTCAAACGCGCGCGACGTCTTCTCGTATACCGTCTCCGTGCGCCCAAAGTAATCCGTAACATATGATCGGTACTTCGCGCATCGCATAGCTAAGCTCGGGGGTTCTCGCAAGCAGATGCATCGGTCTTTCTGATTACCCGCGAATGGTGGCGTAAGTCACGGACTCTCTTTCTAAACGTATGCGCTCTGTTGCCAAGCTCCCGGTGGTTCTGGCGATAAGGGCGCTGGAATAAACGGAAAGCTGAGTTTTCATAAACAATTTCTTTTTCCTACACGACGCAGCGCACTTTCTTCGTCGCTGCAAACCAAAATGCCATGCCTGCCCATTTGTTTCTGGGACGATAGATATGAAGGACTCACCTGTAGGCAAACAAACCCGCTGGCTGCCACACCACTTTACGCAACCACTACGTCAGCCAGAGGTTAAACAGTAAGCGAAGGAGTAACTGCAGCCGCTGATATTTTTCCATGATCGAACGAAACGCTTGCTCCTCAAACAATCCGTCCGCTCGAATAGACTGAAGAAAGAATGCATAGTGTTTTTCTTTTTGTCGTTGGTGCTAAACGTTCTCGAAGCTTAATAGCGGTGCAGAAAGGATTAATTTTCGTAATCAATCTTGAATTCTTTACGGGGAGGGTGGAAAGTGACGCGTGGTTAAGATTACTGCGGTTTGTCTGAACAATGACTAGCAGCGCACCTACATGATCAATGAAGCAGCGTGAAGTCGAGGAACTCGTGACACGTTTTCTTCGCCTCTTTGCCAGCACGGTGCAGTGCTTTGCTTTTCTCAAACGGAAAGTCATATTATCAACCGTGGTCATTCAGTGGCTGCTAACGTTCATCCACAGATAAGGAGGTCAATGGTTAAAATCCCCATCCCCAACGCCATTCTCCGGGATGTCAAACAAAAGCTTTTGGGTTGGTACATTTACTCGCACATTAAAGCATCTCCGAGGTGGCCGACTTTCTTTATGGAGGTGACGCTTCCGCCGAAAGAGATACTACCGCAATGACAATTTTTTTAACGGGAAAGGAGACATATATGCATGAACGTTTTTGTTTTATGCCTCTACAACAACACAATAAAATGTTCTTCTTCTGTTTTCACTTCCAGATTGGCGATAATTACTACGAAGTCCTCCCCTTTTGTTTGTTTCACTGCCGACTCTGAAGCCGTAGTAGTTTAGTCACTCAGTCTAGAGAATAAAATTGAATCTCAAAATTGAATCCTCAGAACTCTATCTTCTTCGCGAGAAGCAAGCAACTACCTCAAAATCAATTATATTCTCTAAAAACAGGGTTCATGTCTCGGTGATTCTTCGCATGGCTTCAGTGTTGAACGAATGCATTTTTGAAATGAGAGTGAACGTTTTTTTTTTCCGTGCTCTAGGTTGGGCATAAGTTGACATTGTTTTTTCTTTTTAGAATTCACTCAGAAATTTCATTTCATTTCATTTATTTTCACCTTAAAGGCCCGGAGGCATTACATAAGGGAGGGCTTTAATCCTTATAACAATGTATGAACAAATGTACAGAAGAGTAAAGAAACAACTACAAACAAAATAGAAACCAGGAACAATTGTGTAAAAAAAAAAGGGGAACATCGTGTTAGAGTAAGGGTAGGTGGGATCGGTAATTAAGCAGTGTGGCTATTTAACATTTCGCGGAACGTTTTACGGTCAGTGCATGACACGATATCTTCTGGGAAATGGTTCCAATGGGTTATTGGGGAGTCGGGGAAGAATGAAGTGTGAATAAACGTGTGAAGCAAGCAGAGACAAGAGATGATCGGCGGAAGCAAGTGATGGCAGTTCAAGTGTACGTTTTGGTGCGGTTATGCTGGTATCACGAGAGTAATTGGAAGTTATAAACCGAGCAGCGCGGTTTTGTATTGCTCCTATGTCATAGGTTAGATATGATTGGGAAGGGTGCCAGATAGATGACGCATATTCTAACTGCGGACGTAGGAATGTTAGATATGCTAGCTTTTTTATTTCTGGTGATGCGGCTTTCATATCGGCTTTCTCTTCGTATTTAACTCTGCCTCTAGCTTTTCTCCCAAGTGGCCTGGCAGACTAACATAACTAAACCACAGAAACTTCAGCAATTAAAGTTTCTGTTTATTCCATGCATTTGTTTGAAATACTGCTCCTCCCAAGGGCATGAGTTTTCATGGAGTAGAGGGGGCCCATTTTAGGAGACTAAGGAAAAATGAAATGGGGAGTAGTATAAATCGCGCATACAGTTCACCAACATGCATGGGTTTGCTTTCATCAACAAGAAACAAATATAACAGGAAATTGATCTGAAAAAACATTATCGCAATTTTAGATCCTTGAATTGATCTGAACAGTTTCGTTGTGAATAGTTGATAAGGCAGTAAATGTACAGCTATAGTAGCATCCTCGATCACATATATTCAAAGTGAAAAATTCTTGAGCATATGAGTGAGAAAGAGTAAGGCAAGACATTTATGTCACTTACAAAAGTACATTAAAATGTCAATAACCGATGCAAGCATACTGAGAGGCTATAGAGAAAGAAAAGGAACAGATGGAAAAAATAAACAAGAATGAAAAAATCAGAAAGGGGAAGTTAAAAGCATTAGTATGGTTAAGAGAATTTTCGTTAGTGTAGCTGAACAAGCTATAAACTACGAAAAAAACTAAGAAAGCTTAGAAACGTGAGCATTTTCATAGCCAGCTGTTTGTATGGTCTTATAACAAGATGAAAGCTGGATGTATCCAGATGTTGCAACAGCTCAAACCTTTCAGTATATTTATTACGAAGTTCAAGCACCACGTTCTATTTCAGAAATCCACTTCCAACCTGTATTTATCAGAACGTGGGAAAAACAAGTCCTCCCGTAACTTTTGCAATGAAATCCCACAAAGCCCGACGTATCATTCTTGATAAGATGAGCCTGAGACTCGGGGAGGAGGAGGAGGAACAAACTTATGTGTAGAAATGAGGCGACGGTGGCATCGTCCGTGGTGGGCGGCATCCCTAGTCCAGGATGCCGTGAACCTGAACCAATAGCTTGGCCCTGCTCACCGGCTGATGCTGGTCTTCAGGGCTCGGGCTTGTAAGCTGGGCCTCCCATTGCTCGACGGTTGGTCCGGTTATGTGTGGTATCGATGGGTTGGGTCCACACTCCCCATATCATGTGGTAGAGGGTATCGGGCGCACAGCAGAAGGTGGACTTGTAAGTGTAGCTCGTAGCATACATGGCGTGCAGCAAGGTGCGATGCGGGAATGTGCCGGTTTGTAGTTTTAGGAACATCACCGCTTCTCTCTGGCCAGCTTGGGATGCGGGGTGGATAGGTCTTCCTACCCAGTGTGTGGTGGCTCAGGACGTCCGTGCATCTTTTCGGGACGTCATCGCGTGAGTCTGCCGGGGCTTGTGGACCCGGTGGTACAGGCCGGAGAATGTCATCTCGAGCGCTGGCATGACGCGCTAGATCTCCGCCAAGGTCTCGTTCCCGGGGCTCAGGCAATGTATATTTCTGGAAAATTGTCCAATTTCTCGAGCATGCTCAGGACTTTCTTGAGAAATGAAAATTCAAATTTACGCAGAATAATCGTAATGCAAAGATCGTAATTAACAAACCAATTTCTAAATAACTATTGGTGGCGCTAAGTAAACTTGACTCAAATAGCATTTTGTTGATGTTATTGTAGGAATTCAGCCTCCACGGCCAGAGATAAATGTTAACAAGTTCCTATAAGTTTTCTTCATGTGGAATAGTATTTGGGCTTTCAGGACTAACCAATCGAGTTGCTTTGTGAACTTAAACTGCGCTAGAGACGAGACACCGAGGTAGGGGAAGAAAGGACGAACGCAGACTAAGAACTGGCTTATCGAAATCACACAATGCTACCTCTTCGAACTATGCGCATGCCCAAGCCGGATCATAACCGCGTGACCACGGAACACTCCCTCGGCAAACCCTCTATCTACACCAAAAAAATCAAGCTCTTTCTTGAAAAGATACACTCACAATTGGCTGGCGCACCTATCGGTTCTATGTGGGGCAAACCGGAAGATGCATTAAAAGCCGTTTAGTGGAGCACTCCAACTCGTTAAAAGATGGAAGCGGAACGCACCTGCCAGTTCATTGTATCTCATGCGCGATGAAGTGCGAGCCGACGTTTGACAAAACGGAGGTGTTAGGGCGAGCAAAGGACCGAAGGGCACGTGAAACCTTGGAAGCTTCCTTGATAGCAAGACATGGCCCAGATTGGTGCGTCAGCGAACCGTCAGTGTGTGTTTTCAAGAAAGAGCTTGATTTCTTTGGCGTAGACAGAGACTTGCCGGAGGGGAGTGTTCCATGGTCACGCGGTTATGATTCGGCTTGGTCATGCGCATAGTTTGAATAGGCAGCATTGCGTGATTTAAATAAACCAGTTGTTCGTCTGCGCTCGTCCTGTCTTCACCTACTTCGGTGTCTTGTCCCTAGCGCAGTTTAAGTTAAGAAAGGATGTCTCATAGCAACTTGCCTCCCAACACACCCTCCTCAATCGATTTGTTCATGCTAATATTAGCTAAAGCAACTCACGTGTGTTCAGTTAACGGCAAATATCTTCGAGTAGGCATTCCCCCTGTGCAAAAGGCATTCGATGATACGAGTAAGACGCCTGACCAGTTCCGCTTTCACGGACATGCGTGTATGGATGATAAATTGTCTGAAGTTTCCTGGATTACACGACGTAGCGTATACTTGGTACCATACGCGTGTGCCGAGTCAGAAGCAAGCACCGCAGGCGATCACTTATTCCAGCAGAATGATGATGCATAACGCCGCATTAATCACCGGACTAAGTGACCATGAGGAAGCTAGGAACGATGGTACGGTGGCAGTGACACGCACGAGGCCTTAGCCGAGGTGAATTTGTGGCAAGCGCAAAATGTACTGTTAGGCCATGGCAGCAGGTTGGTCAGTCTCGTCTACTTACGACTTGAGGTTAAACAACTTGATGACGAAAGAGACAGAGCTTTATTTCTCAGCTCTTTAGGGGCTGAGGGAAAGAGAATTTGATGAGAGCTGGATTGTTTTGTCGTCGGTTTCGGTTTTGGGTCTATTGTTTTCTTTATATCTCGTATGTCGTCTGCTAACTATGTGGGCGTTGATGGCGCTAGCGTCACCATGAAATATAACCTGCTTACGTAATTAAACTCTCACTGTTCTTCTGAGTCCACTTTATAAAGTAGCCTCATGTTTGTTTTGTGGTGTCTGCCCGCAATATCCGTTATTGTACGTTTGCAATACAATATCAGTTGTTAGGAGTGCGAGGCCAAAAAAATAAATTCTGAAAAGTGAGGTGCAAATTTGACTAATACTAATAAGACAAAACTACATAAGCACGCAAACTTACGGGATCAAGAATAAGTACCATAATTTGTTTGAAGCTTTTGTGCACCAAGGAAGCTGTGGAAGCAAACAGAGACGAATCACCAGATTAAAAAAACAATGCTGGTGCTGTTTATTCTGTATCGCGCCTTTACGAATTCTCCTGCAATTGCTTGCCATATGTGTTATTTTCTAAGGAGAAAATGTGCAGAGACGAAAACTTGCCATCGACTTCATTTCGACAGACCGATACAAAGCCAACCCAAATTCTTCATTCGGAAATGATAGTGTGCACAATTTCATACAGATTGTCACCATGAGGCCTCAGTCTCACCAATGTCCTGTGACAACTCCTTGAATGATTGCAACCCGGGCGATCATTTTATCCACTGAGCTAAATTAAAAAAATAATCATCAGATGCAATGCCAGACCAAATTTTGTTGCACGGGGCGCTGAAACAATTCAGACTCTCATCCTATAAGCCGCTTCAGAGATCGGCATCACCGCCGAGTTCAGATGGTCCTTGCACGGTCCCAGCCTCCTGTATTTCAGTACTTCACAGTGTGAACTACTCGCAGATCAACCACACGCAATCAAATGTCATCTTTTCGCGAAATGTATTGGTAGATCCACAGTCGTAGTGAGAATAGTTCATGGGGCCAACATTTAACCGAATCGCGAAGCCTCTTTTTTGAAGGAACCTGCATCGCCACTGTTTTGATACGACATGCACTTTCAACTCTCCCGATAACGCATACGTTTAACACATCATCCCGAAAAGTAACTTCCAGCTTGCGCTGATGTCCTTTCGCTGAAAAATGAAAGCAACCCACAAGGATATTGACGCCATCTTAGCAATAATAAATCAGTGTTCTACAGACAAATTTTCTCTTGCCGAAAATTCATCACGTGTATGGAAAGAGAAGATGAGCCAGTGCTGGGTGACTTACGTGGAAATTATCAATAGAATTGAAATGGATCAAGAATTTCTCATCAAATAGGCATTATCATATACTGCTATTAACCTGTCTGTTTATGCTGTTACGTGATGTGTGAACTTCATCCGCCATTGTTAGTTTTATAGTGTGCCTTTACTGGTCACTTGCATGGTACCTTCCTACTTTAGCTTTTATCACAGTTTGAACTTGAATTTTATTTGCAGTAAACAGCAATAAAGGGAGTGCTTCGGGTGACCAAGAAGAAAACGTTTTTAGGAGAGCGTAAGGAAGTCCTGGCCATCACAACACTGAGCAGCACACGGTAGGATCGGTGAATAGTGGAATACAATACTAACACACAACGCAATGAAACAGCAACCTTTCACCGGGCAGGTTCTAGAAATCAGATGGATGCTTAAAAGAGAAAGCAAACTACGATCCAAACCATGCTCGATGATTACCTAAGTCAGTGCAAAGCACTTTCCCCCCGCACGTGACGCAAAGTCCGAACTCCCAGTCCTACCGAGGAAACGTTCACTTGAAGCCCGCCATATGCGTGGGCCATATGCGTGGACTCTCTGACGATGTATGATCGGGGACCAAATGCGGTCGCAAACGGTACACACCGCACCTAATTCGCTTTCAGCAGAGTGCTTTCTGCAATTATGCGTCTTTGTCCCGCAAGTGGCAGTCTTCCAATCGGTGCCTCTTGGTATTCGGCGACCTGTTTAGGGACCGTTCGCTTGGCGTGGCGCTGTTCTTCGGCCGCGCGTCGCTTCTCTTTTTGCTCGCGCTTCACGGCCGTGCATACCCCGTCGGCCCGTCACTTCGACTCCTGACAACGTCACTTCGGTACGCATCGAATTTCTCTCCAGCCTCTGGAGTGCCTTTGCATTCATACGTTCCTCTTCCGCTTGACACTTTCGAGGTATCATCATTGCATCTGCAAGCAGAGGCCTTCGCCAACACCACCTAGATAGCACAAGGCCATTTCACTCCGATCCATGACGTCATGCTACCTGGCCCGACTGCCATAGAACCTAATGTGGATGCTCCCGAGCAGGCAACAGTAATTTCACGTCACCACTTTCATCACGTCAACCTTGCCAGTGGATATTTTGGGCCAGGTAGCGTGACTCCATGGACTAGAGTAAACAGGCCTTCTGCTATTAGGTGGTGTTGCCTTCGCGCAACATAGCGCAGCTAGCGCAACCAAGCCAAGCCTATTTGTGGAAAGAGAGAGAAGTGGTTCTTGGGGAAGGAGGAAAGGCTAGCACTATTTTCTGCAACCCATGCGGGGGGAGCACGGCTCAGCGCCAGCAGGGTGGAGGGGATGGGGTTAAAAGAGAGGGAGGGTGGGAGGGCGAAAGGTAGAGGGTCGTAGAGGTAGAAGGGAAGTAGTGGCGGATCAGGAAGCCTCAGGTGCCGGGTGTGCAAACAAGTACCGGTGAGTGGAGCAAGGAGAGGAGGGGTCGAGCCAGTAGCAGCGCGCAAGCGAGAGCGCGGGAGAGCGTGCGCATGCGCGTGGACCGAGGACGGGTCGAACCAATAGCGGCCAACAAGCGGGCGCGTGGTGGGTGCGCATGTGTCGGCGACAAACTTCGTGATTTTTGTCGGCCTCGCGTTTCACCTTGGCTCCGCTAGGCAAAGGTACACTGGCTAAGCTACCCGAATCCATTATGTTTGGTCCGTACAATGTTTCGATTGGAAAAAGAGTAAAAAGCACCCGGCGTTATATTTAATGAACGTATGTCCTGGAACCAGCACATTCAGTCATTATTGGTTAAATTAAGCGAAACAGTGGGCATAATGAATAGGTGCCGACAAGATCTCCCGGTGGAAATTAGAAGATGGCTTCACGATGCCCTGTTCCCCTCTTAATTGGGGTATTGTGTGCTAGTTTGGGGTAACACCACAGTGAAAACCTACACAAACTACCTTTAGTACAATAAAGGGCACTCCTTGCGGTATCAAGTGCTCCTTATTGGCAACACACTGCATCTCTTTTTGAAATACACAAAATCCATGATTTCAAGATTTGTACAGATATATTCTACCGTGTTCCTATAAGAAAGCAGTTCAGGGCAGATTAGATGCCTCGCTGGATATTACGCGACTTGAGTACACCCCGATAACATATCTTTTTTGGTGTCGAGCTCTATGGCACGTTCGTTTTTCGCGCACAGAGTACGCCCCGACAGAGAATTCAGCATACATTGCCAACGACAATAAATCACTATTACGCACTGAACACTGACATCACAACGTTAACAAAGAAAACGATAAAAACGAAAATTAATTTCTTTTTTTTTTTTTTTGTCTAGCCCTTGTATTATACCGGGCATCCCAGTCAACTCGGACCGCGATTTAAAAAAGAACCAGGAGCTGTAGAGAAATCGTTGCGATTGCATAGTGGCGGCAGTCGTGTTTACTTATAGACAGTATCTTTTTCATCACTAAGTATTAATTAATTGCTTTTAATTAGTGAACTCTTTAAGTTATTGCTTGAATCGCAAACATGCGAATCACAAAGTTATGGGGCACCTAAATAACCTCTGAATCAAGAATTCATTTCGTGCTGAAGTGTCCCTGGTTGTTTTTTTCCAAGAAAAAACTAAAGCCCGCGTAATTCGCGAAATATGAAATAGATGTGCGCTATCGCGGCGGTACCCAAGCGCTTCCAAGCAACCTTTGAAATATATACGGTTGCATTCGTTTATCACCGCATCATACAAGGCTTCGCCATATAGGATGGTAGGAGAAGTTTCGCGGCCTAACTAGCGTGGTGCGATAAGCGTCACCATCTGCAGACTCATGAATGTTGTGCTCGATTATGAGAGACTCGGGATAGCTTTAACCTTCGCGTATTATATCAAAGAAAACAGTGCGCAAAAGAGCACGGAAAAAGGAAGAACGATAGCTTTCGGAAGAACAGAAAAGAGCTACTCAGGACTTTATTTCAATAAAGAATAAACCAAAAGCACGTAAGGTGCCTCTGCCGCCCACAAAGAAACATCCAAAGGTGCAACTGCTTTAGCTACGTTATTTATTTAATATTGTCGCAGCCTAGTCGGAGACGGGAAAGCCGGCGTAGAGGGCGTGTAAAAGCACTTTTATGAGAGCAGTCAACGCGACGTCGTTGTCGTCTCTTTTCCACTCGCGCGCTACTTCAGCGTCGTTCTCATCGCCTGGCACATACCCGCGGCGACCTTATAGGATGTGGCATATAGGATGTGCCCCCCCCCCCCCCATGAAAAAAAAAAAAAAGGCATCGTCCCGATGCACGAACCGCCGAAGGCTGTGCACAGACGGTGCAAAGTTGAGGTCATGAGGAAATGTATGGCTTCATACGAAGCACGTGCACAACCTCGGGCAGATGCCGCCGGCGTTTGGAGCAGTTATGGCTGTCGGGGACAACTTCCTAATTCACATCGCTCACGCGGCTCAGAACTGTGTACGGGCCGAAGTATCTTCGCAGGAGCTTCTCAGACAGCCCCCGCCGACGAATCGGAGTCCAGACCCACACCTGGTCACCGACGTTGTATGTGACGGGTCTGTGCCGAAGACTGTATATAGTGTCGGTCATTGTATTCCTGTTGTTCTTGGATTCGCAAACGGGCAAGCTGCCTGGCTTCCTCTGCGCGTTGCGTAAACTTCTCAGCACCAATCTCGTCGTCACCGCACTCCTGTGGCAGCATTGCGTCCAACATTGTTGTCACTTCGCGTCCGTAAACGAGGTTGAAAGGCGTCACGCCATAATAATCGTCATCTGTGTTGCTTGAGTTTGCTTTCTAGATAACGCTGCGCTCGCTACTTCCCTGTCGCGAATGCTCTGTCACGCTGATAACGCGCATGCCGTTCGGGACTAGGAAGTGCCGGGCTCGCAGCGTTAAAGAAAGGAAATCCGGACAAGACAGATGACGATTATTTTTGTCTGGCAACATACGACCCAAAGGGTGTAATTTTGCTTAAGAGTGTGCCATCACACAGCGTCAAGCCCGGTATGGAGCTGCCGCCGCTAGTAAAGCCGTGTATCCATGGCTGTTCGATTGGGAGCGCTTGAGTAGCGGCGCGCGAACGCATATCATTTCGTAATTGCGTTGTTTCGCGTGCTTTTGTTTTTTTTTCTCGGAAAAACCAACGACGAAAACTGAGAACAAAACAAATGCTTGATTCGGAGGATATTTGAGCTGCCCTACAACTTCGAAATTGATGTTCGCGATTCAAACAATAATTTTAAAAGTTCAATAATTAAAAGCAATTATTTAATACTTCTTTATGAAAAAAAAATACTGGCTGTAAGCACACACGACTACGGCTACGGTCCAAGTTCACTGGGACGCCCGGTACGTGTATATTTAAGTACTCAGCATTTCTCTTTGATTCTTCCTTTCCACATGTATTTAGAGTGGCGTGTTTGATTTGTAGTGCAATCCTGGTTTTATTGTATTTTTGGTACAATGCTCTTTATTATTATTTAGTAATGATGAATGTGTTTCTTCTCCCTTGCTGACGGGTGGCTGGAGCGCCTTCAAGCTGCAGTGTAGCAGCTTTTTTCACTGGCCACCTTTCTCGCCTTGTAAAATTGCGAAGTTGCTTTCATTTGAGTTGAAATGCTTCCCTTTAAAAAGAACTTCAATTAGACATTAAATGGTAACAAGTGTTATCAGAAACGGAACGCAACCTATTCTATGTATGTATGTATGTATGTATGTATGTATGTATGTATGTATGTATGTATGTATGTATGTATGTATGTATGTATGTACGTACAGTCAACCTCAAAAGTTTGCGGGACCCAGGATCTGCCAAGAAGCTGAATTCTCACGAAGCGTGGTCACACAGCCACGAATTAAATGTTCCAGCATGTGGTAGCTTTCGCCACCTACACAGTGATTCATTAAATACGAAGTGCCATGCCTTCACAATGCAGGAATTCACATTTGAAGGGGAAACCGCAACCCGTAAACTTTTGCTGTTGACTGTACGTACGTACGTACGTACGTATGTATGTATGTATGTATGTATGTATGTATGTATGTATGTATGTATGTATGTATGTATGTATGTATGTATGTATGTATGTATGTATGTATGTATGTATGCGTGCATGTATGTATGTATGTTTTTGTCGTTTTGCCGCTGTAGAATGTTATGATAGGTTACAATTAGCCTTAAGCTAAGGAGTTAGGTGCAATGTTTTATTATTCTTTTATATCTCCCTTCTTTTATGAAAAAGTATTTTGGGTTATTCTAAGTAAAGAGCAAAAAGTCCGACTGTTGCGTATTTCTCATTTCTGAGCCTTGCAAACGCTGAACAGGTGCAGTAAACGAGGTCCTCAACGGTTGTTATAAGACAAAGAACCATCTACTTCAAGTAGTTAAAAAACTTTTGATGTTTTACGTGCAAAACCAAGATTTGATTATGAGGCACGCCGTACTGAGGGACTTCTGACTAATTTGGACCACCTGGTGTTCTTTAGAGTGGACCCAGTGCATCGTGCACGGGCGTTTTTGCATTTCACCCTCAACTTCCAGAATTGATGCTGCTTCTAGGAAAGGGAAGCAACATCAACATATAACCTAGTATCTGTCAGTTTATTCTTAAATTATTATTCAGCAAGCAACGTTCCGCAAGACGCATATTATAAGGGACACTGCGGAGTGGGGAAGTTGTAGAAAACACACAAAAGGGCAATAAGCCTCGTGCTTTTTGTAAACGACTGAGTGCAGTATCAAATGACTTGTTGCAAAGGCCACTCTGAATGTGCAGGTGATGGAACCACAGCCACTCAGAGGATGTTTAAGGAACTTATAAAAATAAAATATCAACAGAAAGTTGTTCGATGGATGTCAGACATGGAATAGTAAACCATTTCATTGCCTCGCTTGCTTAGTAAACTCTGAACTGCCAAAGTCGACATTGTTGGAACCTTACGCAATTGTTTCTGCGGTTTTAAGTCATTGAGTCACAAAGACAAGATTATTTCAAGTCGCTTAGCAGTGCAGAACTGGTCCATAGAAGACAAAAAGTACGTCATGTGCCAGAGAGGACTCTAACAAATATCATTTGAATACAAAAGCAGTTGCGATAAAATGCATTTGATTGAAGATGTTAAAATGAATATGTACTTCAGTGCTGACTTTGTGAACGAGCGCTGAATATTTGAATTTAATTTGGAAAACGAAACACAAGATAATTTCATGTTGCATTCAATTTGCATTTTATGGACACAAGAAGCCAAGAAAAGGTCCCCCCGCCTCCAGGCCGCTTTTTTTTTTTTTACGCACATCGCATCTGCGTAGTCGGGCTGGCTAGAACCGCGATGCATCGTCAGCCTTGCTATTCACAACCGGCACAACAATCTTTGTTTTACTTCTGGCGCGAATGTTTAACAATGAGCTATCACCCACAAGACCTTCCAATACGGGTACGTGCCGACAGCAAGGTCAATGTCTGGCATAGTCGTTAACTGTGGCACAGATGTGGGCAGACGATCCTTACTAAGACAGGTAGCTTCCTGCCGGCAGCCTCGCCGCAGAGGTCTCAAGACTCGTTCATGTGTCTGTTAGATATTGGCAGCTGACCAACGCGCTTCTGCAGGCGATAAGAATGATCGTGCGGGTCAAGTACGCTCAAGGCGACACCTGAAATAGGATACACCCCCGGACGTTCTGGGATGGCCGCGAGACCATAACCACGGCGACCTTCGCAATGCGTTGGGCAGTCTTTCCGAGAATGGTCCTGAAGCTTGTATGCACTCCGGCGTGTTTATCAGGGCGTATGCCAAATGACATGCGAAAATTCTCGCACCGAAGCAGTGGTCGATAGCATATATGACCGCTTCGTCTCCGATGAGTAAAAAGGAGAAAAAAAGGCATCTCGCATTCCGATTGCGGAGCACGTTTACGACTGGAGCAGTCACCTAACGGCCATTGTGTAAATGAGCAGAGCCGGGCCGAAATCCGATCAAAAAGCGAGCATGACCTTGTTCACAACATCATCTCCCCCCCCTCCTAGCAAGCAGCACCAGCGCCTCCGGAAGTCGGCCAGCAGGAGGTTTGTTGTCCATATAGCGGCGAGATGAAGAGCAGCGTTGCGTGAAGGGAGGATGCGGGAGAAACTCGGCGAGCTTATTTTCTTCGAGCGTAACGTAAACCACCTCGACGTGCGATAACGCATCGGCTGGGGTCAGACATACCCCGCGCTCACGAAACAACTGTCGAGCGGTTGGGTTGGATGGTTGATTTCTAAGGGCACGTGCCAGGTCGGAAGAGGGAGGGGAAGAAAATAGGCTTCTTTTTTTTTTCCCCTCGAAGCGTCGTCTGCTTTGCGGTTGTGTCTTCTGGCCTTCTCACCGAACGTCCGGTGAGAATCCTGCGGCGAAAGCTCGAGAGCGCGCGAAATTCAAGGAGTGTCGAAATACACGCCTCCTGTTACTCGCTCTCTCTCTCTCTTTTCGAGGCTTCAGGAGATTCGAGAGAAACCGCAGTGGCGGTGGCGCGGGCGGCGTGGGGTGGTCAATTACCATAGGGGCGCCCATCTCTCTCTCATACAGACCGCACGCACACACGCAGACACACACACACAAATACACACACGCAGACACACACACAAATACACACACACACACACACACACACACACACACACACACACACACACACACACACACACACACACACACACACACACACACACACACACTCGCATAAACACGCAAGCTTGAGCGAAACTCTTATCTCGCTCACAGGAGAAGCCGGGGGGGGGGGGGGGGGTGAGCTTACAATACGCGCCCCGTGCGTTCATCTTCTTTCCGAAGACACGTCCAAGAGCATCGCGGATTGAGAGGGAGGATGTGGCGCGGCGGCGTCCGGCGGCGGGATTCGAGAAAGTGTGTCGGACGTCAGGAGGACGCCTCCGCGACAGCGCCACCGAAGGGGGTATATAAGCGCGACGTCCACGCCAAACGTGGCCGCGAGGACACGCAAGAAAGACACACCGCTCCGCTTAGCATTAGAGACCATCGCCAACCGCCTGTATACGGATCTTCTGCTTGCGCCCCGTTTCGCCTAAGAGGGATTTTTTTTAAAAACCAGACGAGTCAAGGATCAAGCCTACACAAGATGCAATTTCTCGTGAGTATTATGGGATGCACGTGCGATCAGGCCCGGAGGCTCACGGCTGCCGACGGTGCCGGGGTCCTTGATGACCGGTTTTATATTAGAGCGATGCCTTGTGGTAAACACGGTGGAGCTGGCAGGTTTGGTGGCTGACCAATGCGGGTGGCCTGCTTCCATTCCGTGTATACTGAAGCAGGGGGGGAAGTGGCATTCTCCCGCTGAGGCTGTAGTTATTTACCGGATTAATGCCCTGGTTGCACGGCTGCAAATAGTTAGCAGTGCGTCCAGATGCGGAGAGCATCTGGACCTTGAGCTGAACTTATTTTGTTTGTAGCGCAGGCTGAACAACAGAGGCAACAGAGAGGCACATTTGACAACCGCACAGCGCCGAGTGGGCGTCAAATGTGCTTTTGTGTTGTTCCTGTCGTTCAGCTTGCGCTACATCAAAGTAGAAGACGCCATACCGCCAAGCCCACATAACTGCCCTCATCGACTTGAGCTGAAGCTCTGCAGTTGCCCCAGAAGGGCGCGATTAGTTTAATGACGCCGAGGCCAATATGCCGATTTTGAAACAGAGTGAATTATGATGGGCTGCGCCTGAACGAGTAGCATAAGGCCATCCATCCTTGCGAGACTGGTGAGTGAGGTATTGCAAGCGGTGTAGAGCTTGGTCTATGAGCGTTGTCAGAAAATTAATGCTGTACGCGCAGCTCTAAGACAGAAAACGTTGTTTATGACATAGTCTGTGAACTCCAATAGGGGCGATCGAAAAAAAAACAAGCATAACAGGTTCTCTACAATGAAAAGCTTATTTTGCAGAACTTGAAAAACGCAGGATATCACCTGGAGAGCTGTCAACCTATTGCGACCTGCTAGAGATAACAACATGCTGAAAATTCGTCG
This sequence comes from Dermacentor variabilis, assembly GCF_050947875.1. Taxonomy (NCBI): domain Eukaryota; kingdom Metazoa; phylum Arthropoda; class Arachnida; order Ixodida; family Ixodidae; genus Dermacentor; species Dermacentor variabilis. Next base: position 23,825,961 of record NC_134575.1, on the reverse strand, counting down.
TTCCCAGGAGTCAGAACTTCGACGTTAAAGGTCGCACTAACTCGAATTATTCGAAAGGTGACATTACGTCAGTCTTACATTTTGCTTATTTCTTTATCTTGAGAGATTGTGGCGGATGGATGAACAGCTCGTTTGGCCACTAGTTTCTTTTTTCAAAACTATCTTTCATACACTGGAGCATATAACGATTGCAGCACCTGCTTGTCTCGGAACGGTCAACTGTCACTTCCTGGCCTTCACCTTAACAATGAAAATACAGAGACAGATGCACTACAGCTCAGGACAATCTCGAAAGAAAAAAAGAAGGTAAGGTGCCAAAAAGGGAAAGCTGTAGAAAACTTAGTATTTCAATTCACAACAAATTTGCCATACGATGAGAAGCCAACAAACGAAGACACCAAGGAAAGCATAGTTTTCCAATGTTTTGCTTGGTGTCTGTTTGCTGGCTTCTCTTGATATGATTAATAAAAATCGGGCCCCTCAGTTAAGCCCCTTGCTTCTCGTTCTAACAAATTTCTCAGAATTCTACACGGCCCACATCTAGGCGTTCCTCTTAACATTTTATTTGATGTGCATCAAGCGCAAGAATTTCCTCTATACCTAACCCTGGCATCATCGTTGACACACTGCCAGCAGTTGCAATGAGCCGCCGCTAATTTCGTGCATTGTCCGCTTCATCCAGGCAGTACCAGTGCTCTTAGGCCTTCTTAGCACCACCTTCGCCGCATTCCTTGGCCACGGCGCCGGCGTGTCGCTGCACGGCGCTCCGGGAGTCGCGACTCTTCAAAACGCCGCGACGGCGGCCACCTTGCGACCAGCCTTCTCCTACGCTGCTGGTGCGCCAGCTGTCACCACCAGCGTTGTGCACCACGCCCCAACTGTTGCAGCCGTCAGGCCCGCCGCTTACACCGTGACTTCCTCGGCTCCGGCTCTGACTACCAGTGTGGTCCGAGCCTCTCCGGCCGTCAGCAGCGTACGATACGGAGGCCTTGGATACGGCGGTCTCGGATACGGAGGTCTCGGATACGGAGGTCTCGGATACGGCTCTCTCGGATACGGCGGTCTCGGATACGGCGTCGGCCAGAGAGTCGTCACCTCCGCTCCCGCTACCACCACGGTCTACCAACAAGCCCCCACCGTGTCTTACCGGGGTTACGGCGCTGGACTCGGGTACGGAAGTGGCCTCTCCTACGCAACGGGTCTCGGGTACGGCGGTGGCCTCGGCTACGGCGGGCTCCGCTACGGGGGGCTCCGTTACGGCGTCGGCGCCACCACGCTGTCCGCGCCGTCCGTCTCGCAACTGAGCCGTTTGTCCTACTCGGCGCCCCTGGTTTCCGCCGCGCCGGCGACCGTCAGCTACTCCTCTCCTGCCTCCGTGACGACCGTCCACCACGCCGCTCCCGCCGTGGCCGTTAGGCCCGCCGTTAGCTACACCACAGGGCCTGCCGTTGCGGCTGTTAGGCCCACCGTGAGCTATTCCACCGGACCCGCCCTGAGTTACACCACAGGGCCTGCCGTTGCGGCTGTTAGGCCCACCGTGAGCTATTCCACCGGACCCGCCCTGAGTTACACCACAGGGCCTGCCGTTGCGGCTGTTAGGCCCACCGTGAGCTATTCCACCGGACCCGCCCTGAGTTACACCACAGGGCCTGCCGTTGCGGCCGTTAGGCCCACCGTGAGCTATTCCACCGGACCCGCCCTGAGCTACACCACAGGGCCTGCCGTTGCTGCCGTTAGGCCCACCGTGAGCTACTCCACTGGACCCGCCCTGAGTTACAGCACCGGACCAGCCACTGTCACGTCCTACCGCACCGCTGCCCTCCGAGCACCCGTCGCCACGTTCGGGACTGGCCTCGGACTCGGCACCACATTTGGCCAGTCGCTCGTCTCTCCCGGTTTTGCGGCCGTGAGGCCGGCCGTGAGCTACGCGACACCCGGCTCCTCCGTGACAACTGTTCACCACGCCGCACCTGCCGTCGCCGTGAGGCCCGCAGCACTGAGCTACTCCGTCTCTCCAGCCGTCAGCGCCGTCAGGCCTACTGTCAGCTACGCCACCGCCCCGGCGGTGGCGGCTGTCCGACCAGCCGTCAGCTACACTTCCGTCAGGCCGGCCACCCTGAGCTACGCCACAGCCCCGGCTTACACCACGTCGTACCGCACCGCGGCGCTCCAGGCTCCGCTGGCCGCGTACGGCGCCGGGTACGGCTCACCCGCTGTTGCGTACCGCACCGCCGCCTACGCAGCTCCCGTGTCCATGTACGGCGCCGGCATCGGTCTCGGCCACACCATCGCCTCGCCCGCCTTGAGCCAATACCGCACTGTCTCCTACTCCGCACCCGTAGTGGGTGGATACACAGCTACGGCCTCTCCGGCGACTGTTAGCTACAGCCTCGGAGGACTGCGCGGCGGCTACGCTGCCTACGCTGGCGCTCCGACCGTGGTCCACCATTCGGCGGCGCCAGCCGCCTACGTAACCGGCACGGGATACGGTGCCACGCATGCGGGTCTTGTCGGGCACGGAGCCCACTACGGCAACTTGGTGTCCGGCGGAGGACTGTCCTACGGAGGTCTGTCCTACGGAGGCCTTTCCTACGGCGTCGGGGCTCCTCACATCAGGGTCATCGGTGCCGCTAAGAAGAAGTGAAACGTTGCATATTTTGCTTCAACATAGGAGGAGCCGGAGGCGTCCCGAAGCGGTTTTCATATACGATGAACGAAGCCGAGCGGTATTTATTCCCACCTGTGGCACGCCCGAAGATGGATATTTGCACTTTCGTTGGAAATGCGGCTGCACTTCGATCAAGATTAGACGATCCTTGTCCTCTGAATGCTGTGTGCGCGAGATCTCTGAGCACGTGATGAATAAAGACGGTGAAAAACCTGATTCCGCTTGTGTTGTTCGTGGCATTCTTTAACGTGTGTGGTTTGAGTTACTACAGCTCCAATATCCGGTGGTTTGAGTTACTGCACCTCCAAAAAACCGCCACGTTTGGGCTGTCCACAAAACGGAAAATCTGATAACGACAATCACGAAGAAAGAGCCTTTCTTCAAAGTGTAGAATCCTTAGCCCGAGGTCTCGTAAAGAAACAACCAAAGCAACACAATGTCAGAATATTTTCATCGAAGTGGGGCAGGGAACGCAAGCACATGCGAGTAATGTCATTCTGTAGGTTGCGTTTTAGCCTTCTGTATTTTGTTTTTCTATTGGTACCTTTCCCCTGCTGTTTCCGCCACAATGCCTTTAGTACACTGTAAATAAATAAATAGGCAGCTGAGAAAGATAGTTCGGAAGTCGACTGCAACGCTCTGTCATCACTGCATTGAATGAAAGGACATCGCAGGCTGATTTCTTTGAAACATGCACTCCTTAAAAGAGCCTATATGGAATAAACTGAACAAAAGCGCGAACTCTCAAAACTCTCCATTTTGCTTGCATAGAGAATAAAGTTCCACAGCTTTCTTCATGAAGTAAATGTCCATTGTAAATGTAACCAAGATGCGGGCCTTCGCGAGTCTAAACACAGTGTGAAAGCATAAATACCTCCGTCATTCTGCGCTCGGCCACTTAAAACAAAACTTAGAAAGGCAAACAGCGTGCCGAAAATTTCACATTCCAGTATAAGTGAAAGAAGGTAACCAAATACAATATTCAGTTACAGTACAAAACATACAGTATCACCTTACTCAAATGTAGTACACTGGAGATCCCTAGTGGCGAACTATTCCGCGAAGTGCGAATGCGAGGTGCTTTCGTCCATAAGTCCTATGAGCAACAACTCGGAAGCATTACACCTTCATCTGTAGTTTGCACTAATCGTGGCCTCAGGGATGCCACGGGCGCGCCCTTCCTCTGGTGGTTTTCTTCGGTGCTATTCCCAGCAAGGGAGTGTGGCCATGGCTTCCGAGATTGCAGGCTGGCAAGCCTACGGAATGTGGGAGGCCATGGCGTGCCTTTCCTAGTTCCTCCGCGCCCAGCGATGTGGCGCTGCGAGCCAACTGTCGATGAGAGATATTTGCCTAGAAAATGCCGCTCGCGTTGAATTGGAAGTGATGAGGAGCGAGGACAAAGTTGATATTTTTTTTATTTATTCATACTGTCAGCACAAGCCAAGACAGGAGTTACGGTTACATTGCTGTCATCAAACTAGACATCGTAGATGTTTAAACAATTCAATACAAAGAAATCAGGATAGGAAGGCATATCAAATAAACACATATGAAGCAATAAACAACATGAGTTACCATGAATAAGTTATAGCACTATATGAGTCTAACGAAAAAGTAACGCGCCGAAACAACTGCAACCGACAAACAACTAACAATAAAACGTATTCAACAAGGGACTGAGGCAGGGGTGCCCTTTATCCCCACTGCTGCTTATGATGTACATGGTGAGGATGGAAAGGGGGCTAGAAGGAAGTAATATCGGGTTTAATCTCTCATGCAAAGAGGAGGGCACAGTGGTAGAGCAGCAGCTTCCAGGTATATTTTATGCGAGTGACAGCTAAATATTTTGGCAATAAACTTTCCCTTTCGTTTGCTGAGATGTGTCTCTATATGCTGCTCTTTCTCACATTGCTCTATTCATCTATGGGCTATTGCACAACAGAACCAAAAACAAATGCGTTTTTCAGCGAAACATTTAGGTATTATACTTGTACATGCAGGAAATTTACTATACCACAGACAGAAGTATTCACAAGCCTAACGCATGGACATATACTTTAGGCTAGATGTCTTCAACGACGGCATTCATTTATCGATGTTTATACAGGTCGTACGATTGACATCGCGTGACTCGCTTTTGCTCTTCACTTGGAAAAGCAATAAATTCTGTGGTTTCACGAGCCAAAACCACAATCTGATTATTGAGCGTTGTGGGAAACTCCGAAATATTTTGATCAGCTGGAGTTCTTAACGTACGTCTACATCTATGTGCACGAGTGTTTTTGCATTTTGCACTCAATGAATTTCGGCAGCCGTGGCCGTGATCAAAACCGCAGTATCGAGCTTGTTTTTTTTTAACACTTTACTAATGTGAGTCTTGGTCCACGTGCTCTTTATCCTTATTACTTTTCACACGCACGTTGTATCTCGTAAGCTACAGTGCATTCAGTTATTGGCAACGCTGCTATATTTATTCGCCTCGTTTTGGCCTTTGCCTTTTCATGGCACCACTCAACTATAGTTTCCGCCAACGTTGCGTCAGCCTTTTTCAAGGACAACGGTTAAGTATACACCATATGTATACTCAATGTATATCAATATGTATACATCAATGAGTTAGCGGTAAGAGGGAAAATAGAGGAATTCCAGATCAAGCTACAGAACAGGTATTCAGCTTTAACTCAGGAAGAGGACCTTAGTGTTGAAGCAATGAACGACAATCTTGTGGGCATCATTAAGGAGTGTGCAATGGAAGTAGGTGGTAACTCCGTTAGGCAGGATACCAGCAAACTATCGCAGGAGACGAAAGATCTGATCAAGAAACGCCAATGTATGAAACCATGTAACCCTACAGCTAGAATAGAACTGGCAGAACTTTCGAAGTTAATCAACAAGCGTAAGACAGCTGACATAAGGAAGTATAATATGGATAGAATTTAACATGTTCTCAGGAGTGGAGGAAGCCTAAAAACAGTGAAGAAGAAACTAGGAATTGGCAAGAATCAGATGTATGCGTTAAGAGATAAAGCCGGCAATATCATTACTAATATGGATGAGATAGTTCAAGTGGCTGAGGAGTTCTATAGAGATTTATACAGTACCAGTGGCACCCACGACGATAATGGAAGAGAAAATAGTCTAGAGGAATTCGAAATCCCGAAGGTAACGCCGGAACAAGTAAAGAAAGCCTTAGGAGATATGCAAAGGGGGAAGGCAGCTGGGGAGGATCAGGTAACAGCAGATTTGTTGAAGGATGGTGGACAGATTGTTCTAGAGAAACTGGCCACCCTGTATACGCAATGCCTCATGACCTCGAGCGTACCGAAATCTTGGAAGAACGCTAACATAATCCTAATCCATAAGAAAGGGGATGCCAAAGACTTGAAAAATTATAGACCGATCAGCTTACTGTCCGTTGCCTACAAAGTATTTACTAAGGTAATTGCAAATAGAATCAGGAACACCTTAGACTTCTGTCAACCAAAGGACCAGGGAGGATTCCGTAAAGGCTACTCAACAATAGACCATATTCACACTATCAATCAAGTGATAGAGAAATGTGCAGATATAACCAACCCTTATATATAGCTTTCATTGATTACGAGAAAGCGTTTGATTCAGTCGAAACCTCAGCAGTCATGGAGGCATTACGGAATCAGGGTGTAGATGAGCCATATGTAAAAATACTGGAAGATATCTATAGCGGCTCCACAGCCACCGTAGTCCTCCATAAAGCAAGCAACAAAATCTCAATAAAGAAAGGCGTCAGGCAGGGAGATACGATATCTCCAATGCTATTCACAGCGTGTTTACAGGAGGTATTCAGAGACATGGATTGGGAAGAATTGGGGATAAAAGTTAATGAAGAATACCTTAGTAACTTGCGATTCTCTGATGATATTGCCTTGCTTAGTAACTCAGGGGACCAATTGCAATGCATGCTCACTGACCTGGAGAGGCAAAGCAGAAGAGTGGGTCTGAAAATTAATATGCAGAAAACTAAAGTAATGCTTAACAGTCTCGGGAGAGAACAGCAATTTACAATAGGCAGCGAGGCACTGGAAGTCGTAAGGGAATACATCTACTTAGGGCAAGTAGTGACGGCGGATCCGGATCATGAGACGGAAATAATCAGAAGAATAAGAATGGGCTGGAGTGCATTTGGCAGGCATTCCCAAATCATGAACAGCAGGTTGCCGTTATCCCTCAAGAGAAAAGTATATAATAGCTGTGTCTTACCAGTACTCACCTACGGGGCAGAAACCTGGAGGCTTACGAAAAGGGTTCTACTCAAATTGAGGACGACACAACGAGCTATGGAAGGACGAATGATAGGTGTAACGTTAAGGGATAAGAAAAGAGCAGATTGGGTGAGGGAACAAACGCGAGTTAATGACATCTTAGTTGAAATCAAGAAAAAGAAATGGGCATGGGCAGGACATGTAATGAGGAGGGAAGATAACCGATGGTCATTAAGGGTTACGGACTGGATCCCAAGGGAAGGAAGCGTAGCAGGGGGCGGCAGAAAGTTAGGTGGGCGGATGAGATTAAGAAGTTTGCAGGGACGGCATGGCCACAATTAGTACATGACCGGGGTTGTTGGAGAAGTATGGGAGAGGCCTTTGCCCTGCAGTGGGCGTAACCAGGCTGATGATGATGATGATGATGATGATGATGATGATGATGATGATGATGATGATGATGATGATGATATGCGTTAACGTTGTTTTCGAAACAGACTCGTGAGGGTAAGCGAAAGCGCGGCAAAAATGACTAGTTATCTCCTGGGTTCGAAACCTTCTAGTATTTCTCTACTGTATGCGTTCCAACTCTGTCTTTAAGGTCACATGTAAATATTGCAATGCACGTAAGCGTTCAATCTCCAAGGATTACAAATATTTCCTTTGTCAGCGAGCGCAGAACCTATATTCCTGCTTGCCGTGTTCAGACACAATATGGCGGCCAAAATGGAGGTGTTACCGCTCTGTACGGAGGCATAGTATCGAGGCATGACCTAAATGTTGAACGCTGACTCGAAGCGCAGACTCGGAACCGTCGACGCTGCTTGAAATTTAAATGTTCATTAGCAGTTTACACGCGCGTATGTGCTTCGCAAAGGGTGATCATGGCACGAAGAGGCCATCAATAGTAACTTATGAGCCTACCAGGCTGTTTATCTCTGTAAGCTGGAAACGCTAACCAAACTAACAATTTACGTGCATAAATCTTGCAGGAAAAATGAGGAACCTAGAACGCGCGTTATTTGCCCATCAATTCCAGTCAGTTGTCGGTCACCGACGCTCTGTGTGACGGGACACAAGCATAGAAAGTTCACTCAGATGCCGCCTAAGGCCCATCTAAGGAAGTGAACATGCTACACAGAGCTATTTTGCAAATTAATATCAAATTTACCCTTGTTATTGAAGAAAAGGAACGAATTATATTTACTCAACGTGAAAATGCAACGAATTACGGCGACATACAGTTTTAAAAGTAACCGACCCTCATTAATTACCATTAAAGCCCTCCCTTATGCAATGCCTCCGGGCATTTAAGAAGAAAATAAATTAATTGAAATGAATCTACCTGCTCCGGATAATACTGGTTTATACAGGCTGACATGCAATGTCCTTAGGCATTTCGGGCCACTGCCCTTGCTACCCTGTACAGCTCCTAAGACGAATGCATACCACAAAACGCGTCCATTCTCCACAGTGCCACCCCCAAAGAAGTCGTCAGTCAAAAGAAAAGCTTGGCTTTAAAAAATGGGCTCCAATCCGGGCCGTTAAGGTGGCTGACCAGCGAAGCTGGGGTATCAACTCATCCGATAGACCAATGTGACGTAGCCATGAACTGGGTCTTGCTGAGCTTGAGCACGACGTCGTCGTGCACATTGACGTCGCTGTTCCTCTCGTCGCTCGTCGTATTCGCGCTGCTCTGCGGGTGGTCTAACGGTGCGTGGCTTGTTTTTACCAAGGGCGGCTTGCACGAACATTTATTAACGAAAACATTAACGAAGTTAAGAACGCGTTCTTAAATGTTCCATAGACAACGCCTAGGCCGCACAAGAAAGCGTTCTTAAATTTGTTATTATTCTAGTTATTAAACGTTCGTGCAAGCAGCCCCAGGAACTGCAGCGTCCCACCTAGCCTGAGCACGACGCCATTGTGCATATTGACGTTGCTGTTCCCGTCGCCGCTCATCGCGTTCACGCTGCTCTTCTGGAGCCCTAACTATGCGTAGACTTTTCATAGTGTTATCAGAACACAAATGAATTCAGTTGCCCGGGCGGGATCTTCTCTTACATACAAAAGTGTAGTTAAGTCACTCCCTGCTTCCTATGCTACCGTTGGTGCTTTCAGGCAACGGCTGCTTATGCAACCATACCCTTTATCGGGAAACGCTTGTGGCGAATGCTATGCGCGGAGGCAAACTTTCTGGTTCTGTCTTTTTTTCTTTCTCTCGCATGGCCGGCGGCGCCGCTGCCGCGCATGCGCGGACGCGAGCGCCATCTGGTGGTGCTGCAAAGAACCCAACGGCACTTGGTGCGCTTGCTGCGCGCGCCTCCTGCTGTGATTGGCTGAGTTTTTCAGTTTTTGCCCACGACACGACAAATGCATTGGGAGTAGAGGCATGTTGCTTCGCTGTAAAACACGGTTGAAATATATATTGCGGCGAAAACAGGCGGAATACGAGGTTTTTTTGCTAACAGAAAAGCGAGCTGCAGAGACAATGTGATGTGCGCATTCACACTGATCGCCGATAGAAGGTAACGAAATAAGAGTATTTCATTGTACTGCAAGTTACTACTGAATATCTATATATGTAGTTCTTTCCGCTAATAAATAAAGAATATAGTCGCAATAAAAGTTACACATATATACATATATTTATACGTAAGCATGTAATAAGAAGCCAACAAGCATTGGCAACAAGGACAACATAGGGCAAATTACTTGTACTTGCTAATTGAAATAAAAGAATTTTAAAAAATTGAATTGAAAGTGGATGAAAAGACAACTGGCCCCAAGTGGGCCACGATCCGACGTCTGATCGGAGCTGGTCGAGTGAGAATTACGTGCTGCACATTGTTCTTTGCGAGAATGGGCAGACGCCAGCACAATGGTCTTCCTCGTCGTTTGCTACACGCTTCATTTGTTGAGCCAGGCGTCCAGCCGACATATTTACTTAAGTTTATTTCAAGCCTTTCTTTAATTTATAAAACTAGAAGACTTCCACGATAGAAATTGAGAATTAAAATGCAATAACTTTCCGCGTTCGGGCGCGTTCCCTCTTCCCACATTCTTGTGCGCAAGTGTGTCTATGTTCATTGCCATTGCGCGTTCTCTCCGTAAGAAAATATAATCGTTGTGCCGAATTCTCATTACTCTATCCAGCTTGGAAATGGTTCGTGCAGGCTCAATGCGCAAAGAAAGAACAAAAAAATCATGTTTTACAACGTCAACATGGGCACTTGCAAAGGAATTCCTCACGAAGGCCGATCCGTGGCTGAAACGTGAAGTGCTGTTCAACATGACAACTCTATGTTGTGGTTGTTTTCAATGTCATTTGCGTGACGCGAGATATCTCACCAGCGCGAGAAGCTTTCCTCAGCCTTTCCGCGCCGCCACCGGTGGCAGCAGTATTCCGCACGGTGGCGCTCGAAGCCGAGGGTCGTCACATCGGTTATTTTATGCGGACGACATTGTGTTGCTAGCTAACAAGCAAAGTGATTTGCAACGTCTAGCTAATATCTGTGGACAAGAAGGCAACGATTGAGGTTTGAAATTTAGTGTTAGAAAATCAGGTGTTATGATATTCAATGAAAACAGTGAACAGACAGTGGAGTTACAGGGCCAGGAAATACCTCGGGTAACAGAATATAAATACGGTGGTATATGGACAAACGAAGGCAATAGATATATGGAAACACAGGAAAAAAACCATAACAGTAAAGGGGAAGAGAAATTCAGCCATAATGAAGCACAGAGCGCTATGGTGATACAATAGGCACGAGGTCCTCCGAGGTATGTGGAAAGGTGTAATGGTTCCAGGACTTACTTTTGGAAATGCGGTGGTTTGCTTTAAATCAGGGGTACAATCAGGACTCGACGGGAACCAAAGGACAGTGGGTCGCCTCGTATTGAGCGCTCAAGGGGAGACTACAAATGAAGATCTGCAGGGTGATATGGGCTGGACTAGTTTTGAAGTGAGGGAAGCTCGCAGTAAAATTGAGTATGAAGAACGGCTGAGGAAAACGGAAGAAAGTAAATGGGCTGGGAGAGTGTTCAGGCATCTGCACAGGAAAAAACATTGATTCACAGCGGAGGAAAAGAGCTGGAAAGCTTACCAGCAAGTATGCGGCCTGTAGGGTGGGCAACACAGCAACAAAGAAGGTCAAGCGGAAAGTCAGAGAGGCTGAAATAACCTCATTGGTGGTGGCAATGGAAAAGAAACCTGCCATGAGTAACTACTTAAGATGAAAAACGAAATCAAGAAAGAAACCATTTATGATAACTCAAAGGGAAGCTCTTTACTTTTCGAAGCGAGATCGGGATGCCTTAGAACACGCACTTATAAAGCGAGATATAAGGAGGAAGAAGAAGCATGGTGCTTGCTGCGGTAAAGCTAGGGAAACGACGGAGCATGTTTTATCAGAACATGAAGACGTCTATCCAGCGGTCGATTTAGGCACCACTGGCCTCCTTGAAGCCCTTGAGTTCAGCGGGAGCAGTGGTAAAGAAAACATAGGCATTAGGCATGGGCATTAGTAATAGGCATTAGTAAGAGGCGATTGGAGGATAGGTGGAAGGAAAGTAAGGAAACGACAAAAGATGGAGACGTACAAAAGCACAGTTCACAATAGGGGATCAGAAAATTTGGAGGTGGTAGCTCATAGTGTTTTTTTTTTCTTTTTTCATTGTTTAACCTAGGTACGACATTAGGCAGTATAATAGCAAGAGCGTGGCGCAACCCACCACCCCGTTCCAAAGGGGACGCTCATAACATCCATCCATCCATCCATCCATCCACCCATCCGTCAGGGTCGTTGAGAAGTGGCCACATGCCCTTTTCCCCGGCTACACTCTCTCCGTACGATTGAGGCAACAGGAGGAAAGATTCGTCTTCAGGTCCCGGAGGCAATGCACTGCTACACGGAAGGTCATCGCAGGCTAAAAGATAAGCACACAGCAAAATACAAAAGTAACGCCGAGTCTTGCTATTTGGAGCGGATGCAAGATGAAGTTACCATACTGGGTGACAAAGAAAGGACAAAAAGAGGTTTCTTCCACAAGTGGGTCCTGGGCTTCCTCTACATTCTTCTGCGATCCCTGCGAATGACTTCCTTTTGAAACGCAGGTGCGCAAAGTAGTTCGGCAGTGATGAACATGCCACAGTGGCGTAGCATGCGCCTGAACATCCAAGATTGGCCACTACAGGTGGAGAATGTTGTTGTTGTTGTTGTTGTTGTTGTTGTTGTTGTTGTCTATCACGCGTGTGGCTCCTACCCACTATGGGGGATAGGCCAATAAATGGATGGATTATTCCAAATTAATATGGAGCATAGATTTCCGAATATCTGTGGAATTCGCATTGAATAGCGTATAATTACCTGTTAAAATAAAATCAGGACAGTCAAATGGAATGAGTAATAATTAATCTAAAAATAAAAAAAGAATTGAACTGTACAGAACAAACGCACGAGTAATATTTGGGAGGAAGGCGACAAGAACCGCGCAACAACTTGCAGGTTAACAAGTTGAGGAACGCGCAACGCACGATGGAACGAAAAATGTAAACGCAGTCGTGACTGTAGCGGTCTGAGAACGAACAACACCGTCTTCGCTGATGGTCTGGCCTCGCGGATCGGTGGCAAGGACAAGACCATTTATAGCCCGATCTTTAGGGCTGTACGTGATCTGATGCTGTTCGTAATTAACCCCTATGATAATGCCCAACGGGCGCTGTATAGGTATTTGTAATAAATAAATAAATAAATAAATAAATAAATAAATAAATAAAATACTCGCAGCAGACAAGTGCGTAAGTGCATTTGCTGCCTAGGTGCAAGATGAGCGAGTGGAAATAATGCTAACTCCTTATCTGACTAGTCCCACTAGGGGGTTCCTGCAGTATTTTTTTTTATTTCGCCCCTCGGAATATGACCGCCGTAGCCGGGAGCCATACCCGCGACCTAAGGCTTAGCAGCGTCACGCTATAGCCGCAAAGTCACCACGGCGGGTGTCCGGCTTTAAGCGACCGCAGGATGCTTACCTCGTCGTTAAGCCGGTTACATCCAAGCTACGTTGTCGCTGCGCGAATATCCCGGAGACTTGGCGAGCACGCCGGAGCAAGCTTTCCAGCCATGACACAAACACACCTGCGGGATCACGAGACAAGCTGTCGTACAAAACCACACATTGTTTTCGACAAAAAACAACGTTGTCACAGTGGCAATATCCCTCTAACAGCACACCTAGAAACACGGTACAATCACTAGAGCTCAATATCAGTAACACTGTACTTGGCAAATGTGTCACCGCTCCAATCAAAAACCTGTGACTGGCTGTGATCGGCGAAAAGTGTGGGGAGCCTTCTGATTGTCGCGTTACCTATGAACAACGAAAGCAGCTATATAAGAGGCCGGTTTTCCAGCCTCACATCAAAAAAAAAAAAAGAAGAAATTACCGCATTTATACGTATACAAGCCAACCTTTTCTTTTTCGACAATGCTGCCCAAGTGACCTAGCTAGCTATATTCGTGACAAAATAATCTCGGCCCATATTCCCGAAGAATCTTGGCAAATATACAGGCGAAGGCACTGTTTGTGGGAATGGTCATTCATAGTGTTCACTATTAGCGGCCACTGTTAGCGAGTTATTTAGGGTGTGGGAACTGCTATTTAATGCAAAAAGTGAAAGTGCGATGACTTTGCTCCGTTACAATTCCTAAAAAAAAAAGAAAAAAGAATACGCCCACGCATAAACAACTACACAAAGAGCCCTTTGCTTCGTCTTGCAGCAGCATAAGATCGGTCCAGAGACGGCAGTACGCGAAGCATCTGCGTGTTACAGTATGTTTAAGAAACTAAGAACGCGTCTTTCTACAATCATCGGCAATGTCATGCAACTAATGGTCTAGCATATGAGTATGGCTGCATCAATTCTGTGTTTATAATATCTCTTCGCGATCGTCTTTATTACATGATGGAGTAATTTAACTTAATACAAGCTGCTGAGCGAAGCAACCGCCTGGCTACCTATATGTTTTAGAGCGCAGTTCTTACGGCGCCCGTTCCTGCGTTTAGCGTCGGCGTCCCTCGGCGTATCTCGGCGTAACCCAGCGAACGAGCACAGCAAAGGATGAGAGGGCGAACGTGGAGTGCAGTAGGGGATGGCGGATGGTGATAGCGAGGAGAGCGCGAGGAGGAAAGCGGAGGAGTAGGGTGCGGCGGAACTATCAGACGAAAAACGAAGGAGGAGGAGGGTACGGCGAAAGTATGAGAAGAAAAGCGTAGTGCTGCAGAAGACGTGTGCTACGGCGACGATCGCTACGAGATGGCGCCTGAGTGGTGCGCGTTGTCTGTTCACCGACAACGCCACATATGAGGAATGCGGCGAACGAGTGCACCGATATACCACATATGGAGACAAAGCACTGCATGAGCTGTCTGTCTGCGGCGACGGCTGCTGTGAATCACGTCCACGCGTCACCTACGCGCTGCCTCTCGCAACCTCCCGAATAGCCTGGCAGTCGCGCCACAGTTCACTATATTTGTAACGTTTCGCACGAGACAGATCGTTCACGCCAGTGAATATATCGTGAAATGAAAACACGTATAGAGCTGAGCTCAAATTTCGCATTAGGTAGTATCGTAATCCCCTTTAAGTTTGTTAATGTCCATTTATTTATTTATTTTATTTATTTAACAATGTCCTTACAGGCCTCGTATAAGGCATTGAGTAAGGGGGGCGTTACAATAATATTAAAAGAGTATATAGAGCATATAAAAATATAATAGACATACATTAATTATTGACAGTGGGAAATGTATACATACCTTATACAAGTATTAAAAGCATTGTGCAAGATAACAAGGTCTGGAATGTACATATTAGAAAAAGACAAACGATAGTTCCTTTAATAAACGACGAAAAATAATGTTGCAACTCCCGTACAAATACTGAACAATACTAAAAAATACAAGAATAATAAGCGAAATGAGCTCATAAACAAGAGAGCACATAACTGAAAAAAAAAGCATCGTGCACTTTATTGAAGTTACGCGGTGGAATATGCACTGATGAGCTGGCGGAATTTATCGGGATTAGGCTCGGAGACGATGAAATCAGGAAGAGCGTTCCACAGTCGAATGGCACGAGGAAGCACCGACCAGTTGAATGCATGTAAGTTCCCGTAGATGCGTGTCAAGCTGAGGTGATTATGTAATCTGCGAGATGTGAAAGGTGCGACTTCAAGCCGTAATGCTTACGGCTTCAAGCCTTGAAGCCGTAAGGGACTTCAAGGGCAAATTATGTGCCTACACTCGCTTCAACGTTTTTCACAGCATGAGATCTCCATGACCAGCACTTTAAAAGAAAGAAAACGCACATAAATAAGCTTGCAACGCGTTTTGTTGCCTATGCTACATCGGCGTGCTTTCCTAATATTGCACACACGTCAAGCCGGCGCGAGCCCTACGTATAGCCCTCACTTTCTCGCGCCATCTGTCCCAGAAAGCGCGCAACAGTCGCGTGTCTTCTCCCTCGCTGGGAGGCCGTGGTTTCCATACCTCTCCCATGGTTTCCCGTGGTTCACATACCTCTCATATTCTTCCACCGTGGTTCGAATCCCGCCGCCGAATGCAATTTCCTTTTTCTTTCTTTTTAGTGAAGGGGATCTACTCAGCGAGAACCGGACCAGGGACCGAGAGGTCGACCAACCGACCCAGGTGAAACCATGGGAGCATACGTCGGCCAAGGAAGCTTCGATTTATTACTAACTGATGATTGCACATATGTGGACGGCTATTAATGCTTAGGACTTGTTGTGTGATTATGCAATGTAATATTATAACGTTATAACATTTGGCGCAACATTCAACACACTAACCAAGGTGGCTCTGGTTCCTCTTTATTTTAGTAAATATCTTTTTTCTCTCTCCCACAGAACTCCTCTTTCTTGAAGTGCTCGCCGCACACTACCGTTTCACTGTGGGAATTCTTCCCAATCCGCAGCTCTGCCGCCCACTTCTTTAGTTTCTTGCTCTTTATAAAATGGTTCAGGATTACTTTCACCAACATTGCGCGGTATTCGCACTTTGCCACAATGAATGTGCTGCTGTATTACGTCCGTCATTCGTTTTTCCACATTGAGTAACAGCGCGGAAATGCTGCGGAAACTGCATGGGCCGGAAACTCGTCGCCGCTATGTGGCTTCGGAGAAAATCCGTGTGGCGGTGCAAGCGTATCTGGAGAGTGGGAATAAAAGAGCTTCGCGCTGTTCTCAAGGTCAGTTCCCATGGTTGCGAAGCTTTGGACGAAAAGCGATCCAGAACCAGCGATCCGAACCAGAGACATTAAAGAGAAGTTACGGAAGTTGCCATTTAAGTGCGACTAGAGGAGGTAAGGACCAACACTATTAAAGGTAACCTCTTTTGAAATAAAGAAACAACGACCCCCCCCCCCCCCAAGGACAAGCTTTACTTTATTCAAACTAAATGTAAATCTTAGTTAGATTAAGTATATATGTGATGCGCGAATAAAAGAAGATTGCCTTTTATTTTGGTGATAGTAAAACATATCTCTTTATTTTCGCCGCTCATTAGGAAAAGAGGGCGTTCACGCCATTGTAGAAAGCGCAATAAAATAACAGGACGCAAGAAGTTCACATGTTTCCATTGAGAACCACGGCAAATCCCCCCTTTGTGGGTACGTGCCAAAATTTGAAGAAAGAATAAGAAAACGCGCTCGCAATTCTTGGCCAATCCCCCAGTGTGGGTATGAGCCATAATATGAGACCATCATCATCATCATCATCATCATCATCATCATCATCATCATCATCAAAGTTCATCTGCTGCAGTGCTTTTTCTCCAAATATTTCGGTGTTTTGCTCCTCCGTGCTATTTTTGAATACAAGTGGCGCGAACGTTTGCTAAGCGCCAGTATTTCCGAGGTGTGTTACATCGTCAGTCAAGGGGTTAATTGAAAAGTTTTCGTGTGAAGGGTGTAAGGAACACCGGAAAAGTGCCGGATTCAGTGATCTTCCTGCGGCTGCTGTGACCGACAGGCCAGCATTGGAGGAGCAGTGAGGTTACCCAGGCTACGCAAAGGTTATGTCCATGCGGCGAGTTTCCCCACAAGCAAGATTTCAGCTTACTTGTAAAAAATGTTGTTTGTTGTCTCATACATTGTGTATTTTCAATCCTGATGAGGGCACGTTTCATGTGATCGATCGATTGATTGATCGATCCATTGATTGACTGAATGATTGATTCTTACGTGAAGAACGCCAGATAAGCTTCTTAGTCTACGCCAAGGTTCTCACACGCGCATCATTCCTGTAATCCTGCAAAAGTGCGAAATATAAAGTGGTTTGGGTTGTTCGAAGCACACGTGACTTGTTTTCGAAAAACTGTAAAACTAATTGCATAAACCGGAATTTACGTCGACCTCGAACATAAATCTAAATCTTTAACACCGGCCTGCTGGTCGAAAATTTAAAAGTGCCATATATCTATGAGAGATTCGCAAAGCAAGAATGACTTTGCAAAGTTTGAGCAAAAGCTGTATCTATATTCTGGTTGTTTTAGGAATGTTACGGTGAGCACACTTATTCCTTAGAAGCTCTAGTGTAGAGGCAGAGCGGCATCAATGTTCATGGCACATTGTGATTGTGAGACACAAAGTGTTTGAAGCACGTAGTGCTGATGTACGTTTTCTTTTCGTTGCAACGGCTGGTTCGAACATTAGGTAACACTGCATAATTCTTGTTTCGTGGTTTTCCGCCAATAAAACTGATTTCTAGTCAAAAGTTCGGGCATAAATAGAAGTACTTTTGTTTCATCCCTGGCACTGCGGAGTGTCACCCTGGACTTTAGAGACCACTTCATTCTTTACAACGAATGAAACGATAAAAAAAAAAACACATGGCACACCACCGAGTGTGCTTATTCGGCTGCGAAATAAATAATAACCGAGGGCAAATTTAATGACAACGTCACAAACAGGCCGAATATTCCTTCTCGCGGCGAACGTAAGGCGGGACGGCAGTGTGCCTAAATTTCATGCAGTTGTCACTAGACCTTAGTCCGCTTATGATAAGGCTTTAAGCCTAAACAGCCATCATCACAGCGTCCATCGAGAACAGTTTGAAACTGCCAGTGCTTAATCCACAGCGGAGTCGCGTCGAGTTGTAGGAAGCTTAGAAATGCCGCCCTTGTTCGAAGCCCGCAAAACCTAATAATAAAATAAAATTAAAATTAAACGAGACAAAAAACAAAGTGCCACTATAAAAAATGGTGTCATTTGTTTTCTTACCAGATACGGCGTCACTTCCGCTTTATTTTTTCTTTCACCGGAAGCGTCCCTTCCTCTCGTAGGCGGCACTAAGCACATAAACCGCTGATGAACTGCCATTTTCTGAACGCGTAGTCTAGCATGAAAGCTTCGCTACCACGTGCACATTTTCGTTGTTGTTTCTTTCTGCCATAGTCAAAACAGCAAGGGCAGAAGCCCCAATAGCAGCGCCACCACGGTGCAAAAAGGAAAGGTGTCGAGAACAGCTGTGACGTCACTACCGGGTAGCCTTTTGGTTCACCCCGCAGTGTGTCCTCTACCGTTATATTTCAGAGTCAATCCGAGAGAAAGAAAAAAAAAGAAAGTGTCCCCGCGAAGATTCCTTGCCGTATCTTCTTATCGACTAAATTTGGCGCGCTTTCGAGGGCCTCTGCCTACGAGGAATCACCAGTATTTCCGTCTTCCGATCTCTCCTTCCAATCGAGAAAGCGAAGCGATTCTTAGTATCAGCTTGGGACGCGTCTCTCGAAACGCGGCTTCAGCCCTAAATTCCGCGAGCTGCTCAGGAGAAACAACAGAAAGGAACGACCTTCAACAGAGATAAGTGCGAAGGTTGTAGATGCTGCGATCACTGTTCCGGAAAGGGGCCCGACTAAACCAGAACAGGGCGTCAGGTGAAGAAGTCAAAAGGACTAGAAAGACAGAGAAAAAAAGAAAAACTTAGTCTGTTTAGCAGAATGATTGAGTGCGCTTTCGAAATTCTACTTTGGTTGATTTTTCTGGTGCGAGGTGGATTATTACGATAGAAAATGAAGGTCAAAGCTCGATTTTCCTTAAATTCTGCACCGAAATGCCTGCGCCGATAAGTCAATGTGACGTCACGAATTTCAAGACTATTTTCTCGTTGTTGGGCAATCGTAGCTCAGCAAGTGTTCTCGAAACTTGTGAATTCCAGTTTCTGCCTCTCTTATAACACGACCTAGTCGATCTTTATCGATCGTAATAACAGAAATTCGGGCGAGTCGGTACAGACACTTAATGGAAATAAAGAGCGTCACTTTTACGCACATAGCCCTCGCAGCCCTCAAAAATTGAAACCAGAGCAGCTATCATCACGGAGCAACATTATTCAGATATTCCTATGCAGGACTTCACAAATTTCACACTGAAGACTTTTTAGTTTACATCCATAGTTTAAAAGTTTGATAATTAAATCTTAAATAGTTACCTAAGCTCATTGTAAAAATACACTGAGTTCTTCAAAATGACAGCAAAGTATAATTAGTTCGTAGCATTCTCGTAACAGAGAGGTTGTTTCTTTTATTTGACGTGACTTAGCTCGAGCGGCGAATACATATCACACGAACACATGCAAGCTTGTCCTGTCTCCGTGTATATCGCAAGGTTGTTGCACGTTGCGCGCCCTCTTCCGCTGTTTGATTGTGCAGCCTAGGACGGCACAGTGTCAACAGACAAATGATTTTCGTACATCCCGCTTCTCGGAATATGCAGAGAACAGAGAACTGCACCAAGTGCATAAGAACATGTCTAAAAAAGTTCAAGAAGCACTTAGGTACCCCCGCGTGGATGTCTGTGCAAGCTTTGCGACCACAGCGCGACGCTTCGACGTTATACCACAGCGCAAGGTCGTGAGTTCGACGCCCACCAAAGCCCGAGGGCTAGACTCTCACCAAAGGTCGCGGGTTCGGGTGCCTTAATTACCTCTATCCTATATAACCGCGTCATAATTAACTGTGTCTTGCCTATCTTCGCCTTAATTAACACCAATGATCGTGGGTTAGACTCCCACGAAAGGTCGAGGGTTCTCCATCGATGGTCACGCCAACTACTACGCTGGATTTTCCGAACGTCAAGCCATGTAATGCTCTCACATCAAAGCACAACAAACACAATCACATCTCAAGTACAGCGTTTCTCTCCCACATTACACAGTCCCCGCCAGAAGGCCGCACCCGTAGTGTTGAGGGCAGCGGAGCCTAGTAGCGAGGGCGTCAGCCGTGGCATTACCCTCGACACATGGTGCTGCCTTCCGACTACACTCCGTTTCATATATCAGGTGCAATGCTGTGGAGGCTAGAGATACTTTCTGCAGTTGCTGAGTTCGCACTTAGAAACCGCTGTCTTTTGACCGATTTTTGTGAGAACGTTCTGTATACAAGGCACTTTCTGAATGAAAATCAAAATTTACTCTTCGAAACAAACCATGTGCTCATTTGGCTGCTAACAAGTTTTTATATTAATTTGCTTTTCATCGATATTCATCACGTGTATGCACGCGCGAACAAACGCCGCTGGTGCGCAGCGAAACATAGACGGAACGCGCGGAGTGATACAATTTGTCGACCTGACTACTTGCGTAGCTTCCACAGCGTCGCACCTGATGTGTGTAACGCAGTATAGGGCTGTTATTCTGCACGCCGTCAAGTTACGCCGTATTGTCAAACTGGGTAAAGACGTGGTTTTGAGCCAATCGGAGATGCCGAATAGCAGCCCTCTCGACTTTAACCGGGTTAGCCCGAAATGCCGCCATTACAAAATGCGACAATACGGCGGAATTTGACAATTCCCGTACCAGTTGCCCCACATTTCTTATAGCCTCGTGCCGAGAGTTTCAGCAGCATCGCTATTCTCGACACCAGGTGCTGCCTTGCGAGAACCGCGGGAGACGGGAGGAAATGGCTATACTTACGGTGCGGTGGGTGTTGGCTTGCTGCGGCGTTGTTTTTTTTTTAGAACCGTTCTCACCGCACCTTCTAAGCTGTTTGTTTTCTGGATATTCCGAGAAGCGGGATGCGCTAAAAGTTAGTCGTCCGACCGTATACACTGTTGTCGTATGCTGCAGCGACAACCGGCGAAAGAGGACGCGGCTCACGCAACAGCCGTGCGACCACACGAGGATACACGAGAAGCATGTGTTCGTGCGATCTGCAATCACCGCACGAGTTTTCTTTCCGCGCAGCCCGGAAAACAACACCCGATGTCTACTTTATACAGAAAAAGACTTCGTGCCCAGCACGTTTGCTCGCGTGGCTATTCGTTTCGTTGTCGTAAACTACGTGAAAGTGCGCGTCCTGCATCCCTGCGCGGCGTCCTTGGGGTAACAGTGTCGTTTGCGGCCTTTCGGCGTCTTTATTTAGCCTCTGCTCGGTTCTCTGTCCGGACGGAAAGCCCACGGATGTCGACCAGGCCCCAAAACTGTCTTTCCAATACGAGAAAAATGGTGAACAGGAAGCGATCGGTTGTGCGTGTCGACTTCGTGACAGGCGCAGCGATTTTTCTGTTATACGGCAAGTGTAACAAGGGTACACGAAACATGGCGGGTTTTCGTTCCCTGAGTTATTCAAGCAGATGAATGAGCCGCGTTTACCTACTCGTGAACGCACAAGGAGAACAGCATGTGACTACTGTGCACAGAAACAGGGCTACGCACGCATCAATGCCTAACTTGATTTCTTCCTTTTCGTTCGCATAATGTCGGCAGTGCTTAAGCGGGTGCTTGAACTGATTTATTTGTGGAATGCTCGCACTCGGCTACACTGAAAGCGTGCTGGTTCCTAACAGAGCTGCTGCCCAATTCAATAATGTCAAACAAGGGTACACAAATCACTCTGTGTTCTCTATAGACATATAGCTTCGATGCGACAGAAAAAGAATAAAGCTCCTATAGCTGGCAGAACCGGGGATTTGAAATGCTATACTTCACCTGTAATCCGTCTCTTCTGCTTAATGCTTCTACATTTGTCATGTTGCTCTTTCATTACTCTTACCTCCCCTTCTTCCTATCTTCCATTTCTGTTTCTGTCGCCTCCATTCTGAAGAAAAGGCAAGAATTCTGCCCATTCCGCTGCCATATGCCAGCCTGCCCCTCGCTTTCCCTTATCTGTCGAGTGTATATATGTTTCCGAAACAAATATTAACGCGTTCCCTTTCCTGTAGAGTGCATATATGTTTGCAAAACAAATAATAATGCTTTCCCTTTCGTGTCCAGTGTATATGTTTCCAAAACAAATAATAACACTTTCCCTTTCCTGTCTAGTATGTATATGTTTTAAAAACAAACAATGATGCTCTCCCCTTCCTGTGTACTGTATATATGTTTTAAAAGCAATAACGCTTTCTCCTTCCTTTCCACTGCATATATGTTTTCAAAACAAATAATAACGTTTTCCTTTTCCTGTCTAGTATATACATGTTTTCCAAACAAATATTAACGCTTTCTCTTCCCTGTATAGTGTAATTTGTTTTCAGAACAAATACTAATGACTTCCCTTTCTTTTCCAGTATCTATATGTTTTCGACATAACAACGCTTTCCCCTCCCTGACTAGAGAATATACGTTTTCAAAAGAAATAATAATGCTCTCCCTTTCCTGTCGAGTATATACGTATTCGAAACAAAAATAACGATTTCCCTTTCCTGTCTGGTCTAGATGTTTTCAAAACCATAACACTTTTCCCATCCTCTCTAGTGTATGCATCTTTTCAAAACAAATTATAACCTTTACCTTTCCTGTATAATGTACATAGGTTTTTAAAACAAATAATATTGTTTGCCCTTTCCGGTCTAGTGCACATATATATCAATGCAAATAATAACGCATTCTCTCATGTTTCTAGTGTATATATGTTTTCAAAACGAATAGTAATGCTTTCCACTTCTTGTCTAGTGTACATATGTTTTCAAAAGAAATAACAACCCTTCCCTTTCCTATCTTGTGTATATATCTTTTCAAAACAAATAATAATACTTCCCCTCACTCTCAAGTGTATATAGGTTTTCATATAAATAATATTGCTTTTCCTTTCCTGTCTAGTGTGTATTTGTTGTCAAAAGAAAAATTGTGCTTTCCCTTTCTTTCCTAGTGTATATATGTTTTCAAAATATTAACGCCATCCCCTTTCCTGTCTAGTGTATATTTGTTTTCAAAACAAAAATAGTGCTTTTCCATTCTTTCCTAGTGTAGATATGTTTCAAAATATTAATGCCTTCCCCTTCCTGTCTAGTGCATATATCTTTTCTAAAGAAATAATAACCTTTACTTTCCTATCTGGTGTATGTATGATTTCAAAACAAATAATGCTTTCCCCTTCTTGTGTACTGTAGTTTTGCTTTAAAAGCAATAGCGCCTTCCCCTTCCTGTTAGTGTATGTATGTTTCAAAACAAATAATAATGCTTTGCCTTTTCTGTGCAGTTTATATATATATTCGAAGTAAATAACACTTTCCCTTTTCTGTCTTGTGCATATACGTTTTCAAAATAAATAATAATGCTTTCCCCTTCTTCTGTACTGTATTTTTGTTTTCAAAACAGGATATAGCGCTTTTCCTTTCCTTACTAGTGTATATAAGTTTTCGAAATAATAAAGCCTTCTGGTTCCTGTCTGGTGTATGTATGTTTTCAAAACAAATAATTAGGTTTTCCCTTTCCTGTCTAGTTTATATAGGTTTTCGAAGCAAATAGTAATGCTTTCCTCTTCCTGTCTAATGTATATAGCTTTTCAAAACAAATAACAACCTTTCCATTTCCTGTCTAGTGTACACGTGTTTTGAAAGCAAATAATTACGCTTTCCCTTTCTTGTATTTATACATGTTTTCAAAACAAATAATAATGCTTTCCCTTTCTTGTATAGTTTGTACAGGTTTTCAAAGGAATAACCTTCTCTCTACAACGAGATGGCACACACAGCGGTGCGAGCGCTAACCAACCGCACCTCAGCGACAGACCATCCGACGTGGTTCGGAACCAAGGACCGCATGACGGACTACATCGAAATCACGAAGGCCTACCGCCTGGCTCGCAGAACTCTCCCGCCCCCGCACCCAAGGCTGAGTCGAGCGAAGGCGGTACTTCTGAGACAGCTCCAGACCGGATCGCTACCGAGCCCAGGACAGATGCATCGCATGTACCCGGAGACATATCCGACGGATAAGTGCAGAGTCCGCAAGAGGCAGACGGCAGATTACACGCACATCTTGTGGGACTGCGTTCAAAATACAGAAGAAGCAGAAACAAGAACAATCCTACCGAGGCTCGAGGCAGCCGCGAAGAGCTACGACCAAGACGAAGAGCTCTGGGCCGTCCAGCAGGTCCTAGGGGTGCTCGAAAGGCAGGGACCCAGCGAGCCGGCCATGGCGAGCGGAGACCGGCGCCGAGTAACGGCGACTTCGTGGATGACGTAGGCCCTCGTCGGGGCGCGCGAGTGCCCAACTGCAGGCACAAATACAGTGGGCTCCAATCCAATCCTTCCTGTATGGTGTGTATATTTTTCAAAAAAAAAATAACCACACTTTCCTTTCCCTGTCTAGTATATACATGTTTTTAAAACAAATACTGATGCTTTCCCTTTCCTGTCTGGTGTATATATGTTACCAAAACAAATCAAATGCTTTTACTTTCCTGTCTAGTGTGTATGTTTTCCAAACAAATAATATTTCTTTCCCTTGCCTCTCTAGTGTATTATTGTTTTCAGAGCGAATAATAATGATTTCCATTTGTTTTCTAGTGTATACATGTCTTAAAATTAACGATGATTTCCCCTTTTTGTCTAGTGTATATATGTTTTCAAAACAAATAATAACGCTTTCCCTCTCCTGTTTTGTGTATATCTGTTTTCAAAACAAATAATAATGCTTCCCCCTACTATGTAGTGCATATATGTTTTCAAAACAAGTAATAATGCTTTTCCTTTCCTATCTAGTGTATATTTGTTTTCAAAACAACAAAATAGTGATTTCCCTTTCCTTTCTAGTGCATATAGGTTTTCACAATAATAAAGCCTCCCCTTCCTGTCTAATGTATATATGTTTTCAAAACAAACAACCTTTTCGTTTCCTGTCTTGTGTATACATGTTTTCAATATAACGTTGATTTCCCCCTTTTGTCTAGTGTACACATGTTTTCAAAACAAATAACTATTTCCCTATCCTGTCTTGTGCATATATGTTTTCAAAACAAATAATAATGATTTCCCCTTACTCTCTAGTGCATATATGTTTTCGAAACAAATAATATTACTTTTCCTTTCCTGTCTAGAGTATATTTGTTTTCAAAACAACAAAATAGTGCTTTCTCTTTCCTTTCTAGTGTATACAGGGTTTCAAAATAATAAAGCATTCCTCTTCCTGTCTAATGTATATATGTTTTCAAAACAAATATAAATGCTGTACCCTTCCTGTCTAGTGTTTATTTGTTTGCTGAAGAAATACTAATAATTTTCCTTTCTAGTACATATATGTTTTGAAAATAAGAACGCTTTCCTCTTCCGGTCTTGTGCACATATGTCTTCACAACAAATAATTAGGCTTTCCCTTTCCTGTCCAGTCATATATGTATTCGAAACAAATCATAACGTTTTCCCTTTCCTGTCTGGTGCATATATGTTTTCAAAACCATAACACTTTCCCCTTCCTGTCTAGTGTATATATCATTTCAAAACAAATAACCTTAACCTTTCCTGTCTAATGTATATACGTTAGCAAAACAAATAATAATGTTTTCCTTTCCTGTCTAGTGTACATATGTATCCAAGCAAATAATAACGCTTCCTCTTTTGTTTCTATTGTATGTATGTTTTCAAAAGAAATAATATTGCTTTCTTTTCCTGTCTAGTGCATATTTGTTTTCAAAACAAGAAATAGTGCTTCCCTTTCTTTCCAAGTGTATACATGTATTCAAAACAAATAATAACGCTTACCCTTTCCTCTGCAGTTTATATATGTTTTCAAAGCAAATAGTAATGCTTTCCCTTTCCTGTCTAGTGTATATATGTTTTCAAAACAACAATACTTTCCCCTTCCTGTCTAGTCTATGCAACCTTTCAAAACATATAATAATTTTTAACTTTCCTGTCTAGTGTATGTATGTTACCAAAACAAATAGCGTGTCCCTCTCCTGTCTAGTACATATATGTTTTCAAAACAAAGGATACTTTCCCCTTGTCGTGTACTGTATTTTTGTTTTAAAAGCAATAACGCCTTCCCCTTCTTGTTAGTGTATGTATGTTTTCAAAACAAATTATAGTGCTTTCTCTTTTATGTCCAGTTCATATATATATTCGAGGCAAATAGTAATGATTTCCCTTTCCTGTCTAGTGCATATATGTTTTCAAAACAATAACACTTTCTCCTTCCTGACTAGTGTACCTATCTTTTCAAAACAAATAATAACCTTTACCTTTCTTGTCTAATGTATGGATGTTTTCAAAACAAATAATCACGTTTCCCTTTCCTGTCTCGTGTATATATGTATCCAAACAAAAATGTCACTTTCTTTTTCGTTTCTAGTGTATGTATGTTTAAAAACAAATAATTACCCTTTCCCTTTCCTGTCTTGCGCATATATGTTTTCAAAACAAAAATAATGGTTTTCATTTCCAGTCTAGTGTACATTTGTTTTTAAAGCAATAAATAGTGATTTCCCTTTCTTTTCTAATGCATATAAGATTTCGAAATAATAAACCCTTTCTGTCTAGTGTATATTTCTTTTCAAAACAAATAACTACGTGTTCCCTTTCCTGCCCTGTTTACTTATTTTTTCGAACAAAATAGTAATGATTTGCCTTTCCTGTCTAGTGTACACATGTTTTCAAAACAATAAACTTTCACCTTTTTCTCTAGTGTATATAACTTTTCAAAACACATAACCTTTCCATTTCCTGTCTAGTGTATATATGTTTTCAAAACAAATAATAACGCTTTCCCTTTCCTGTTTGGTGTCTATATGTTATCAAAACAAAAGTCAATGATTTCCCCTTTTTGTGTATCGTACGTATGTTTTAAAAGCAACAATCCTTTCTGCTTCGTGTCTAGTGTTCGTATCTTTTCAAAACAAATATTGACACTTTCCCTTTCGTCTCTTCTGTATATGTTTTCAAAAGAAATAATGTTGCTTTCCCCTTCCTGTATAGTGTATATAAGTTTTCAAAGCAATAACGCTTTCTCCGTCCAGTGTAATGTATATGTTTTTTCAAAGCAAATAACCACGCTTTCCTTTTCCTGGCTAGTGTATGGATGTTTCTAAAACAAACATTAGTGCTTTCCCATACCGGCCTAGTGTGTAGATATTTACAACACAAATAATGATGCTTTCCTTTTCCTGTCTAGCGTGTGTATGTTTTCCAAACAAATAATAGCGCTTTCCCTTTCATGTCTAGTGTATATTTGTTTTCAGAAGAAATAATAATGTTTTTCCTTTTCTAGCGTATGTATGTTTTCAAGATAACGCTGTCCCCTTCCTGTCTAGTTTATATTTGTTTTGAAAACAAATAATAAGGCTTCCCCTTTCCTGTCCCGTTATATAAATATTTGAAGCAAATAACGCTTCCCTTATCTGTCTGGTGTATATATGTATTCAAAACTATAGTACTTGCCCCTTTCTGTCTAGTGTATGTATCTTTTCCAAACTAATAATAACCTTTCCCTTTCCTGTCTAATGTACATTCGTTTTCAAAACAAATAATAACAGTCTTGCTTTCCTCTATAGTGAATGTATAACTGCGAGTCGACCTAGTTGGAACATATTCATATTTATACTTTTTGTGCGCACACAAACAGGGACGAAGAATAGGGGCAACACAAGGACGAGCGCTTTCTAACAACTAATAACATAAATAATAACGCTTTCTCTTTCGTTTCTACTGCATATATGTATTTAAAACAAATAATAATGCTTTCCCTTTCCTCTCCAGTTTATATAAGTTTTCGAAGCAAATAGTAATGCTTTTCCTTTCCTGCCAGTGTATATATGTTTTCAAAGCAATAACACTTTCCCCTTCTTGTCTAGCCTAACTTTTCAAAAGAAACAATAACCTTTCCCTTTCCTGTCTAGTGTATATATGTTTTCAAAACAAATAATGCTTTCCCCTTCCTGTGTACTGTATATATGTTTTAAAAGCAATAACGCTTTCACCTTTCTGTCTAATACATATATGCTTTCAAAACAAATAACCATGATTTCCTTTTCCTGTGTATTGTATGTATTTTATAACCAATATTAATGCTTTCCTTTTCCTGTCTAGTGCATATAAGCTTTCAAAACAAATAACACTTTCCATTTCCTGTCTCGTTTACATATGATTTCAAAACAAAGGAAAATGCTTTCCCTTTCCTGCCTAGTGTATGTGTATATTTAAAATAAATAACAGCACAATTTCTTTCGTGTCTAGTGTCTGTATGTTTTCAAAACAAATAATAAATCTTTGTCTTTCCTGTCTTCTGTATATATGTTTTCAAACCGATAACACTTTCTCCTTCCTGTAAAGTATGTATATGTTTTCAAAACATATAAAAACGCATTCCTCTTCGTTACTAGTGTATATATATACATGTTTTCAAGACAAATGATAGCCGTATCTCTATTATGTCTAGTGTATATGTTTTCAAAACAAATACTAATGCTTTCCCTACCCTGTCTAGTGTATATATGTTTTCAAATTAAATAATAAGGCTTTCCCTTTCCTGTCTCGTGTATATGTTTTCAAAACGAATAATAGTACGTTCCTTTCCCGGTCTAATGTATTATGTTTCAAAACAAATAATAACACGTTCCCTCTCAAGTCTAGTGCATATATGTTTTCACAACAAATAATAACGCTTTCCCTTTCCTTTATAGCGTATATATGTTTTCAGAACAAATAATGATGCTTTACCTTTCCTTTATAGTGCATGTATGATTTCAAAATAATGATGTTTTCCCTTCCTGTCTAGTGCACATACGTTTTCAAAACAAATAATAACGCTTTCCCTTTCCTGTCTAGTGTATACATGTTTCCGAAACAAATAATAAGGCTTTTCCTTTCCATTCTAGTGTATATATGTTTTCAATACAAGTTTTAATGCTTTCTCCAATTTATATATGTTCTCGAAGCAAATACTAGCTCTTTCCCTTTCCTGTCTAGTGCATATATGTTTTCAAAACCACAACACTAGCACCTTCCTCTCTAGTGTATATATATTTTCAAAACAAATAATACTATTTACCTTTCCTGTCTACTATATGCGTTTTCAAAACAAATAACGTTTTCCTTTCCTGTCTACTGTATGCATGTATCCAAACAAATAATAACACTTTCTCTTTAGTTTCTAGTGTAGATATATTATCAAAACAAATAATAATTTCTGCTTCCTGTCTAGTGGGTATACCTTTTCAAAAGAAACAACTGTTTCCCTTTTGCTATTTTTCTATATATGTTTTCAAAACAAAAATTAACGCTTTGCCCTTATGATTTAGTGTACATATGTTTTCAAAACACATAATACCTTTCCTTTTCTGTCAGAGTATACTTGTTTTCAAAACAAAATATAGTGCTTTCTCTTTGCTTTCTAGTGCATCTATGTTTTCAAAATAATAACTCCTTCCCCTTCCTGTCTAGTGCATATATGTTTTCCAAACAATAATGCTTTCCCCTTCTTCTCTAGTGTATATATGTTTTCAAAACAATAACGGTTCCCCCTTACTCTGTAGGGTATATATGCTTTCAAAAGAAATAACACTTTCCTGTTCCTGTCTAGTGTATCTATGTTTTCATAACAAATAATAACCCTTTCCCTTTCCTGTCTAGTCTATGTATGTTTTCAAAACAAATAACGCTTTCCCTTTCCTGTCTATTTGTTATTTGTTTTCGAAACAAATAATAACGCTTTCCCTTTCCTGTCTATTTTACATACATTTTCAAATGAAATGATGCTGTCCCTTTCCTGTCTTGTGTATATATGTTTTCAAAGCAATAATGCTTTCCCTTTCCTGTATTGTGTATATATCTCTTCAAAACAAATAATAACATTTACCTTTCCTGTCTTCTGTATATACGTCTTCTAAACAAATAATAACGTTTTCGCTTTCCTTTCTAGTGTATGTATGTATCCAAGCAAATAATAACACTTTCTCCTTCGCTTCTAGTACAGATATGTTTTCAAAACAAATAATGATACTTTCTGCTTCCTGTCTAGTGTAATATATTTTCAATAGAAATAAGAACTGTTTCCGTTTTGCTGTCTTGTCCATATATGTTTTCAGAACAAAAATTAACACTTTCTCCTTCTCGTTTAGTTTACATCTTTTCAATACAAATAATAATGCTTTTCCTTTCCTGTCTAGTGCATACTTGTTTTCAAGACAAAATATGATTCTTTCCCTTTGTTTTCTAGTGTATATATGTTTTCAGAAAGATAACACCTTCCCCTTCCTATCTAGTGCATACATGTTTTCAAAACAATAACCCTTTGCCCTTCCTCTCTAGTGTATATATGTTTTCAAAACAATAACGCTTTCCCCTTCCTCTCTAGAGTATGTATGTTTTCAAAACAAATAACGCTTTCCCGTTACCGTCTAGTGTATATAGGTTTTCATAACAAATGAGACCCCTTTGCCTCTCCTCTCTAGTGTACGTATATTTTCAAAACAACGAACGCTTTCCCTTTCCTGTCTACTTGACATATGTTTTCGAAGCAAATAATAACGCTTTCCATTTCCTGTCTAGTGTATATACGTTTTCAAAAGAAATATAGCTTTCCTTTCCTGTCTTGTGTATATATGTTTTCAAAACAAATGATAACGGTTTCCGCTTCCTCTCTAGTCTAAATATACTTTCAAAGCAATAATGCTTTCCCTTTCCCGTCTATTGCATATATTTTTTTCAATACAAATAACCCTTTTCTGTCTGTTGCATACATCTTTTCGAAAGAAATAACAGTGCTTTCGATTTCCTGTCATGTGTGTATGCGTTCTCAAAACAAATAATAATGCTTTCCCCTTCCTGTATAGTGTAGATATGTTTTCAAAGAAATAATGCTTTCTCCTTTCTGTCTAGTGTATAGACGTTTTAAAACAAATATTAACAGTTTCCCTTTTCTGCCTAGTGTATATAGTGCCATATCCAGTACCCGGCGCATAGAGGAAGACAAAGATCTCACTCATTGCGGTAGAAGTTCCCTGCACGATCGTTTTACAGTGTGCCTGCAATTAAAGTGTCCTAGCCTTTTTTATCAGTTCCTACTGCTTGTGAATAATGACACTGCTGGAGGCTCTGGGTAAATGTTTGGGACGCCTGTCAACAGCCCCACATCAAGACCAGGACGTTTTCCGTGTGTCCAAACACCCTTTCTCCGCGCCAGCCGTCGCCTACTAGGCCGAAACCTAGAATTTGGTCCCTTGCCAGGAAGTCTGCTGTTACCACGAGTGCCCAAGCCATGGCAGGCGCAGGCCCCGCAAAGGATACTTTTTTGACTCCTTGACCTCCCTTGAGCTTGCACGGTAATGTCTACGAGGATGCATAAGACTGGCTCGAGAAATACGACGCGTAGCCATGCGTAATGAGTGACATGCTGGACAGAAGCTATCCCATGTGTATTTCCCTCTTGAAGACGGAGCCCGCACGTGGTTCGTAAATCGCGAGGGAATCTGGCCAAGCTGGGATGAGTTCCGCCGCCAATTCCTCAATACGCTCGGGAGCACCGAAAGGCTAGACAACGCGCAGCGTCTTCTCGAATCACGGATTGAAAGCCGTATGAAACTGTTTCTATGTTCGCTGAGGACATGGCTCGTCTTTGTCGTCGTGCAGACCCCGATATGCTGGAGGCATAGAGCTCAGCCACCTCTTGCGCAACGTAAAGGAGCAGCTGTTTGCCGGTCTTGTGCGGAACCTGCCGACGAGTGTCGATTAACTCATTAAAGAATCGACGCCCATAGAGCGCGCGTTACACCTACGCAGCCGCCAGTATGATCACCTGATCAGCACTGGACCGGCAAGCCCCGCAGTAGTGATGGTCACTGACGAGGGTTCCATGCGCCGGCTGATACGCGAAACGGTTCAGGAAGAAATAGGAAGCTCACTGCCACGCCAAATGAATGCACAGCTGCGTTGGTGCCTGAAGTTACGCGCCAAGAAATAAAACAAGCGCTTCCGGTCCCCGAGCCAATTTCCCAGGAGTGGCAGCTCAGCTACGCAGATGTACGTCGACCGCCACCTCCGATGTCTACGCCGCAGTATCACCAGCAGTCAGCACCGCCATCACCTTGAAACGATAGGGAACAACCGACGCGACCACCGCTTCGCAGAACCGACATTTGGCGCACAGCTGACTACAGGCCCTTGTGCTTAAACTGTAGGGAAGCGGGCCGCATCTGCCGTCATTGCCCTTATCGCGTCTAAGCTTACCAAGCGTTCCCATCCACTGCTTCTGTTCGTGCTTTTGATGACATCCGAGCGAACATCGACCCGAATTTGACGTGCTGGCAAGCCAATATTGCCGGTGACCGGTCGCGCTCCCCTTCTCCGGGACATAGTTTTCCAGCTGCAAGACGCAACTCAACCGACGTGGCCCGAGGGCGATCTCCCAGCCCCCGCCTGGGAAAGTGAAGGCCAGGATCTCAGGGGGGAAGGTTGCCACACGTCGAAGTGCCGAAAATCTCCCTTTGCCACTGAACGAGAAGCCGATACAGCTGGATGATTTTACAACAGACAAGATTGTTAGCGCCGATGTTATTGTATCAATTGACGGCCACGATGTGACGGCGCTAGTAGACCCTGGCGCGGACTTTTCAATCGTAACTGAAAGACGGGCAGACTGACTTCGTAAAGTGAAAATGGAATGGTCAGGGCCGCACATTAGTGATGCTGGAGGCCAGCTACTGACACCCACTGGAAAGTTTACTGAAAGGGTCAATATAGAGGATTCGTCATTCGTCGCAAATTTGGTTATTCTCCCCGACTGCTGCAAAGATGTAATCCTTAGTATGGACTTCATACGCGAGTGCGGCGCCGTCATCAATACACCAGGAGGTATACTAACCTTTTCTGGGGACGAAAGTGCAGAACTACAACACAAGGCTTTGCTCATAATAGACGACGTGACCGTACCACCGTTATCTTGCCGTCATGTTTCCGTCAGGCGCGATACAGAGTACGATGGGGAAAGTATTGCTGAGCAGATAAATACGCTTTTGCTCACTCTGGGTATTACCGCGCCCAGAAGTCTCGTCAAAGTAATGCACGGACAAACAGAACTACTGCTGACAAACTTCAGCAAGCAAAGACGACACATTGCAAATGGCGCAGCAGTTCCTTACCTCGACGAGATTGCGGAATTCGGTGAACATTTTGCATTACAACAAGGAGAGCAAGACGGTTCGGCACCGTTACCTATTCTTGACGTGAGCGCGAGCTTATCACCAGCGGAAAGGCAGCGCCTTATGGACCTGCTTCACCAGTTCCGCGATTGCTTCTCGTCGACATCCTGAATTATTCAGACGCCACTGACGAAGCACCGAATTATCACGGAGGAGACAGCAAGACCAATCCGATAAAACCCGTACCGTGTAGCAGCAAAAGAATGCGAAGCGATCTGAGAGCGAGTAGAGAAAATGCTGGATGACGACGTTATCCAACCATCAAAAAGCCCGTGGGCATCGCCGGTAGTGTTGGTCAAAAATAAGGACGACAGTCTGCGTGTTTGTGTCGACTACCGTAAGCTGAACCGGGTGACAAAGAAAGACGTATACCCATTACCACGTATCGACCATTCTCTCGACAGGCTGAGGCATGCCCGCTGCTTCTCGTCGATAGACCTCAATAGTGGCTATTGGCAAATCCAGGTTGACGAGAGAGACAAGACTATCGCCGACATGCTGGGTATGTACGTAGACGTGGAGCACAAAAATTGGGATAACATTCTACCGTACGTCACATTCACTTACAACACTGCTCAACAGGATACAACGGGAAAGACACATTTAGCCTTCATCATGGCCTTAAAGTGACGACGATGCTCGATGATGTTGCCACATGACTGCGGTCATATAGGCACCGACGCTGAAGCTTTCGCTCAACGTGCTGAAGAAGCGAGACAACTCGCCCGCGTCAGAATCTCCCGACAACAGGACTACGACGCTACGACGCTATGACCGGCCTACTAGTATCTCGACGCGACGCTTGTCAAAAGCGCAAGGTCTTTCTCGTGTTTTCGATAGTATCTGCTTCGTTCAATAATTAATAATAGTTATCGCGCACTCGGAATAATGAAGCATTGAAGTCTGGGTCACTC
Organism: Dermacentor variabilis; assembly: GCF_050947875.1. Taxonomy (NCBI): domain Eukaryota; kingdom Metazoa; phylum Arthropoda; class Arachnida; order Ixodida; family Ixodidae; genus Dermacentor; species Dermacentor variabilis. Next base: position 23,791,711 of record NC_134575.1, on the reverse strand, counting down.
TAACTAACATGCCGAGAGGAGTGAACTAACATGCCGAGAGGATTCAAGCGCTGCTACGAGTCGGTTAAACCACTGATCTGATTATATTTTACTCGTGTTCCCAATGCTTCATACAGGTCGATTTCAACGCGCATCAATATTGCCTTGTTGCTCTGTAGTATCCACGTAGATCAATGACTTACGGCGGTGGTTGCGGGCGATTGCTTCACTATACACGGGCTCTCTGTCACGATGTGCACCATTTATGGCGGCAACGGACCTTGCGACACTGACTCGCCAAATCGACGGTGCAGCGGCGAAGAGAAATGGGGTCACGGCACTTGTGAAGTTCCAGTCACTTAATATATAGAGAGACGATTCCCTCGTATATCGTCCGGAGTTCGTTTTAAAAACTTGAGGGTGACGCTGCCGATTCTCCGCCTCGCCCCTCTCCTTCCAACGTTACGGGAAAACAGCATCTTAGCTCCGCGCAGCGGGCACCTGTATTGTCCTCTCGCCCCTCTCAGCACTGCCTCTAATTACACTGTCCTATTCTCCACAACATCTTCATATTCTGTGGCTATTCCCACGTATCTAATCCAATGAGTCGCTTGCGTTTGCTATTACACTCCATCTGACAAGTAGTTTGCTGCAGCACTGCCGAAAGTACGAGGCGTACACGGGTTAATACCCTTGCGCCGCGAAAAGTAGTTCCGGATGTAATTTCCTCATTATTGGAGGCATTCGAGAAAGAGAGAGTCATAAGGGAAAGGCAGGGAGGTTAACCCTACCCTGCACTGGGGAAGGGAGAAAGGGGACTGAAAGAGAAGGAAGGAAGAAGTTCCCAGTTTGCAGTGTTACGCAGTTTTATGTCAGCTTGGTACATGATATGTGACATGATAGGACCTCTGCGCATGCACGTCGCGCAACGCGAATTACTGAGGCGGTGAGCAGACGACGTGGCGCGAATGAACACATCTCGAGAGGCCTATTGGCTGAGTTGTCCTGCAGCTTCCATAGTGTCACAAATGACTTGTGAGAGCGCATCGGAATCTCGTGAAAAGAGCAAAAGAAAGCTCTCATATTTATGAGATAGAGTTGCCTTTGTAATCTTTCCAGCGCTTTTTGCGTCAGGCAAAGAATTTAAAACAAAGCCAACAAAATTCTGTCTACGTGTCCAATCGAAATGACCCCGAAGCCAATGAAACCATCTCATTATTTGGACTCAGCCTAACAGTGTCTTATGTTATTTCAATGTGGCCCCTGTGAAAGCTTACATATACGTTTAACATACACTTAAATATGAGTGCTCGCACAGGGCAGCATCGCGCAAGCGTTCGCCTATCGCAGTGGGTCGCAGTCTCCGACAATTATGCAAGGCGTCTGCGAAGCGTCTTGCCATTTCTTTAAGTTAAGGTAACCGCCTTTCGAGGACGCTCACTGAAATGGACCGGCTGAGAGCAGCAGTTATACTTTCCCAGGATATCCATATCATCTAACGGATAGCCATATACCGACGTGAAAATTGAATCAGAAAGGAGGTCAACAGAAAAGAGCGACTAAAGAGAAGGGCACATGGAGCAACGTAGAAACTTGGAGCCAAAACGACAAAACATCGAACGAACAAAAGGCTCTCTCTCTCTTTCTCTCTCTACCGCAATCTGTGTTGACACCGGGGGTGGAATGGCACGACCTCTTTGAGGGCACTGGAAGTGAACAGGCAAAAGGAAGAGAAGAAGACTCGCTAAACTCGTTACGGGCACTTATCTTATCGCGAGTTACGATCAGCGAATATTGCTTTAACCGAATTTCTCCGTGCTCCGTAGTCGCCGGAACGTAGAGGGACGTGAAAGCGGGGAAGCGGCGGGACAGACTCACGCCGCCTGCGCAAACTTCTATTTGTAATGCGAACGCGTGCCCTGGCTCCAGAACGTGTTACACATCCTCAAGGAGGCACGAGCTGAACAGGACCCGAAACGTTCGGCTGGCTTCGGCGAGGCACCAAGGACAGTGAGGGTCGTTCGACGATCTGTACAACAAAGAGGATAGTAGATGAGAAAGGGGGAAGAGTGGAGGGGCGAGATGTCGGGGACGTATGGCAAATGAAGTGAGAGATAGAGAGAGAGATACACCGTACTCGAAGTCGGGCGCCACCTGCCTTATTACCGGCTTCTCAATCTCGGCTCCTCCTCTCGAGAAGCTTCGTAGGGCTGCATCCGTTTTCTTTCGTTTGACGGCATCCGAATAAGACAATCGCGAATGAAAAGAACTAGAAACGAAACAAAGAGACAAAATAGAGACGGTGTGTCTCGCTTTGGGCGTGTCTGTCTACGCTTCTCGGCGAGATCTCGATTGTTTCGTGAAGTACAGACGCATTGTACACCACACGTAGAATACGTTAATGAGGGCCTATGGCAAGGGGGGGGGGGGATAGCTGCGACTGTGTCGCAATTCAAATAACACTGCGCGATCAAGCTGTCGGAGGAGGGATGAGCTGCGATAGACTTCGGCAATGTAGAGCGAACGCTGCTTGAAACGAGTATTGGCGCCTTTGGACTTTACTGTGTCACCTCGTAAGCGCACGAGAAACGAACGTGCAAATGAAACTTTGAGATCGAAGCGCCCTGACAACTTTAATCAGGCATACGATATCTTTTTGCTCAGTGCCTCCTCAGCTTTCCGCTGAGGGCAGAAAAAACATTGCAGCACTACCGCGGACAGCCTTTTTTTGCATTTCTTAGAATTTCGTGCCACCACAGTGCCTTCGCACTTACTTGTCGCTTTCCTATTCACTTGCTCTAAACTTGATCGAATGAAGACGCCAATCGAGTGAATGGGCGAGCACCGCTAATTCGTCTACGCGACAAGAAAGACTCAATGCATCTGTGGGTTGTCGAACTTGTACGTTGAACCGCGCTCAGGCGCAAATAAACGCGGCCTCTTTGTGTAGTCCGATCCCGGGGGTTGAGCGCAGCCGCGCCAAAAACGTTACATCATTTTCAGGCTTCTCTTATTGTCTCGCACTTTTAATATTTCAATCTGAGAAGATCGAACATAAAATGCATGCGCTGTCGGTGTTTTCTTTCACGAAATTTGTTTGTGGACTGTCACTCGCAAACTTCCGAGGAATAACTTTGTCGAGAATGTAAGACAGGGTGCGAGCAACTTTAGTGATAGAATGATGTGGCAATATAACCCGCATATCCCGCATGTAATATAGCAGGGCGTGGCATATATATCTATATATATATGCGCGAATTTTCGCCCACAGTAACGCTTGCGCCCCAAGCCGATAGCGGATTTTCTACGACGTGGGGCCGTCAACGCTATCGCGTTAAGAGGAAGCTTTAGCTCGAGGGCTCCTATATAAATACATGTAAAAGGAGAATTCGTTTTTCTCGGTAACCACTGCACCAAATTTGACGAGGTATGTTGCATTTAAAAGAAAAGCTTAAAATCTAGTGATTGTTGGTTTCGAATTATTCAGTTAGGTTATCAATTTATTATTAAAAAGCGGCAAAAATTGAAAATTTTCAAAAGACGAAACTATGAAGTTTACAACTCTAACTCAACAACAAAAAAAGATAATACAATTCTGTGAATTGCATCTAATAGTTCATCTAAAGCGGAGAAAATTGATATGTTACAAATGAATATAAAAAATTTTTTAATATGGAAATACAGCTTTTGCAGAACCCTTGTAACCAACGTAACAAATTCACGTAAGATGAAAAATGACATATCGAATTTGTCCGCTTTAGATGATCTAATGGATGCGTTTGCAGAACCGCAATATCTGTCCTTCATGCCGAGCTATGAATTCGTAAACTTCGTGCTTCTATATTTTACAAACGGTCGAATATTTGAAAATTTTCTAAACAAAATTCAGGCCCTAAATCGAAATTCCGCTTCCAACAGTCACTAGAATTTAGCTTTCTCTCTCAAATGCAACACACTTCATTAAGATCGGTCCGGGGGTTATCTCAGAAAAACGTTTTTGCGTTTTACATGTATTTGAATAGGCCGCGTTGGAATTGGGCCCGAGCTAAAGCTTCCTCTTAAGGTTGCCCGGTGTTATGATTGGGGGTTCAATCCCATCGCTAGTGATCCGTTGTCAAGATTGGAGTCGGGCATGAATTAGAAGGTAGCTGGCCCATGCCGTCGTCCAACTTATCCACGCTGAGAACGTTGATGAAGGGAAGGACTGCTTCTCATCGAGAACGAGGAATAAGGGTTTATTTACAGTATTTATATCAGTCTAACATGACTGTTTGAGAAAGTACATCAGTCTAACATGACTGCTTGAGAGAGAGTGTTCTGAGCAGCCGCACAACAGCGGTTTTTAAACACTCGGTCCTCCCGTGATACAAGGTGACGCGAACGTTCGTTTAGTCATCGCAAACTAGCCGCCTCTCCGCAGCACGGTTTACACACAAACGCATACACACAGGTGCGATGGTCCGGAGCCGACGTCAGAGGGGCTTCGTAGAACTCGGAGCCGTTCCGGGTAGCGCGTTGTCTTGCGTCGTGGTCGGTGCGTGGGAAGGAGCGTTCGTCGGCGTTCCCGCGGCAGCTCCCCCGCCCGTAGGATATCAGGTCCGCTTTGTCGTGTTGCGCACAAAGCCTGCTTCGCCGAACTCCTTCAGTCACAACGCATCCTAGCTGAAGCGATGGAGAGTGGAGGATGCGCGTATTGATACCGACCCAAAGTCGACTTAGCCACGCCGTGGCTAGAGGTTGGCGGCGGCATTCCAAGATGAGGTTGCCACCGCTGGCGTAACTGGCTGGCAAACTTGCACTGCAGCTGGCCGTTCTTAACACCGGGTAGCCATCATAAATGTTTAGCCTTACAATTTGGGAGATATACTAACGCAAGGCACGAACTAACAGCAGGAGAAGGCTTAAAATTAATTATTAGCAAATAGCAGAGAGCGTAAAAGCCCAAAGAAGTAAATGGAGGTGCTTCCTACAACAGTCTGGGAATATAAGGAACTCGTTGAAGTCATGCAGCAGGAGACGCAACAAACACGGCAAAAAATTGAGGCAGTGCAAAGAGGAAACCACGTGTGTATTCAAACGCGGAAACAAAACAAGCTGTAGAAAAGAGTAAGCAGGTGTCTAGGTGTCATAGAGAAGCCGGAAAGCTGGGATTCAGTGAGGTGCTCGTTAGATGGAACAAGTACTAAAAAAAGAAAAGGAGGTCACCTCGTGCAAGAAAAAACGAGTACAATTCAACGTTGGGTGCATAACATTTGCAAAAAAGGCACGGGCACATCAAAAAGATTCTGAAACCATGTGAGAGCGTTCGGAGCTCCAATTAGAAATTCGAAAACGGCTTTAAGGCACGAAGACGGTGATATCTTCGAAGGAGACGGTGCAATGCGGTACATCAGACAAGTTGTTGTGGACAACTTTGGCAAGAAAGAACGCGCAGTCCAGATTCAACCAGATCCAGCAACACAGAAGCATGGGAGATCAAAGTGTAGCACAGGAAACGTACACTGCAAGAAAGCAGAAAAAGATGGCCCTTATAACATGGCCGCAGGACCTGAAGAAATTGCTACGCAGCTAACCAAATAGCTGGGTCCAATGAGCGAGGCACTGCTTACTAATGTCATACAACAAGTGATTAAAATGTGTCCGTTTGGATGGTCTGAAAGAAAAAAACGAATCTCGTATACAAAGGCAGAGGAGATAAGGATAAGACGAGCTCGTACAGGCAAGTAATAGTAACATCGGTGATATACAGATTGGCGATGCAAGTCATGATATTAGAGGTGGTGAAAGGGGTGGAGAGAAATGAGATATTGGGAGAACTGTAGAATTGCTTCAGAACAGGCACACGCATAGAACATAATATTTTTGTACCAACCAGTGTATAGAAATGACAACGTAGACAGGGGAAAAATATGGGATATTATTAAGCACGAAAGCCTAGATCACGATTACGCGGAACTGCTCAGGGAGATATGTAGAGAGAGAACCGAGCGCAAATTGTGTGGGAAAGCTGGAAATGCAAGGAAGAGAGAGAGAGAACTAAACTTTTATTTTCTGAAACGGTAATCCGAGTCAGAACCCTGCTCACCCTAGGTGGGAGGATTCCTCATTCCAAGAACCGTCTGGCTTGGGCTGCCTCCTTGGACCGGGCGACGAGACATCGTTGGTCGTCCAGGTCATCAGAAGAACGCCTGGCTTACCATGTTTCAGATGTCGTATGGATCAGCGGCGAGTTGGGGCGCTCTTCTTGTGCTTCTATGGGGCGGCCTTCTTTGGAGTCGTCTTGTGGAGCTTGTGAGCTAGGGTCTGCGGACGTGCCACGCAGTGGGCAATCCTGGACCATGTGTTGCAGGGTGTCTGGAACGTTGCAATGGGGTCATGTGTACGAGTACTGCGTAGGGTACAGTCTGTGCATGATTATTCCGTGTACGTAGGTGTTGGTACGTAGATGTGGCGCAGGATGACTTCTTCCTCTTCGCTCAGATTCTTGTGCGGTGAAGCGTACGTTCTTCTGCTGAGTGGGTGGTGTTGCTGAAGCTCCGAGTACTTTAGGGCGATGTCATCAACGTTGGTGGCCGGCCTAGTGTGGGGTGGCAGGAAAGCCCGGCTGGTATATTCGCAGACAGCCGCCTCATTTCCTGCCATGACCTGATGGCCTGGAACCCAGTTGATGTGGGTGTCGGAGCGCGTGCGATGTGATTCCTAAGTATCTTGAGAGCGGTTTCAGATATGCGTTCTTTCTATAGTTGCGAGCTGCTGCTTGGTGGTCTGTTCGGATTACTGCTACTTCAGGGCAAGTTGTCATTGCCAGAGCGATTGCCGCTTCCTCTGCAGCCTCGGGGCCTCTTGCTCGGATGGTGACAGCTGCAAGTTCTTTGCCTTGGTGGTCCGTGACGCTTAGGGCAAAGGCGTTTAGTTCAATATACCGGGCAGCATCGGTGTACCTCGTATCAGGGTCTCTTCCGTATTTCTTGCTGAGTGCGCGGATTCTGCTTTGCCGACGCTCCTCATGGTAAGTTGGGTGTATATTGCGCGGTATACTTGCAACTCTGATACAGTCCTGGACTGCAGGTGGGATTCTTGCTTTCTAGTCTGTGTCTGCAATGAAGCTTTCACTGTAGTTCAGGTAGCGCAAAACTGCGCGTCTGGTGGGTGTGAGCTTGAGCCGCTCTGGTTGGCTGATCTTATGAGCCTCCACAAGCTCTTCCCACGTATTCTGGACGTCGAGCTTGAGGACTTTCTCCGTTGATGCCATGGGTGGGAGAGGGTCAAGGCTACTTTGATAGCCTTCCGATTGGCAACATTGAGTTTCTTGATTTCTGCCGGCTTGAGCGTCAAGTAAAGAGTTCCGTAGGTGATACGGCTAGTAAGGAGAGCTTGAATTATGCTTAGTGTGTCGTGCTCCTTGAGTCCGCTTCTTTGGTTTGTGATCCTCTTGACGAGGTGCGTAATTTGTGACAGTGTACGTTGGAGACGCGGGAGAGTGGCCGCCCCTGATTCGTCCTTGTGGATGGAAAGTCCGAGTACGCGAAGAGAGTCCACCGTAGGGATCTTGGTTCCGTTAAGCGAGACGCTAGGATCGGGTTCGATATAGTTAGGTGGTCTTCCTCGTGTCCGTGCTCTCAGGACGAGAAGTCCCGACTTTTCGGGTGCGCTTTGGAGGCCGCAGTCTCGGAAGTATCTTTCAATAGTATCGACGGCTTCTTGTAGATTGCGTTCTGGTTGTCCAGTAGTAGGTGCTTTGGTCCAGGCACTCCCGAGGCTACATGCTCCTACTGAGCGAAATCAGACTTCTACAGCAAGGGACACTTCGACTGTTCCTGATAAACTGACGGACCAAGATCAACAAATTATTGTCATGATCAGCTCTCTGGTGAGTGCTATTCGTGTTCTTCTGGGCAAGATACAGATACCAACAGCTCGAAGTGCGTTGCAAGTGCTGGATGCCATCAATCCGGTTCTAGCGAGCCTTCAGAAGTCCAGTGCTTTAGAACTTTTACAGCAGAACCGTGGCTCATCGACAGCAACAGTGATCGTTCCGGGATGATGTCAGAAGTGCCTCCATATTCCAATGGAATGCGAGACGCCTAAGGTCACGTATTTCCGATTTTCGGCAGTTCGTGTTTGGCTACCACTTTCCTATACTGGTGATCTGTGAACCGAACTTATCAGCCTCCATAAGACTATCAGGATATGAACCTTTTGTTTCAACAACGTGTGTTCATAGTAGTAAGGTTCTGGTTTACATTCTCAAGGACCTAACGTATTTTTCGCAACCCGTAGCGCCACACGACGGTAACCAATACGTCTGTGTTAGTGTGAAAAAGAAGAGGCTGTCTTTTACTATTATTGGCGTCTACCTATCCCCAACAAGTCAGTTTGACAGCAAAAGACTAGAAGATATTATGGCTACTACTCCCGGTGCTTTGATAATAACAGGGGACTTCAACGCTCACCACCATATATGGGGAAGCTCCAGGATAAATTCGAGGGGCAGGTCACTAATATCCTTTGCATCAGACCACAACCTGTGTCTTCTAAATGACGGAAGTCCGACATTTCTGCGAGGAACAACGTACAGTAGCTGCCTTGACTTGACTTTGGTGTCACGTTGCCTGACTTCGAGCGTGCAGTGGTTCACTGATATTGAAACCCATGGAAGTGATCATATTCCGACCTATGTGAGAATCAATGGTCTAGACGCCGCATTACCGGATGTATCTCGCCAAATTGATTGGTCAGTCTTTCAAGATCGAATAGAAGACACCTGCAAGAAACATATCGCACGCAGATTAGAAGACATAATTACAGACGCAATGCAAGATTGCACGCGTTACTTCACACATTCGAAAAAGCGTACAGAGAATGACATTGAACTCGAAAGGCTTCGTACAATAAGTCACCCTGCTGGAAGGATGTACAGGCGCACAAAGTCAATTCTTGACCTCAGAGAAGCTCGGCGCATACAAAAGAAGAGAAGACGCCGAATGGATAAGCTAGCGGATCAAAGACGGAAATGCTTTTGCGAGTCATTAGATCCCCGCAAGCCATTGTCCCGTGTGTGGCGTACCCTACGGGGTCTTTGCTCAAGACCCCAGCAACGACACCCTTTTAACGCTCTCGCTCTCCATCAAAACCGCCGTGAGATAGACGTTGCAGAGGAATATTGCGCGCAAATCGCCGGCGGCACAGTTTTAGTCCCTGACATGTCTTTAAGCGATATCCCCGGTCCACGAGATACCAGTATGGAGGCTGCATTCTCTATGGAAGAGTTAGAAGCTGCTATGGCACTCTGTAGGTGTTCGTCTTCACCAGGGCCCGATGGCATAACATATACTGCTTTGCGCCACCTAGGCCGAGAAGCACGAAGAGAACTCCTCAGCCTTTTTAATATTTCATGGCAAGATGGTGTCGTCCCACAGCAATGGAAACGCAGCCGCCTGGTACCGCTACTAAAGGCAGGAAAGTCGCCGCTCGAACTGGCATCGTATCGGCATATAGCACTTGCCAGCTGCGTCGGGAAACTCGTGGAACGCATGATCCTCATGCGTCTCGAATGGTACCTAGAACACCACAAGATTTACCCTGATTCTATGGCGGGATTTTAACGAGGCCGTTCATCGATTGACAGTGTAATCGATATAATGTCATCGGTAGAACAGCAAAAATCTTGGAAACGATTATCAGTAGCGCTCTTTCTGGACGTGCAAGGCGTTTCCGATCAACCCATTCTAGACGCACTTTTGAAAATTGAACTAGGAGGGCGAGTATATCGATGGATCAGAAACTACTTGACACAAAGGTCCTTGTTCGTACGTACGGAAGATGGTCCGACTACCGACCACTACATATGCCCAAGGTGAGGTTCTGAGCCCTATTCTTTTCAACCTCGCGCTTCTTGGGCTGGCCGAATCCCTACCGGAAACAGTGAGTGTCTCAATCTACACCGACGACATCTGCATCTGGTCATCAGCGGTCACTCGTCTGCAGGTTTGTGCAAGGCTGCAGAAAGCAGCAACACAGGCATCTCACTATCTTCACACACAAGGCCTTACTATCTCAACAGAAATATGTGCGTTAGTCGCTTTTACACGAAATCCAATGTCTCGTTATCGAGTATGCATTAATGGTCAGCCTATCTCCTACAAGAGAAATCATCGGTTTTTGGGTGTCATTGTGGACCGGAACCTGTCTTGGAGCCCTCATGTTGCCCACTTGAAGAAGAAGCTCACATCTATTGTTCATGTCTTCAAGTTTATCGCCGGGAAAACATGGGGATCGTCAGTGGGCTCCATGCTACAGTTATATCGAGCACTTTTTATCGGATTGCTACGTTATAGTTCTCCCGTGCTTGCTAAAACATGCAAGTCAAATCTTCGAGAACTACAGAGCGTGCAAGCACAGGCACTACGTGTTTGCCTAGGACTTCCGCGGAGCGCCTCAACAGCAGGAATCATTATAATGGCTCGAGACCATCCGATCACGACTTGCATTAGCATCGACACGCTTAGGGCCATGTTCGTCATGTTTCACGCATGCAATCAAGCTCTCTTGCCTGCCTGCCAGAACAACGACCACAGGCGTCCTTCTCCAACGAGGTCAGCATCCATAGTGCCTGTCTACCATCGGGCTTCACACCCTCAGCACGTTCAACCTCAGCTTTGTGGTGTTTAGAACAACCTCAAGTGCGTCTCACGGTTCCAGGGATAAGAAAGAAGACCGACCTGCCTACCTTGGCCCTGAAGCAAGCAGCTCTGGATTGTTTGAACACTTTCTACTTTGACCGAGTCCACATATATACGTATGGCTTTTCCGCTCAGGCCAGCTCCACCGGCGCAGTGGTTATATCATCACGATCAATTAGCGTCCGATACGAGATATCTCCCATGACAACATCGACCGGATCTGAGCTTGTTGCCCTCCGAGGTGCCGTTGATTACATTAACAACCAACCCGCTAATCGGTGGGCAATATTCTGCGATTCGAAGGCGGCCTTACAATGTCTTCTGTCATCTCTTCGTCGTGGGTCGTGTGAACAACTAGTGTCGGAGATACGAGAAATGCACCATCGTATGATAGCGAAAGGACACGACGTCGTGTTTCAGTGGCTGCCTGACCCCCCCCCTCCCCCATTGCAGGATCTCCGGCAACGACCTCGCTGACGAAGCTGCTAGGAAAGCACACGAAGGAGCAACCCTTGTTTCTGTACCTTTACCGCGGACCGACGCAGCCCAACACCTAAGCAAGGTAGCACACCGTATGACATTACAGAAGTGGCACACACCTGAATTCACCCAAGAACGATTGCATTCCCTCGACCCCTCTATGCAACTGCGGCTGTTACCAGGGCTTCTGCGAAATGAGGAAACAATGCTGTGCCGCTTACGCTTGGGCGTCGCATTCAGCAATGCATATACGTTTTTGATTGGAATGACTGATAGCGCCGACTGTAACGCCTGCGGTGCCGAGGAAACTATAGAACATCTACAGTGCTACTGCCCATCTTTTCAAAACGAAAGACATGACCTCTGTACAGCTCTCAATCAGCTAGATAGAACACCGTTCGCCTTGAAGAAGATCTTGGGACCATGGCCTCACATATCGCAGCTACAAAAGGCCACAAAAGCTCTGCTGCTATATTTGAAGGCTACTGGATTGAGTCAGGGTCTGTGATCCGGACTGAGCGACCGAACGATATACCCAGTACACTTTCTCTTCTTTTAATCTTTCCGTCCCCTTTTCCCTTTCCCCAGTGTAGCGTAGCCAACGGGGCTCAGTCCTGGTTAACCTCCCTACCTTTCCTTTATCATTTGCTCTCTCTCTCTCTCTTTGGTCCAGAGCGTGACGTCGTCGGCGTAAACGCATGGCATAGGTTTGGGATGGCATTCAGTTGTTTCGGTAGCTTGATCATTGCGATATTGAAAAGGAGGGGTGAAATAACTGATCCTTGTGGAGTTCCCTTTTTGGGTAGCCGATGTTTATTGCTGCAGATGTTGCAGACGCCTACTGTTGCTGTTCGGTCTGTCAAAAAGCTGCTGATCTAGTTATAGATCCGCGCTCCGCAGCCTGTATCTTCGAAGTCGCGGAGAATGGCTTCGTGGCTCACGTTGTCGAATGCGCCCTTTACGTCGATGGACAGCATGGATGATTTGCGTCGGTGATCGAGGTAGTCAAGCAAGTCTTCTTTGAGGAGCAGGAGCGCGTCCTGCGTGGACAGATGCTGTCGGAATCCGAACATGGTGTACAGCAAGTGTCCGTGGTTTTCTAGGTATGGTGTTAACCGCTTGTGCAGCATGTGCTCGAGGAGTTTGCCTACACAAGATGTGAGGGAAATGGGACGGAGGTTTTCGATGCGAAGGATTTTGTTGCGGTTGGGGATCATGGTGACCTCCGAATGCTTCCAGGCTGCTGGTAGGTTCCCCTTTTCCCAGCAGTCGTCGTAGTACTGTAGCAGTGCTGTAGTGGCAGATTGCGGGATGTTGCGTGGGAGCTTATTAGTTATTCTGTCCTTGCCGGGACTAGTGTTTTTAGTGAGTTTGGCTATGGCTGCGTGGAGCTCTGCCTGGGTGAATGGTCGATAGATATCTGGGTTTGGTGCACTGTCATACGTCTTTCTGCTCGCTGATAAAGTGGGCTTGTTAAGTTTTTGCTGAAGCTCACGGAGCAGATCATGCTCCGATCCAGCGTGATTGTGGATCAGTCTGCTCAGATCTTGCTTCTGTGGCATTTTGGTGCCATCGGTAGCTAAGAGAGCGCGTAGGAGATGCCCGGTTTTCTTGGTGGTGGATGTATCTTGTATGCTGCCACAAAAGGTGTGCAAATTTTGCCTGCTAAGTTGATCCGCGTAATCTTGGGCCTGTCTGGTAAGAAGAGCGATTTGTTGCTTAAGTTTTTTATTGAGCTTTTGTCTCTTCCACCTCTTTAGGAGGCTTCTTTTGGCCTCCCAGAGATGAAGGAGATGCGGGTCGACCGCGGGGGTGTTGGTGCTTAGCTGGAAGCTCTTGGTGCGGTTTTCTGCGGTGATGAGAAGGCCCTTGAGCCAATGGTCGATGTCGTCGATTGTTGTGTTGCCACTGAGGTTGTCTCTGAAGGACTTCCAGTCTGTTAATCGAGCAACTACAGTCTTGGTTGGTTTCCGGTTATGCGCGATGTCAAGTTGGATAATGTGGGGGTCGACTCCACTTGGCCCAGTGGACGTTCGCTGTGAACGTAAGGTCCGGGTTTGTGTCCCTGGAGACACTGTTCCCGACTCTCGTGGCCTGCAGTAGGTCTTTCCAGAGGGTCACCCTGTGTTGTTGTACAGTGTCGTGCACTCGGGCTCCCTTCTTGGTGGCATTTGGATAAGCCAACGCTGTATGTTGGGAGTTGAAATCTCCTATTATGACAACTTGGTGGCCTTTCGTTCGTTTCCTGGGTTCACGGACAAAGTGGTCTATTTCGGGAAGTTGATCACGAAGAGGGCTGTATATGCTGGCCATAAACAGGCTTTGCTGCGTTTTTCTGTCTGGTATGATAAAAAAATTAGAAGGGAAAATTTCTACGATAACATAAAGTGTAGTGCTTTGCTACTTGAGGCTCGAGCTCGTTGCCTAAAGAAGAAAAAAACATACCTGAGAAAATATTCGAAACAGGATGAGGAATGTATCTGCTGCAGCGAAAATTCGGTGCCAACCCAGCACATCCTTACGGAATTCGGAGAGATTCACCCAGTTAGACCCGCAGGTAAAGTACATTTTTCATAAGCACTTGGATTTAATGTCTACGGAAGCTTCAACTGGTCAGCGGTCGTGATAAGGAGGGGACATTTAGAGTATTGGTGGGAAAAGAATCAGGGAAGAGATTGACAGGAGTTGATCCGTTACAGGCATAGGCAACAGCACCAGCTAGTTCATGGAAGTTTTAAGGAAGAGAAAAACATACTGAGATGTAGACCAAATGCTCGACTGAAAAGTGTATATAGCATACCTGATTAGCCCATGCAAACTGGCTGACAATTTAGCAGCACCCTGTTTCAATGGGGACTCCAATAAACCAGCACGCATTACCATCATCATCATTCGCACATGTGTACAATGCTCGCGTGCGATGGCGCCAAGGCTCTAGTGACACAGTTTTACCACCTGTGCACTCGCCGTCTCTTCGGACAAACCTATGGCGCCTGGTATCCTGCGGGGTGCTGTTTACGCTGCGCAGAAGCGTAGTAATCGTGTACTTGCTATTGTTGTCATCGCGTCGCCCTTTGAGTAAAGACGTACATAATAAAATACTTTGCAAATTCATCGACTTGTATTTGTTAATGTACAACGAAGCTGCCCCTGCTTCTTAGAACGCACGTTTCACTTTCGGGTTATGACCAATTCTTCTGAAAGAGGGATCAAGCATTTTTTTTCCTTCCGCTTATCGTATGCGTCACAAACTATGACATAATGCTTCGCTCAGTTGTCTCGGTTGAAGAAAGCTAGGACAGCGCTGTTCATTCCGCTGCTGGCACGAGTCACTGCTGAGCCCCTACGCACATATATTAAACACTTTTAGAACTGCGTATGCGTTGCATGCCTAAGAGTGCTGCGTTCGGCACATTCGGCATGTGCAAAACGCGACACGTACAGTACATGATGAGTACATGACCGCTGCGTACGCACGCATCTCATTCTTTTGCGCGCGCACGTTGAGGGCGGGAGGGGGGGGGGAGAAGGGAGGTCTATTTCTCTCGTGGTTCTATAGTTTTTTCGGGACAACGCGAGACTTCCTTTTCTCAAGATGGCTGCTATTGAGCTGTAATATGGCTAGGGATGCGGCTAGCGCGTTTGGATTGGCTTGACTGTAGAGAGCAAACGCTTTCGCTTTTATCTTGGGGATGGCGCAGCAGGTTTACTTGCGTTTACGTTCATGCGCGCTCCCATGTACTCAAAGGCCCTGTCGATAAATTGGTATGAGTGGAACGGGCCAGCATACGAAAAGTAAAACATGTAACCATTTTTATATGAGCGCTGACAAAGGCAGATGGTTTCTCGTCGGTCTCATTTCTTGCCCCACCGAACCGCGATGTCCGCGACGTCACCGGCGGCGTTCTTTATAACGCCAGCGTTGTGAGGTGCATGCTAGCTGCCGAGGCGCTGTTTCTGCTGCGCTGCGGCAGTTTCCTCGCGGTGTGGCGTCGCACCAACATGTTGACCCCGCACATCACTGGTGCTCTCTCCAGGAGCCCCATGTTACGGTTGGCGTGCAACACCCCGGGCAAAGAGGATGCTCAACCACCACGCCTCATCTAAACGGAGGGTGGATTCCTAATTTGGTATGGTTGTCTCGAGTCGTTGCAGCTGTTACGGTTGGCATGTAACACCCCTGGCAAAAAGGATGCTCAACCACCACGCCTCATCTAAACGGAGGGTGGATTGCTAATTTGCTATGGTTGTCTTGAGTCGTTGCTGCTGTTACGGTTGGCGTGTAACACCCCGGGCAAGAAGGATGCTGAACCACCATGCCTCATCGAAACGGAGGGTGGATTGCTAATTTGCTATGGTTGTCTTGAGTCGTTGCTGCTGTTACGGTTGGCGTGTAACACCCCGGGCAAGAAGGATGCTCAACCACCATGTCTCATCGAAACGGAGGATGGATTCCTAATTTGCCATGGTTGTCTCGAGTCGTTGCTGCTGTTACGGTTGGCGGGTAACATCCCGGGCCAAAAGGATGCCCAACCACCATGTCTCATCGAAACGGAGGACGGATTCCTAATTTGCTATGGTTGTCTCGAGTCGTTGCTGCTGTTACGGTTGGCGTGTAACACCCCGGGCAAAAAGGATGCTCAACCACCATGTCTCATCGAAACGGAGGATGGATTCCTAATTTGCTATGGTTGTCTCGAGTCGTTGCTGTTGTTACGGTTGGCGTGTAACACCCCGGGCAAAAAGGATGCTCAACCACCATGTCTCATCGAAACGGAGGATGGATTGCTAATTTGCTGTGGTTGTCTCGAGTCGTTGCTGCTGTTACGCTTGGCGGGTAAGACGCCGGGCCAAAAGGATGCTCAACCACCAAGTCTCATCGAAACGGAGGATCGATTCGTAATTTGCTATGGTTGTCTCGAGTCGTTGCTGCTGTTACGGGTGGCGTGTAACACCCCGGGCAAGAAGCATGCTCAACCACCATACCTCATCGAAACGGAGGATGGATTCTAATTTGCTATGGTTTTCTCGAGTCGTTGCTGCTGTTACGGTTGGCGTGTAACACCCCGGGCAAAAAGGATGCTCAACCACCATGCCTCATCGAAGCGCAAGATGGATGACTAATTTTTATGGTTGTTTTGAGTGGTCACCGGTCTGCCGGGCGCCCCGCAGTGTTCACAGGCCCCTTTGTGTGTGTGTGCGTGTGCGCGTGTGTGCGTGCGCGCGTGCGTGCGTGCGCATGTGTGCGTGTGTGCGTGTGTGCGTGTGTGCGTGTGTGCGTGTGTGCGTGTGTGCGTGTGCGCGTGTGTGTGTGCGCGTGTGTGTGTGTGCGTGTGCGTGTGCGCGTGTGTGTGTGCGCGTGTGTGTGTGTGCGTGTGTGTGTGTGCGTATGTGTGTGCGCGTGCGCGTGCGTGTGCGTATGTGTGTGCGCGTGCGCGTGCGTGCGCGTGCGTGCGTGTGCGCGTGCGCGTGCGTGTGCGCGTGCGTGTGCGTGCGTGCGCGTGCGTGTGTGCGCGTGTGCGCGTGCGTGTGTGCGCGTGTGCGCGTGTGCGCGTGCGTGTGTGCGCGTGTGCGCGTGCGTGTGTGCGCGTGTGCGCGTGCGTGTGTGCGCGTGCGCGCCTGCGTGTGCGCGCGTGCGTGTGTGCGCGTGCGTGTGTGCGCGTGCGTGTGTGCGCGTGCGTGTGTGCGCGTGCGTGTGCGCGCGTGTGCGCGCGTGCGTGCGCGCGCGTGCGTGCGCGTGCGTGCGTGCGTGCGTGCGTGCGCGTGCGTGCGTGCGTGCGTGCGTGCGCGTGCGTGTGCGTGCGTGCGTGCGTGCGCGTGCGTGTGCGTGCGCGTGCGTGTGCGTGCGCGTGCGTGTGCGTGCGCGTGCGTGTGCGTGCGCGCATGTGCGCGCGCGTGTGAAAGCAGCCGAGAAGCAACAACGGGGACGTACAACATCGCCCAGGAGAAAAAGGAGCAGCAGCAAAGCAACGAGGGGGACTCAGTTGACGTCGCCTGACATTGACGTGAGCAAGATCCCGCCTACGATTTTGGTGGGCCTATTTAAGGGGCCTCGCAATGTACTTTTTCATCATTCATTCTCATATTTCACATCTTTCACCAACCATTGAATAAACAGTGCAAGTTTCGCATTAGAAATTGTGTCGTCCCTACCTGGTCGCCATGGTCTACCGGACACCTGCAGCCTGCCAACACTCCACGCTACCCAATAGTAAAGCCGGTCTAGTTTGGAGAAACAGGCATCGCAAAACCCACCGCAACGGAAAATGTTAATTTGATATTGCCCTCAAGCGTCGTCCTTCGGACGAAACTGTCATGTGCTTATGCGTTTACTTAAGTTTTCTTGGAAAAAAATGTACCTGCTACGTGCGTTCCACCAGCTTCACGTTTTAACATATCATGACCAGAGAACAAAAGTAGTGATTGAGGCGTGGTGCATGCACAACGAAATAGATTAACGCATCAGGGATCCATTAAAATTTGAGGCTGCAGAGCGTGAAAAAGAATTTCTGTTTCTGAGTTATTAATGTCAGAATTTTTTTATTTTGTATATGTTTCTATGTATTGCGTGCATCTTATGATGAAAGCTTCAGTTGGAGAGTCGGCGCTTGTGCTAGCCTATCTCCTTTCGGAACTTGTCACGCATCTACCTAAGAAATGAATGAAATAAGCATTTAATGAAATAGTTTCAGAATAACTTATGTTAGCATTACTTTCTAGTGAACCTTTGAAACCACCAGTGAGTCACTTAACCATCCAACCATTTAGATAGTTGCTCATCCATGCTCATTCAGTCAGTGAGTCAGTCAGTGAGCCGTTCAGTCAGTCAAGCCAAGTAAGATCAGGTCAGGTCAGCACAAGTCAAGTCATTCAATCCATACATGATGAATAATCGTTTCTCGGCAACAAATTTCTGTCCTCTTATGCTTCTCGTCGATGGACACTCAATCTGATATTTTGACCCACCTGGAAGTACACATTATTACATAGCGCGCAACAGCACTCCACGAGCACGTTCCCAGAGGTACCTTGTGGGCTGCTCTCGTGTCGATGGATTTAAGCGATGGAATTAAGAGACAACCCCCCGCCGCCCACCCCTTCCTCCTCACTAGATGCGTTCCCCGGTTCGAAGCAGCTCAGCGCGCTAGCAGTGAGCCGATTACAAAACGAAGAGCGACGCCTGCATACCAAGGCATGTAGTAGACCGCAAGCACGCGAGCCCACTAGCGGAATCGGGTTATTCCAGACACGCACAACGTCAAAACTTCCGAAACACAAGAAAGGACGAACCGGCTCGCATTGCGCCCGCGATCGCTGGGCTGCGTTTTGTCGAAGACGTTCGGCGGAGACGGCGTTCACCTTCGCGCATTTCTTCCTCGCCTGCACCAGATCACGCCGCCGCAACGCCCTCGCCACACCGACGCGCAGGACGGGAAGCTCCCGAGTGATCCGCGTGCGAGATCGGGGCATCCGCCGAGAAGAAGCCGAAGCTGCCACCGCGAAGGAAACGCGGACGGAAAACCGCGCGATGTACGTTGTACACGGTCCGAGACTTATGCGAAAGTCGGAACGTTGCACAAGTAATGAGAACGTCCAGGTGTATGCCACGTAGTTGAGGTCATCGAAAATGTCGAACTCGTAAATTTCTCGAAACGAGATGCAAGATTAGGGCACGGTGGGAGCGTAACGAAGTGATCCCTCGTCAGCGTGCGTAAGGACGTCACGTTTCGGCAGCACGTGCCGTGTTGTAAGCGCAATCCGAGTCTTTTAAGAAAATGAATAATAAAGCTGAAGAAAGGTCCGCCCGATTTCATTGCAGCATGCTGCGGGTGCATTCACATGGGTACATTGCGTTTGCACTGCCTATAGGCATCTACCGCCCAAAGCAAGCTGAGTTTCCTGAAGAATGTTTTTTTGTTGTTGCTCTTGCAATATACTAACGCATGCTTCATGAGCGAAGACCACACTCCCCGTTCATGAGTGGTGCACTTTGAAAACAGTTCAACAGTGTCAAATTCAATAAGCTGTGTTGTCGATGTTTCGTATATCATCTTGTTGCATCACGTCGAAGCGTTTTGCCGGCGAATGACTTACTGGCATGTTTTCTGGCGAGAATATATCTGTAAGAGATCGCCTCTAACTTTCTGCCACCCCCTGTTACGCTTCCCTTCTCTGGGAATCTAGTCCTTAACCCTTAATGACCATCGGTTATTTTCCCTTCTCATTACATGCCCTGCTCATGTCCATTTTTTTTCTTGATTTCAACTAAGATTTCATTAACTCGCGTTTGTTCCCTCACCCAATCTGCTCTCTTCTTATCCGCCCCTTGACGTTACACCTATCATTCTTCTTTTCATTGCTCGTTGCGTCGTCCTCAATTTAAGTAGAACCCGTCTCGTATGCCTCCAGATTTCTGCCCCGTAGGTGAGTACTGGTAAGACACAGCTGTTATACACTTTTCTCATCAGGGCCAAAATACCTCACGTATAATAAGATTGGATTGGATAAACGTTCAAACTTACGATGATCGACAGAAACTACTCCAGTTAGTTCTCATGGTACATTTAGTGAGTATATATCCAAAAGCCTTTCGAAAATTATGCTTTTTACCCATAAGAAATCACCACAAGAGATTGTCTCCTAGGAATTGATTAGAGGTTCATCGGCTGCCCAGGATTTAAAAAAAAAGTCATCAGATCGAGGCTCCAATGCTGCTGCACCGTCCAAAATACTTTACGTCAATTAAGACTACTTCAACAATATTTCATGGCATCTCTTGTGAATATCTCCGTAGGGTTTGTTAGAATTGTGTTTTCGCTGGAGAGGTCGGCACAAAAGAACCACAGGAACGCATTGATCCGAGATTCGAAGGGCATCAGCCGTCATGAATTTGGCGCCGGGTCGTAGACGTACATCATCGCTGACGTCAGCTATGTCGCCACGCCAGTTACAACTGTCTTGGGTGACCCATCAGGCTTTGCCACCAGTGTCCCACTGGAATTTTCCCAGCTGACGACACGCAAGAGGCGGAAACACGAAGGTAAAACAGAGGGTGTGCGAGTTGCATATTCTAGCATTACCTGCCATGTGGCCAGAAAGGACGATCAGGTGTGGCCGGACACTCAGTCCGTAGAGTTTGGTAGGACAAAAATATCGCTAAAGTGACTCCTGGCTCGTAAATGTCTTGTCCCCTTTTATCTCAAGAGAGAAAGATTGCACATAGTTTCTAGGAACTACGAAAGAGCATTCTTGTAAAGCTTTCTTCCCCTTTGACACCGCGCCGCAAGAAGCACCTGCCAGAGCCACGAATTCTCCGCAGAAAGCCAACTAAAGATAAAGCTACGAGTCAAGAATCAAAGCTTAAAGTACACAAATTCTATGCGGCACGAATAACGATGCATTTGGTATTGCATTCTTATCTTGTACGCGTTGTTCATGCCATTCATAAATCGCTGCCAACTTGAGCCGAAGCGTTGCTATAAGCAACGCGTACAGCCACAGCAACAAATCCCAACGCATATTCAACACGCGTTCTTCACACCTCGGAAAACATGATCACGAAACCTCTAATCAGAGTAAGAATCGGACGATGCAAACGCGAGTAATCTCTCGTTCTTTGTTTTTTTTTTTTTTTTTTTCAAAACGCGCGTTTCATAACAAACCGGAGGCCCGCCTATTCGTGCATCTCATCGCAGATTTCATCCAAACAGAGCTTGGGCACGCACGCCACGAGGCTCGGCTGTGCTGCGCCGATCGTCTCCCGAATGCCCCGGAGCCAACACCGTCGGCTGGCACGGAGAAAAAAAAAAACACGAGATACGAGTCTCAAAAGCGCCGGCAGGCTTCCGATGCAAGCAGCACCCGCGGCGGCGATCAACGTTTTAAGCCCCCAGCCGCGCACGCTGAAAGAGACGCTTTCATATTTCATTTCGCCGTCGTACACGATGTTGCCTCGCAGCGTTTCGTCGACAATTAGGGTTATATCGTGTGAAAAGGGCGTGTGAGCGAGCTCCGACACAATCTTGAGTGCCGCCTTCTCAGCCAATGTCGACCGGAATCCACGTCACCAAAGAAGAAGAAAAAAAAAAGGTGGCCTCGCTTCGGTTATTTGTATCACTTTGGGGGAGCTGTGCGGTCTATTCAAATGATGCTATTTCTATGCCGGATGTGAAAGTACAAAAGAAGTAAGGCGCCGGTGTTGTGATGGTCGGGCTCTCTTTCCATCTGCGAACGGCTTCGGTTAAAAGATCTGGCTCCGACGCGAAGACGTCTGGCACGCGTTTCGCTGTACAGGGTGTGTACTGTCGCGCTTTTCCTTTCTTTCTTTTTTTTTTTTTTGCAGCTTGCCCTTGTTGCTCTCTGTGTGAACGGAAATTGGAGCATGGTGCTGTGCCGCCTTGTCGCTTTCTTTTTTTTTTTTTTAGTGGAGGTCCTTTCTACCCGTGGGTGGAAAGGCTACTGGTGCACTTTAACGGCGTTCGCTTGATAGCGGAACTACAGGACTAGGCGACGAGGATGCCATTGCAGGAGAAGCAGCGTTGCTTTTTGTATGCAAAGCATGCGTTATGTCTGTGTGTGTCGGGGGGGGGGGGGGGGAGGGGGCTGGAGTAGTTAACTGAAGGTCGAGTTCTTGTTTTAAACTACTCGGTTGGATAAGGAGAGCGGCTGGAACCAGGCGGCACTTTGAAGCTGTATAGGGGCATACATCTTTTATCGACGCGTGGCGAATCGAAGTGCGGAATAGGAATTAGGAAAGGGCGTGTTTCGTGCGCTGTCTGCCAGAGGTCTATGGCGTCGACGAATGTTTTTTTTTTTCTATACGTCTGTGTTCAGGATCATAGGAAGAAACAAAAGAATAGGGACTTTCTTGAGCGCATAATACGAGAAACAGAAGGAAGCGTCTCTATTATTCAAAGCGAGAACAAACACGCTGAAGTATCCAAAGGCATAGCGCCAGGTGCTCGTCGGCAACGTTAATCAAATTTTAGCCGAACTATTGCTTTCTGAACAGACCTTTTTCAGCCGCGATACCGCAAACCATGCAGCATGTCATAATTAAGAAAGCAACGTCTGCCTAACTATTCCACGCCACGAACTTAACCCCTAGGTACTCGATTCCGCAAAATGCCGCTTTCTTTAAGTACGCGAACGATGCTCTTTTGAAATTCCTAGCACACACGCCTTGGCATGCCTCTTGGTATGGTATGGTATGAATAACTTTATTTAGGTCCTGAGGGATCAGTCTGCGACTGATGCGGGCCGCTCCCACGTCGGTACAGAGAGGCCGAGCCCCTCTGCCGTCACAGGGGCCCTCTGGACAGCCCTGAGTTGATCCGCCAGCACTTCACTGTGCAGCATCCGCTGCCACCACTGTTCACCTCGAGAACCATCACCGGCCAACGCCAAGCAGTGCCAAAGCATGTGTTCTAAATCGAGCAAACCCCCACACTTACTACAATAGAGTGAAACCCCGCAGTCCGGATTAATTTTGTTCATGATGACCGGGTTAGGGTACGTACGTGTCTGCAGAAGCCTGTGGCCTGTGGCCTATTTAATTTAGAATGTGGCAGGGGGAATGCCCTGCGCCCTAGGTAATAGTGCTTGGTGATTTCGTTGCAGGTTAACAGCTGGTCCCTGTACTCAGGAGCGGGAGATCCAGCCCCTTCAGGGAGTACACGGCACACTAATCCTCGTGCCTCCCTTGGTCAGTGTGGTTTTATACGATAAATGTACAGCACAGCCCTACTGTTAACTCTACAAATTCGTTTATGCTTGTGGCTGTGATGGGGGTGATAACTGCAGGTGAGTTGAGCAAGGTGACGTAGGCCGCCAATTTCTCCGCCTAAGCACACAGCCAGAGTTCCAAAAAAAACAGTGTAGCTAAGAAAAACAAGGCTGGATCGTGAAACCTCCTCACGGTCAATGATTGATCCCATGGTATACATATGATGTTCTAAACATTCATGACCTTCGCTGTGTGGGCTCCTCAAAAATTATTTCTTTCCAGCACGAGCACGACAAAACAAAAAAAGTGTTTGATGTCACGTACCTCATGGTCAAGAGCAACAAAGCGGAGAGAAGGAAAGTCGCCCCTTAAAATATAGCCATGATGGCGTGCAAAGAATTGTTGACGCAAAAACACATTCGGAAGTTATTTTCATTCGGACTTCTCAATGTTAGACCCACGTCGATGAAAAGAAGCACCGTTTAATACCTGCAACGTTTAGGCAGTTTTTGCAATCATGAAAGGAACATTTAAAGAGCAGACGGACATTGAGGGAGAATGAAGACTTAAATAGCAACGTAGGAAAAACGAGAGGTCGCATACCATAGGGATCAGTTAGCGTAAGCCTGCTGATAGCTGGTGCTCAGAGGCATCAAAATTTGAATGGAAGCAAGAGAGAAAGACAAAAGGGAAGGAAAGAAAGGGAGGTTAGCCAGTGTAAGCATCGGCTGGCTACCCTGTGCTGGGGAAAGGCGTAAAGGGTACAAAAGGTGAAAGAACAAACAAATAAAAAAAATAAAGTGAGAAGAATTCACCACAATAACGTTATGCTACGCGCTACAACTTTCAAAGCCTGTCGCACAGTTCAGACGCCATTAAGAAATTCAGCAGAGCTCTTAGGGCCTCGAGTGCCGAAACCCGTCTGGACCACTATCCTAGAACTTTTTTTCTCTGTGAAGAAACGATCGTACAGTTTTTCGATCGTGGTCGCGAGCACTTTTTTTCTTGCCGCATTGTAGCAGGGGCAGTCACAGAGAAGGTGCTCGATCGTATCCTCGCCACCACAGTTGTCACAAGCAGGGCTTGAGGCGATTCCAATGCGGAGGGAATAGGCGTTCGTTAATGCCACACCGAGACACAGGCGTCATAGAAGTGTTGCTTCCGCTTGTGGTAACCACAGCGGAAGACGGAGTTGCAGACGTGGATCGAATCTGTGGAGACGTGCGTTGGCGAATTCACTGGTGTTCCCCAGAGTCTGCGTAGGCTCGCGTGTGAGGGAGCGATGCGTTGTGGCTGCATCTGTTCTCGAGAGCGGTATTGGTATAATATGGGCACCATCGTGGGCCGATCGGGCAGCGTCCTCCGCACTGTGATTTCCCGAAGTTGCGCAGTGACCCAGAATTCACTGGTAGGTGATTGTGTGCCCCTTTTCGATTGCGTGATGGTGAAGTAGTCGGATGTCTGCGAATAATCGCACGTTAGGTCCGCGGTTAAAAGGGGGCAGCACACACTGGAGAACTGCCTTCGAGTCACAAAAGATGAACCTCGACTGTCATGATATGTGACTAATAAACTCCAGAGCGACATGGAAATCTGCGAGCTCTGCAGCTGTCAATGATGTAATGTGAGACGTCTTGAATTGGATAGTGACAGGTTTCGCGAAAATTACCATTACTCCAGCTGAACTTTTGGAGGAGACAGACCTTCCGTGTAAACGTGCATGTCTTCTTGTGCTCCTCACGCAGGAGTGAAAGCACGGTTTGTTTGAGGGCGAGAAGATGACATCTCTGTTTTCTTTTTGATGCCAGGTATGACAAGAAGGGCTTGTAGTGAATGCAGGTACCACAGCGGTAGAGATGGTCGTGCTGTAGGTGTGAAGTTCAATGGTAAAGTTCCATGGTTGGCGGCGATTATCCTGCCAAACGCTGAACGAGGTCGAGCGGCAGGAAGGGAGGCGAGATAATGTAACGGAATTTGGGACAAAGTGCCTGATGTGCCTCCTTAAAGCATCGACAGACGGCTCAAGAGCACCTGCTCAGCAGTGTCAGATGTTTTGGTGAGATCGCGGGAGCTCAAGGCCAGTTGCTAATGGTAACGGCGGTGACACCATTCCAGC
Source organism: Dermacentor variabilis (assembly GCF_050947875.1). Lineage (NCBI taxonomy): Eukaryota > Metazoa > Arthropoda > Arachnida > Ixodida > Ixodidae > Dermacentor > Dermacentor variabilis. The sequence goes on along the minus strand of NC_134575.1, from coordinate 23,766,729 downwards.
TACTATCATCATCACCTGTGATCTTCTCCTTCTGTTACCTGTGCACCTTAGGTAGCCCTAGCGCCGGTCTCTGTGCAGTGGCATGACAGTGAGCGAGCGGCTGCACCCTGTGGCGACCTGCTGCGTGCACTAGTCAGAACTGGGTCGGCGAGAAGCCCATACCAGGTGTCCGTCGAGGAATGGTTTTGGGCCTTCGGGTTCCTGCAAGACCTCGACAACTGTCCTCGACCTCGACCTCGACAAGCTGGTCTGCCGCCTCTTCGCGAGGTGTGCGTCCGGGAAGCCACCCAGGTTTAGAATGCTGTTTCTCCATCTATCCTCGTTTGGTACAGCAGTCTGCAAGGTTTGCTCGCCGGTAGGGATGCCGTGCCGGCGCTGCAAGTCACCCTGGGCCAGAGCCATCATAGCCTTCGCAGAGGCAGGGGCAGTATGGGAGCGCCACCGTGATTTACATTAGAGCCATTGGTGAAAAAGGACCACGACAAACGCGCGAGCAGAGGCGCAAGTCATGGCTGGGCACTCTTGGGTGCGGCCGGCCAGGACTGAGGCCAGCTGGCCTGGATTGCGGGGCCGCGCAGTCCAGGCCCACAGACCCATACAACTAAGAACGAATTCACAGAATGACACCGGTTTCGAGATATGCATTCCTAAAACGTGCTACGAAATATGCTGTTGTTCAGGCAACTTTTTTTTGCTTCAATGCATACGGCACCAACCTTAGAAGTGGTGCAAGTTTAAAAATTTGTTCCAAGTCCATTCAATTCGTTCCAAATTTTCTTCTTGTGAATTTATTTCCTGCAGTAGCGCTCTACAAGCATAATGTATAAAATATCTTAAGATTTGCGTGTTCTTGGGCCGTAGCTCGTATGTTAGCCATGGCACAAGATTAGTTTTCAATGTAGACATCAGTGGAGCGAAAAGAACACAGCAACAACCTTTTCAATATCGAACTACATTCTTATCTCTGAGCAAACTCGCTACCTATGTAACAGATACTGCAAAACCAGCTTGCAGCAACCTCTCATCGGAATGGAAGCCGTCTCACTACTTTTCTTTTTCATCAACTCGCGCTCACAACGGCCCTCGGAGCTCGGTGCTCTACGCAATCAAGCGGACTTTCTGTACTGCTGCAAAGACCAACGTAATGCATCGACAAAACGGCGACCCATTTGTAGCACATCTCGTTGCGAAAGGGCCGTTTACTCAAAGGTGATGAAAAAGGTAGAAACGTGAAGCGCGTACAAAACGATTTATTTCATCGATTGAAGAAAAAAAACGAAGTGCGAAAATCGTCATTCTCGAAGGCGGTACTGTTCCTGATGGGCAGCCGATTGCGTTCATTGACAGGCTTAAGCAAACGACTCTTCACGCTCTGAGACACGTAATCGGACATCTGTGGTTGCGGAGGCACCAGAGGTAGGGATTCTCCCGGACGGTGTTGTTGGTGTTAGAATGTGAAGAAGTTTTCACTTTCTTTCCGGGCGCTCTTTAACCCCGATTCTGCTTTAGAGCCAAGGTCGTTGCCGCGTCGAGGTTGTTAGCCTGCTTTCCATCTCCCTCTACAACCCTCTCCCCGCTCGCTTCAGTAACACCTCTCCACCGCAGCAAGCAAGGGTTCGAAGGTAGGGGCGAGCATAAAGATCCGTTGTATACCTTCTTCCGACCGAGAAAAACACAGCCTTCCCTTGCCTTACGGTGTACAGCCCACACACGATCTCATCTGAACTGAATTCGAATTACGCCGAAATACGGCCTCTTCTTCGAACCAATACAGCACCGTTTAGAGGGTGGGATTCTCGACGCATCTGTTCACTTGTGCGGGACCCTTCAAGACGTAAAGGCGAGGAGAGAGGGTGAGGTTGTCCTCCTGCAAACGCCAATTAAGTCCCGCGACGTCGCGTCGTGTTCCCGCCGCTCGTGACTCCTTGAAGCCAAGGGAGTCGCCGTGCGGGGAGAAAGATCTCTCCACGAGCCGCGGCTTATCTTTACAGTATACCTCGCGCTCATCGGATTAGCCGCCGGCGGCATCGGGCCTAGCGGGGGTGGGGGTGGGGGGGCTTCGCGCACTCCTTGCGACGTCTCCGCGCGCCCGCGATGTTGAGGACGATGCGACAAACTTTTCGTCGCCGGCGATCGTTTCCGAGACATCGTCGTTCCTTCGCCATGAAAGGAGGGGCACAGAGGAGGAGAGGAGGTGGAGAAGGGGCAGGCGCGGATTTGTGTTGTGTGGGAGGGTGGCGGCAGAAGAAGAGACGTTGTTTCGAAGCCCCGTAGATCCTCTTACTTCGTAACGCTCGTCGAGGCGTTCCACGCGCGAGGCACAGGAGAGGAGCAGCGATCGCGGAGACTGATTTTCGAGCCGGTATATAAAAGTGAAGGGGCGCCAAGGATCAGAGGCCATCCGTTCGAAAAGTGCCACAACGGTTGGGACGAGGGGGGACCAGCCACCACACTTCAGGATGCAGGCCCTCGTGAGTACCGGGACACGCCCCGCGCGACGCTGCCGTAGTTCTCGATGGCACTGCCATGTGCGACGGTGCGCCGCGAAACCGGCTACACGTCGCTTTCCGAAGACGCGGTCCGTGATCCAGCGGTTCTGGGACCCTGATGGATTACTCTGCGTCATCGTCTTCAGTGAGACCAGCGACTCCCTCGGCTCGGCTCCCGATGCGCGCACCATGCCTTGATGTCAGAATAACCCTGTGCTAGTTTCGATTACTCGCGGCGTAACGGGCGAGTTGCTTTGCAGTCCGGTGTGCTTCCTTTTTCTCTGAGTGGTAGTTGTACGTTGGCTCTGAAAGAAAAGTGCAGACGTCTTGCGAACACCGATGGCACATGGTAGACTGTTAAAACGGGTGACGTGCCGACAGGGTACCGGCAGCTTTTCTTCTCTAAGCTTTAGGCCGGTGCCAGCAATGCACCTCAGCCATATGAAGCTGCTGTAATACTGCGACCCAGGTGACCAAGCCCTTGACAAGACATTTGCTCTGATAGTAGCTGCTCCGTTATGGGACTGGGCGTGTGCCCAGAGCTGCTGTACCTGCAGGCCTGTTCCCGACTAAGACGAACATCAAAAGAAATTGATTAACAAATAACCTTGGTTATATACATAATGTTCAAAAGACTCCGGAACCCTTCTTTCGTGCAGCGGTTCCCTTGAAATCAACTTTCTTCGTTTTTAGCGATGGACAAGCTAGGCAGGCTCTTGACCAGGCCTTAGTATATGAAACCCACACGATACTTGGCCGATGATGCGTATCGAAGCATTGTATCTCTTCTCTCTTTCACTAATGTTTCCATCGGCATGCTGCGTTCGATCGCTCAAGGCGATCACCGAGTGGTAGCTTGTGTCTGAATAGAAACGGGGAAAGAACGGGAATTACTAAAGCTCAAGAAAGTGGTCAGGAAGATGGAGATTTGAAATGATCAACAGTAGACAAACAAGAGAAGTCTCAGTATGGAATCAACGATTCGGCAAGAGGGCTTATCTTCTTCAGGAATACAAGTCCCCTCGCCGGATCACTGGTTCCGTGGTTTCATTTGTTCACTCCGTGGCTGTGGCTTCATTTGTTCGGCCGACATGGATCCCTGAAGAACAAGAGCGGTGTGACAACCTTTACGGTGCTTTGTTGTGACGACGGACGCGAAACGACAGTTTCTTTTGGGCGACCTACAATATTTCACCCGTCAGCCAATTCCACTCACTCTTTTGATCGACGCCGCTGAAATCCACAGCTCCCGTCCATCTCGTTTCTGTGTTCCTTTCCTGTCTCCGTTCTTTATTGCGCTGCACAAATTTTGTACATTTCAAGAAGATGTACCAACTTGTTCGCGAGCGGATTCTTCTAACCTAATATGCTGCCGAAAAGCTTTCAGTGCAACAGGAGCTACTTCTTCGCCACTCATAGAACTTCCACCTTTCATCGTTTGTTTCATTCAGTGGTTCGAAGAGCTCTCGATTCTTTTGGCAAAATCTGCGTATCAAGAAAGCCTATAGCTCACTCCTGTTTTCAAGAGGCAACGCTGATGTCCCGACCCCTTTGCATTCGCGTTCACACTTCTCAATAGTTACAGGCCCTTATAGGAGTAGTAGCCATCCAGCAATTGCGGTAATTCATATAGAGTCGACTGTTATTTATTAAACAATGCACAAATGAAAGATGGTGCTCTTCCAAGGTGGGCGGAAATTCTTAACCGCACTTGCTTCATGTGCCCATATACAGCCAGGCTACAACGTCACAATTAGCCTACAACTATATGGCTGAGAGCTACGAGTCTTCGGGAAATAGTGCACATCTAATTTTTGCTTTCTAGGTGTCACATATCTTGCCAGCAAATGTCAGGACGGCAATTATCCTGGCAAACCTCAGATAGGCTTCGAAACTCTTGAGCAAATAGTAAGACTGCATCTTCACCAATCATGTCACCTCCTCTGCCTTACGACAGAACAATATTGATTTGGGCAATACGATCTATATACTAATTGGAAGAAGTGGTCAATGAAAACAATAGGCTCGGATAGGTTCCGTAGGTTGCAGTTGAGAAACTGTCTCAGCCTTTGTCCGATCGTACACATTCACAGTTACTTTGTATCTTTCACTGGTGTTGTCCACTTGAGCAGTAAATTGGCTCTCTAGTATCCGGTGGCAAAAGGCCGAGGCGTCCGCGAGGTCAACAAAAAATTATCAATATTCCCCGACGATTACGGCACTCCATAATGTAACTTTGGAGAGCAGCTGTTAAAGTACTTCAATTCGCGACAAATTATGGCAAAGAATTTGATTTTGAACGATAAGGTCCTCTCGGCGGCATAGCTGTGCCTCTGCTCGGTCAGCGCGTTTGCAAGCAGCGGCTGACGAAGCATTTCCACCGGTTGCGTCGCTCCTTGTTCAGAAAGAAAGCGTGAACACGGGAACGCGCTGCCCGCGCGGTGCACATTCTCTGGCGGTGGAGCAGCAGGCTAAGCCGCCAAAGCACACAGGTTCCGAAGCCCACGCCAGTGCTTCGTTTCCATATATGATATGCGTGGACGCGCTCACCACATGCCTGGTCGCCGCCGTTGAGCACGTCTCGTGTGGCACTCCGCTTTCCTCCTCACACTTTAGCCATGCTCTCCTCCTCCTCTTTCATCCTCACGTTCTCTTCGCTGTCGCCGTCCTTCATCTTCCTCTGCGCTCCGTATTCGCTCTTTCATCCTTCGCTGAGCTCGTTCGCTCGGTTACGCCGAGGGACGCCGACGCTCAAAGCAGGAACGGGTGCCTAAGAACTGCACTTCAGAAAGAGAAAGCGTAGCGTGTCTCTAAGCGTAGTCGGTGCTGCGGCGTCAATTGAACTAGAAACAGTAAATATCGGCTTACCATTCTTTCATATGGCGTAACGACGACAAAGAAGTAAATGAGAAAAAAGAACATTTCCCGAAGGGTAATCTACTACAACGACAAATAATACGTAGCCCAATGAAGAATGGATAATTGCAACAATCGCTGGCATTAACGTCTTTGCCGACATCTCGCACAGAGAGCTTGGCTTCTCCGAGCACATTTGAGCCTCTTATCGAACGTTGTAGCTTAGCTGAGACTTCATCCGAGTTCAAGCCAGCCACCGTTAAATAATGTACAGACACCAATGGTACACAGATACGCTGAGCCTGAAGTTAATATGTGTTGGCACGTGTACAATCAGGAAGTACAACAGATGCATCTCCAGTCCCATGAAAAGCTTTTAACAGTCATCCTTACAGTCATTTAGATACAACGAATTGGCTTCACGATCTCTTCCAAAGGCCATATAATATTCCTTCGTCTTAAATTGCGTGCTAGGATATGTCTTCCCAAACCTCTCCCTCCTACCTTTAGTACATGCCAACTAAACAATAGAAAGTGTGTGAGAAAACAGTGTGAGAAAACAGTGTGAGAAAACAGTGTGAGAGATAGGCAAACCCCAGGTTAGACAACGTTTTGACAACGTTTTGACTTTGGACCCTATTAACATAACATTATTCCAATCTGTTTTTAATCCCCGCCGTCGAATTTACGTAACCGCCGACACAAGCATTAGGTGGTGACGCGCGGCGTTGTCCGAACAGCCCAATTAAACGCCCTCCTCGTTTACAAGAGGTCACCTTAGTATGCTTTCCAAACGAATAAAATTGCATGCATTGAGCGGTTTTTCTTATCTGATTGGCTGACAAGAGGCGAGGAGCACGCTCATCTGGAGAGGGTTAGGACGGCGCAGAGCTAGTGCAGTGACAACAGATAACCAGATGAGGAGCGTGGTACTGGCGTCAGCGATTGGTCAGCTTCCCCTTACTTTGCTTGCAGTGGCTGGTCGAAAGTCGTGGTGGCGTGCAATGGAATGTTAAGAATGCCGCTTGAGCGTATTCTCAGCAAAGTTGGCAAAATGATGTCGTATCCGTGCCAAAAGGACTCGATAACGTCACACTGACAGGCAACAAAAAGTTTATTGTACGCAAATTAATGCATGCTCTCTGGCAGGTGCGAATAGCAAGTGCATGAGCGATTGGCGGAAAGCCATCTTCTATTCTTGTCAGAACGGGGCAGTCTCCGGCTATTCAGAAAAAAAATCTCAGTGCCCTTCCACTCTGTGAAGGAGGATGACCAGCGGAGCTGTCTATGTGGGCCCATAATGGCGAACTGCACCTCCGCCGGGGGTCGACCCGGCATTGCACTATCTTCGGGATCGGCCCACGTATGGGGAGTGATTAACGCCTGCTAAACCTCCACCGCGGGTCGACCCGGCATCGCACTATCTTCGGGATCGGCCCACGTATGGGGAGTGATTAACGCCTGCTAAACCTCCGCCGGGGGTCGACCCGGCATTGCACTATCTTCGGGATCGGCCCACGTATGGGGAGTGAGTAACGCCTGCTAAACCTCCGCCGCGGGTCGACCCGGCATTGCACTATCTTCAGGATCGGCCCACGTATGGGGAATGCTTAACGCCTGCTTCACCTCCACCGTGGGTCGGCTCGGCATTGCACTATCTTCAGGATCGGCCCACGTATGGGGAGTGCTTAATGCCCGCTTCACCTCCGCCGCGGGTAGTCGCGGTATTGCACTACCTTCGGTATTGGTCCATGCATGGTGAGTGCTTAACGCCTGCTCCACCTCCGCAATGGGTCGGCCCGGCATTGCACTGTCTACGGGATCGGCCCAGGTGTGAGGAGCATTTTTCTTACGACACGTAAATTTCCTTGGACGGTAGAGGTATACAACTTCGCTGTAAACTTCAGTTTTCTTCGGCATATTAATGCGTTGTTAACACGTATACGGGATTTTAACGCGGTGAGTTTTCGTGGTATTGTGAGGTCGTGTGACCGACAGGCAAAGTGGGCGCAGCCCCAAAACTTTTGACCAATAGCAGAGGGCTATTGGCGAAAAGTCACCGAATCAAAAATGATTATTTTTCTTTTATTTGGTCTATTCATGCATAATCAGTGCTTGCACGTCATATCAGATGGGGAGCTACCGCGGTTTTAGTGACGTCGCGTGACAAGCTGGAGCGCGCGCAGCATATATCGCGTTCAATTAAACGTGTTTATGTGACAAAGCATTATTATTTCTAATAATACAAACATGCCAACCACTCAGCACAATGGAGAGGCTAGCTAAGTTACACTCACATTAAATCTTGTTCAGTCTCAGTTGCGCTGCTTGGTCGAAGGAAAGGCTGGCAGAACATGGCGGTGTTAATGGTGTTACATTCCGCTGACTGATGGGAGATATAGATTAAATGGGTAGTACAAGCCTACTCTCCAACCTCCATTCATAGTGATGAATAAATATAACAGCTTGATGAAGATGTCGAGTTATCAGTGATAAAGGTGCAACAACAGTATACTGAACTCATGGACAACTTCAGTGCAAAAGTGGTGAAAAAGCAGGCTGGGAAACAAGCGACTGGCAACCACGGCATCGATTCTAGGAAGAGTAGAGGAAAGATGTTGGTAGAATTCGAGGAAAAAAGTAGACTCCGAATAATGAATACCTTCTTCAGGAAGCGCAGTAAGAGGAAGTGCACCGGGAAATGCCCCGATGGAGAAACAAGAAATTAAATAGGTTTCACACACTATCCCGGTCCCAGCATAGTGCCGCGTGTAGAAGTGTTAGGTAGGGTAAAGAGTAGTGATCATAGGTTAGTGAGGAATATTATTGAACTGAAGTTTAAGAGCGAAAGAACAAAATGATCAATAAGAAACAGGCCAGCCAAGATGCAGTGTGGGTAAAAACAAACGTATTTGCGCTGGTGTTCGCAAACAAAGATGCAGCTTTAGGACAGGAAGATAAAGACACAGTAGAGGTAATTAATGAAAAAGTAACTAGGCTGATATCAGAAGTTGCAATTAAAGTGAGAGGTACGGGAGCAAGGCAACCAGTAGGTAAGCTCGTCAATGTAACAAAGGACCTAATGAAGAAATTGCAAAGAATACGCGATAACTAAACGATTTCCTCGTGATCCTATTTACCACGAAAGCATACAGATATATTAACTCGAAATCCGAATTTTACAAACTAGTATGGAAATTACAGTGAATAACTTTTTGACCGAAAAGGCAACAAGATTGGTCCTGATGTGAGGTTTGAAACTTGTCATTCGAGGCGTTCGTAACCATTGGAGACATGAAAAATATGTCATGCTTCTGATTTATGCAGTTCACTGAATTTCAGCCAGTGTCACCTAGGGTAACAAAACTGAACTGCCGAAGAACGCAGCTGTATCGCTTTTAGCAAATGGCAATGAATGACGTGAATGTTTATGCCTCGCCGTCGAGAAAGATTCAGGCGAGAGACAGGGAGGCTAAACAGTTACATCATTCGTGGGCACCTGGTGAGGGCGTAACAGTTCCATCCTTCGGTAGTTTCGGTGTCCAAAGTAACATTGGCTGGCATTCACTAAGTAGCGTAAACCAGCAACGCCGACTTGTCGCATGCCTGGAAATGATTATAAACTACTACGACGAAGGATTTCAAGTCTGGAATTGGTAACACTCGCAAAGCTCATTTGGTTGAAATGCATTTATTTATTTATTTATTTATTTATTTATTTATTTATTTATTTATTTAAAAATACTGCAGGCAGCAATGCTGCCGTAGCAGGAGAGGTTTAAATTAAGTGCAATGACAAAGATTTCACAAAGGAATCTACATTCGCACAATCAACAAGAGACGCTGGCAGACAATTCCACTCTTCAATTGTGAGCGCAAAAAACAGATTTCTGAAACATCTTCGTCCTCGCAAAGTACGGGCGGATAAGATTCGAGTGATTAATTCTAGAAAACCTGTGTTGTGCGCAGGAAAGATAAGTTTCGCGCGGCATACCGATATTGTTCTGATAGATGAAATAAAGCATTTTTAGTCTCGCAATCTTTCGGCGGACACGGAGGGGTTCCAGATTCAGTCGCAGCAACCTGTCAGTAACAGATGAAGAAGACCGATAGTCAGATACAATAAATCGAGCAGCGAGGCGCTGAATTCGTTCTACTTGTGCAATATCTTTAACGTAGTATGTGTTCCATACTGCGGAAGCGTACTCAAGGACTGGTCGAACCATAGTGCGGTATACCTCAAGTTGAACACTTGACGGTGAGTCCTTTAATTTCCTGCGCAAAAAGCAAATTTTATTAAACGCTGTTGTACAAATGTTCTTCAAAAGTTTGTCCCATATTAAGTTGCTTGTGATAGTTAGTCCTAGATATTTGACAGACGTTACTGATTGAATAGTTTTATTAGCAATGTGGCACGTATGAGACAGTGGCTTTTTCTTTGTGGTTATTTTCATAGCAACTTTTTTATCAAAATTGATTTGCATACCGTTTCGTTCGCATCAGTCCGCGAACTTACACAGGCTATTCTTCAGTAGTGTTTGGCAAGAGGAGCTATTGACAACACTATACATCACGCAGTCGTCAGCGAAGATTTTACTGTAACAGAATGGTCAATGTTAGAAGCAATGCTGTTTATATAAATTAAAAACAACAGAGGACCTAGCACGGAACCTTGTGGATCCCCAGGGAATACCGGCAGATCAGCAGACCCAACACCCACACACTCCACAAACTGTGAGCGATTATTCAGACAAGCCTGCACGCACAATATCAATCTCTCAGGAAGCCCGGGATTCCTTAATCTGTCAGTGAGTAAAGTGTGTGGCACACGATCAAAAGCCCTTGACACGTCAAGAAAAACCGCATCTATCTACCTGCGATTATCTAGGGCTGAAGCAAAATCATGTATAACCGAAATTAATTGTGTAATTGTTGAGACAGTCTTCCGGAAACCATGCTGATACTCAACGAATAATTTTTTTATTCAAGGTGCTGAGACATATGGTGAGGTATTACATCTTCAACCAATTTACAGCATGTGCTTATTAGAGAAATTGGTCTGTAGTTACAAGCTTCGAGCCTATTTGCCGATTTAAATATTGGAACTACTCTTGTCGTGAGCCAATCCGCGAGTAAGGAGCTGTGATTGAGTGATGCGTTAAACAGTTCATAAAGTAAATGGTACACAATCTCTGAGTACCGTACAAGGAAGGCATTCGGTATGCCGTCAGCGCCGCTTAACGCTTTCATTTTTACATTTAAAAGAAGAGAAAGTATTCCTTCGCGACCAAGAACTAGGTCAGGCATTCAGTTTGCAACGGGCGGTGAGTTAAAGTATTGCGTTCGTAAATATTGAACATTTGGTCTTGTAAACGCTTGGTGAAAAGTAGTGCTAAATTCATTTACAATTAAAGTAAGGTTTGTACACATGTTACCATTAATCTTTAGATAATTCACACACGGTTGGGAACCTGACAAGTAGCGCCAGAATTTCTCAGGAGATTCCTTAAAGAAAGCTGTAAGAGTTTCGCCATAAGATTTACTACGCGCAAGCTTTAATTTAGTAACCAGCCGTTCTTGAAGGGCGGTTAATGCTGACGTAGTTTTACCCTTCCTTTTCGTTTAATACGCCACTTTAGATGGATTATGTCCCGACTAATCCATGGGTTCCGACGCTTTGTAATCTTTCTACGCAAAGGAACAAACCTGTCAATGCATGATGACACTAATTTCTGGAACTCGTTCCAAAGATGAGAAACGTCGCCACCATGCTCAAAATCGGAAAGCGAGAGATGCATTGCATCTAGGACATTGGCATAATTTCCATAACTCCTTGTTTAATTACTGCCTCGAATCATTTTCAAATGTAGCTGTGCTTGTTATAAATGCAATACATTGTAAGTTAGACAATTATTACATATTACAAATGTTTTATAAACTTCTAATGCATTTTCTGCAACATCCTGCACTAATGTCGAGTTGTGTTGGAGTCTGTAGCCATCATTTAGTAAGAACAGATGAAAACCTGTAACGTGCTTTGAATATGAGCTCATAAGAGGGGCTGCGTAAGCCGCCAATCTAAATGCGGTTATGATTATTTGGTTTACATAGCACACAGGCCCGCTAGAAAGTTGGTCTCGTCGTGTCCAGAGTATAGAATTCACAGGTACACGCGCGCAATGGCTGGCATGTTTCAATAGCTGCTGTGGTCTAAGATGCGGTGCCCGCACAATGCAAATACTGCGTAATCTTCTGCGCAGTGCATCATCGTACTCTTGGGCCTGGCCAGCAGCGCCTTCGCAGGATTCCTCCACGGGGGTGGCGCCGCCATCCTCCAGCCCGCCGCGCCCACCGGAGTAGCCGTCGGCACAGCCTACCCGGCAAACCTCGCATACAGGCCTGCCCCGGCAGCCACGTTCGTGCAGCAGGCAGCGCCCGTCGCAGTATCACGGCCTACCGTGACGGTAGCCGCCGCGCCCGCTGCAAACTTCGCTTACCAGCAGGCGGCACCGGTCGCCTTCCGAGGCCTACTTGGGGGCGCCGCACCGACGGCGACATTCGTCAGCCATGGCCCTGCCGTGGCTCAAGTTCGGCCGTCGTTCGTCCAGTCGGCTCCGGTTAGATTCAGTGTAGCGCAGCCGGTGTCCTACGCCGCACAAGCACCCGTGCCAGCCGTGGGACAGACCCTGGTCGGACCCGGGCCGGGAGGTGGAATACACGTGAAGCACATTGTTCCCGCCGCCGCGCCCGTTCAGCTGAGACAGTTCGTTGCCGCTGCGCCAGCGCCGGCAGTCATCCAGCAGGCCCCCGTGCACGTCAAGCACTTCGTATCGGCCCCTGCGCCCACTTTTGTACAGCAGGCGCCCGTCGTGAGACAGGTCGCAGTCGCGGCACCTGCGCCAACGTTCGTCCAGCAAGCACCAGTCTACCGACAGGTTGCCGTTGCTGCTCCGGCTCCGGCAGTCGTCCACCAAGCTCCTGTACACGTCAAACAGATATTCTCCGCCCCAGCTCCCGCGACCTTCGTTCAACCGGCACCAGCCGTAAGGCAGTTCGCCGTACCAGCACCGGCCCAGACCTTCGTTCAGCAAGCGCCTGTGCACGTCAAGCACATCGTCCCTGCGCCAGCTCCGGCAATCGTTCAACAGGCTGCGCCAGTCTTTAGCGCTCCTCGCGTGACCGTTGCAGCGGCTCCAGCTCCTGCGTTCGGTTTCCGTCAGGTCGCTTTCCCTGCTCCGGCGCCTGTGCATGTTAAGCAGTTCGTGTCGGCGCCAGCGCCGGCTTTCGTCCATCACGCAGCTCCAACATTCGCCGCTCCTAGATTTCCAGTAGCCGCTCCAGCCGTCAGCGTTGCCGCTCCCGCAGTCGCTTACCGAAGTGCTGCTCTTGCTGCTCCAGTGGCGACCTTTGGAGCAGGTCTTGGCTTCGGTCACACACTCGCTGCTCCGGCTTTTGCTGCGCCAGCACCCGTGCATGTTAAACACTTCGTGTCCGCTCCCGCACCAACGGTTGTTCACCACGCCGCGCCAGCGTTCGCAGCGCCACGCTTCGCTGTAGCTGCCCCAGCCGCGCCTGTATTCGCCGCTCCGCGTGTCACGGTGGCCGCACCAGCACCGGCTGTTGTCCATCATGCCGCTCCCGCGGTTGCTTATCGTACTGCTGCCCTTGCCGCACCGGTAGCGACCTTCGGAGCTGGTCTTGGCTTCGGCCACACACTCGCTGCACCAGCGTTTGGTGCCCCAGCGCCCGTCCACGTTAAACAGTTTGTGTCCGCTCCCGCGCCAGCGTTCGCAGCGCCACGCTTCGCTGTAGCTGCCCCAGCCGCGCCTGTATTCGCCGCTCCGCGTGTCACGGTGGCCGCACCAGCACCGGCCGTTGTCCATCATGCCGCTCCCGCGGTTGCTTATCGTACTGCTGCCCTTGCCGCACCGGTAGCGACCTTCGGAGCTGGTCTTGGCTTCGGCCACACACTCGCTGCACCAGCGTTTGCTGCCCCAGCGCCCGTCCACTTCAAACAGTTTGTGTCCGCTCCAGCACCAACGGTTGTTCACCACGCCGCGCCAGCGTTCGCAGCGCCACGCTTCGCTGTAGCTGCCCCAGCCGCGCCTGTATTCGCCGCTCCGCGTGTCACGGTGGCCGCACCAGCACCGGCTGTTGTCCATCATGCTGCTCCCGCGGTTCCTTATCGTACTGCTGCCCTCGCCGCTCCGGTAGCGACCTTCGGAGCTGGTCTTGGCTTCGGCCACACACTCGCTGCACCAGCGTTTGCTGCCCCAGCGCCCGTCCACTTCAAACAGTTTGTGTCCGCTCCCGCAACAACGGTTGTTCGCCACGCCGCGCCAGCGTTCGCAGCGCCACGCTTCGCTGTAGCTGCCCCAGCCGCGCCTGTATTCGCCGCTCCGCGTGTCACGGTAGCTGCACCAGCACCGGCTGTTGTCCATCATGCCGCTCCCGCAGTTGCTTACCGCACTGCTGCCCTTGCCGCTCCGGTAGCGACCTTCGGAGCTGGTCTTGGCTTCGGCCACACACTTGCTGCACCAGCGTTTGCTGCCCCAGCGCCCGTCCACTTTAAACAGTTTGTGTCCGCACCCGCACCTACGTTTGTTCACCACGCCGCGCCAGCGTTCGCAGCGCCACGCTTCGCTGTAGCTGCCCCAGCCGCGCCTGTATACGCCGCTCCGCGTGTAACGCTGGCTGCACCAGCACCGGCTGTTGTCCATCATGGCGCTCCCGCGGTTGCTTACCGCACTGCTGCCCTTGCCGCTCCGGTAGCGACCTTCGGAGCTGGTCTTGGCTTCGGCCACACACTTGCTGCACCAGCGTTTGCTGCCCCTGCGCCCGTCCACTTTAAACAGTTTGTGTCCGCCCCCGCACCAACGGTTGTTCACCACGCCGCGCCAGCGTTCGCAGCGCCACGCTTCGCTGTAGCTGCCCCAGCCGCGCCTGTATACGCCGCTCCGCGTGTAACGGTGGCCGCACCAGCACCGGCTGTTGTCCATCATGCCGCTCCCGCGGTTGCTTACCGCACTGCTGCCCTTGCCGCTCCGGTAGCGACCTTCGGAGCTGGTCTTGGCTTCGGCCACACACTTACTGCACCAGCGTTTGCTGCCCCAGCGCCCGTCCACTTTAAACAGTTTGTGTCCGCCCCCGCACCAACGGTTGTTCACCACGCCGCGCCAGCGTTCGCAGCGCCACGCTTCGCTGTAGCTGCCCCAGCCGCGCCTGTATACGCCGCTCCGCGTGTAACGGTGGCCGCACCAGCACCGGCTGTTGTCCATCATGCCGCTCCCGCGGTTGCTTACCGCACTGCTGCCCTTGCCGCTCCGGTAGCGACTTTCGGAGCTGGTCTTGGCTTCGGCCACACACTTGCTGCACCAGCGTTTGCTGCCCCTGCGCCCGTCCACTTTAAACAGTTTGTGTCCGCTCCCGCACCAACGGTTGTTCACCACGCCGCGCCAGCGTTCGCAGCGCCACGCTTCGCTGTAGCTGCCCCAGCCGCGCCTGTATTCGCCGCTCCGCGTGTAACGGTGGCCGCACCAGCGCCGGCTGTTGTCCATCATGCCGCTCCCGCGGTTGCTTACCGCACTGCTGCCCTTGCCGCTCCGGTAGCGACCTTCGGAGCTGGTCTTGGCTTCGGCCACACACTCGCTGCACCAGCGTTTGCTGCCCCAGCGCCCGTCCACTTTAAACAGTTTGTGTCCGCTCCCGCACCAACGGTTGTTCACCACACCGCGCCAGCGTTCGCAGCGCCACGCTTCGCTGTAGCTGCCCCAGCCGCGCCTGTATTCGCCGCTCCGCGCGTAACGGTGGCCGCACCAGCACCGGCTGTTGTCCATCATGCCGCTCCCGCGGTTGCTTACCGCACTGCTGCCCTTGCCGCTCCGGTAGCGACCTTCGGAGCTGGTCTTGGCTTCGGCCACACACTTGCTGCACCAGCGTTTGCTGCCCCAGCGCCCGTCCACTTTAAACAGTTTGTGTCCGCCCCCGCACCAACGGTTGTTCACCACGCCGCGCCAGCGTTCGCAGCGCCACGCTTCGCTGTAGCTGCCCCAGCCGCGCCTGTATACGCCGCTCCGCGTGTAACGGTGGCCGCACCAGCACCGGCTGTTGTCCATCATGCCGCTCCCGCGGTTGCTTACCGCACTGCTGCCCTTGCCGCTCCGGTAGCGACCTTCGGAGCTGGTCTTGGCTTCGGCCATACACTCGCTGCTCCAGCATTTGCTGCCCCAGCGCCCGTCCACATTAAACAGTTTGTGTCCGCTCCCGCACCGACGGTTGTTCACCACGCCTCGCCAGCGTTCGCAGCGCCACGCTTCACTGTAGCTGCCCCAGCCGCGCCTGTATTCGCCGCTCCGCGTGTAACGGTGGCCGCACCAGCACCGGCTGTTGTCCATCATGCCGCTCCCGCGGTTGCTTACCGCACTGCTGCCCTTGCCGCTCCGGTAGCGACCTTCGGAGCTGGTCTTGGCTTCGGCCACACACTCGCTGCACCAGCGTTTGCTGCCCCAGCGCCCGTCCACTTTAAACAGTTCGTGTCCGCTCCCGCACCAACGGTTGTTCACCACGCGGCGCCAGCGTTCGCAGCGCCGCGCTTCGCCGTAGCTGCCCCAGCCGCGCCTGTATTCGCCGCTCCGCGTGTAACGGTGGCCGCACCAGCACCGGCTGTTGTCCATCATGCCGCTCCCGCGGTTGCCTACCGCACTGCTGCCCTTGCCGCTCCAGTAGCAACCTTTGGAGCGGGTCTTGGCTTCGGCCACACACTCGCTGCTCCAGCTTTTGCTGCTCCAGCGCCCGTGCACGTTAAACAGTTTGTGTCCGCTCCCGCAGCTACGGTTGTTCACCACGCCGCGCCAGCGTTCGCAGCGCCACGCTTCGCTGTAGCAGCCCCAGCCGCGCCTGTGTTCGCGGCTCCGCGTGTCACAGTGGCCGCACCAGCCCCGGCTGTTGTCCATCATGCCGCTCCCGCGGTTGCCTACCGCACTGCTGCGCTTGCCGCTCCAGTTGCAACCTTTGGAGCGGGTCTGGGATTCGGTCATACTTTTGGAGCTCCAGCTTTTGCTGCTCCAGCGCCTGTGCACGTTAAGCAATTCGTGTCTGCTCCCGCACCGGCCGTGGTCCATCACACCGCTCCACAGTTCGCCGTTGCTGCTCCCGCGCCTTTGCATGTTAAGCAATTCGTGTCTGCTCCCGCACCGGCCGTGGTCCATCACGCCGCTCCACAGTTGACCGTTGGTGCTCCCGCGCCGGCGGCCACACTAGTCCACCACGCGGATCCTGTCGTTGCTTATCGCACTGCTGCCCTTGCCGCTCCAGTGGCGACCTTTGGAGCGGGTCTGGGATTCGGTCATACTTTTGGCGCTCCAGCTTTTGCTGCTCCAGCGCCTGTGCACGTTAAGCAATTCGTGTCTGCTCCAGCGCCAGCCGTGGTCCATCACGCTGCTCCACAGTTCGCCATTGCTGCTCCCGCGCATTTGCATGTTAAGCAATTCGTGTCTGCTCCCGCACCGGCCGTGGTCCATCACGCCGCTCCACAATTCGCCGTTGCTGCTCCCGCGCCTTTGCATGTTAAGCAATTCGTCTCTGCTCCCGCACCGGCCGTGGTCCATCACGCTGCTCCACAGTTGACTGTTGCTGCTCCCGCGCCGGCGGCCACACTAGTCCACCACGCGGATCCTGTCGTTGCTTACCGTACTGCTGCTCTAGCGGCACCGCTGGCGATGTTCGGCGCTGGACTCGGTCTTGGCCACACTCTTGCTGCACCCGCTCCGCCCTTCTTCGCGCAGGCTCCGGTTCACGTTAAGCATTTCGTCAGTGCTCCTGCACCTACCGCGGCTGTAGTCCACCACGCTCCACTTGTGAGGCAGGTCGTCGCCGCTCCTGCTCCATCTTTTGTTCACCACGCCCCAGCGGCACCTGTGTTTAACGTCCCACGCATCACGGTAGCCGCTGCTGCTCCGGTTGTGCACCACGCTGCTCCCGCCGTCGCCTACCGTACCGCTGCTCTCGCCGCTCCTTTGGCAACATTCGGAGCTGGACTCGGCTTCGGCCATACTCTTGCCGCACCTGCATTTGCGGCAGCGCCAGCTCCCGTGCACGTAAAGCAATTTGTATCGGCTCCAGCGCCGGCTCCAAGTTTCTTCCACCATGCCCCAGTTTTCGCTGCGCCCCGCGTCGCAGTAGCAGCTGCTCCAACGATCGTCCATCACGCCGCTCCAGCCGTGGTTCAGCACACCGCTCCGGCTCTTGCATACCGCAGTGCTGCCCTGACAGCTCCACTGGCCACTTTCGGTGCAGGACTCGGCTTTGGACACACGTTCGCTCCTGCGTCAGCTCTGGTCCACCAAGCCCCTGCCGTCGCAGCTGCCGTTCCTCACGTTAAGCACTTCGTTTCCGCTCCAGCTGTGGCTCCAGCACCCGCCGTGTTCGCTGGACCAGCAGTCGCTCCTGCTCCTGTCGTTCACCACGTGAAGCAGTTTGTATCCGCCCCGGCCGTCGCTGCTGCGCCAGCATTCGCTGCAGCTCCCGCCCTAGTCCACGCCGCTCCAGCAGCCAACCTAGTCGCTTACCGCACTGCTGCCCTGGGCGCTCCCCTCTCCACGTTCGGAGCCGGTCTCGGTTTGGGCCACACACTCGCTGCTCCCGCGGTACCTCATGTCAAGCACATCTTCTCTGCTCCAGCTGCCGCACCTGCAGCTGTCTTTCAACATGCTCCCGTGGTCCAGCAAGTACACGCCGCTGCCCCAGCCGCCTTCGTCCAACACGCCCCCGTAGTCCAGCACGTTCAGGCAGCGCCCAGTGTAGTTGCCTACCGCCAAGCCGCGCTAGCAGCTCCACTAGCGACGTTCGGAGCTGGTCTGGGTTTCGGTCACACCTTCGCCAGCCCGGCTACTTCGGTGCTCCACCACGCCACTCCGGCCGTCCACCATGTGAAGCACATTGTCCCCGCTGCTCCAACCTTCGCTGCTCCAGCTGCCCCTGCCGTCGCCGTCGCCCACGCTCCGGCGCCAGCTTTGGTCCACCACCTTGCCGCGCCTGCAGTCGCCGCGGCTCCCCAGGTCGTCGCTTACAAGACTGCTGCCCTGTCCGCTCCACTGGCCACTTTTGGCGCCGGTTTGGGTTTCGGACACACCTTCGGAGCTCCAGCCCTGCTGCAGGCTCCCGCTGCCGTTCCTCACGTCAAGACGCTCGTACACCACGCTCCGGCGGCCGTCGTCCAGCAGGCAGCTCCGGTGACAGTGGTCCAACAGCAGCACGCAGTAGTCCATCACGCCGCTCCGGCCGGCGCAGTGGTCCACCACGCCGCTCCTGCAGCAGCCGTCTTCCACCACGCTGCTCCCGCCGCGGCTGTTGTAGACCCGCTGGCTTTCGATCTCAGTTACCAGAAGCTCTTCGCTTCTGGTCTCGGTCTGGGCCAGACCATCTCGTACGGCAACGGCCTCGACGAGGAGCCCGGCTGGGAGGTGAAGTACGTCGAGTTGCTTCGCAGGAGGAAGAAGAAGTGAGCGGCGCGCTCAGCTCCGTCGGGAAAACTAATGTATTGTTGCGCGAGTATGTTGTTGAAAGGAAAATAAACTTGTACAGGTTGATAATAAATTTTGGCTTGCGAAAACTGACACGAAGGCGCTTTTATTTCGCGAACCAGCCCACTCTTCATGTATGCGGACAAACCAGCCAATCTGTACAATGATTAGAGGCCGCTTGCACGTGGCATTTTAGCCGTGATTGATTTTAACCACTGTTCAACAGCGCTACATCTGCGAGAGTATGTTCCAGCAAACTAGACTGTCGATGAGCAAAGAAGACATTCGAGCGAAAGCACTTTTGCTGTTTCACTTGATGACATACGGTGCAGCAACATAGCGTCGTTTGTGGGACACGTTTTAGCCTCGGCTATACTGACCCAATGGCGTCGCATCCCTCAGAGGAGGGACCCACGATGTCTCAATGGTTTCGATAATAGCGTTTAATTGAACAGGACAGAGCATTGCCATAACTTGTATTTTTTCCCCTCTTGCGCTTTGGTCACACGCCATAATGTGGGTTCGTATACTTAGTGTTTGAATGACCACGGTCTGAGATTATTCAATGTTCAAGATTCGAGAGAAAGAAAAATTACTGCATTCAAAACAGCGCTTCATAAGAGCTTCAAAACAGCGGTGTACATCAACAGTGGCGCGATCAATCCCAATTTCAAAAGCAATAAAGTTGACTTTTTAAACACCGACTTTACAGAGCACGCTGTAATTACAAAATTGAAGCCAGCCAGTGCTCGAACCACAGCCTCCGGCTGCAACCGCTCTTCTTTTATTATTATTCATTATTATTATTATTCATATACCCTAAGGGCCCATTCGGGCATTACATGCCCGAATGCGTCAATTAGCATGAGCAGGTACTTAAATGTGCAGCTAAGTGCATTGCTGTTGCAATATATATGAGCTCCTTAGAGTAAAACTATGCCGTACGCAATACTTAACTTGAACAGCAATGTACATAATGGCACAATTTGAATGCGTGGGTCTCAAAAGTGGCACTATGCGTGCCACGTTTCTAGCACAATGTTGTGATTTGGGTACTCGCAGATTTCAATTCTGCAATTATAAAACGCGTCCCAAGATCATTAACCAAAAAAGTACAAGTGTAAGCTTCGCCTGTATATATATATATATATATATATATATATATATGTGTGTGTGTGTGTGTGTGTGTGTGTGTGTGAACATAAATAAAGTTGATCCAAGGCGCAAGAGGTCATCTCGCGCCGTCGTATACCTCGCAGATATATATATATATATATATATATATATATATATATATATATATATATATATATATATATATATATATATATATATATATCCTGAACGTCACGGCGACGCTGAAAATTCTTCTTAAGTGTCCAAATATTTGCTATCACACTAAAAGCTCATTAATGCGAAATGCGTAGATAATCCACCTGCAGATAATCCCATCCACCACTATTACGAAGCTCGGTAAGTAAAAAAAAACGATCAGTTTATCTCCGATATCCCATTTCTAAATAATCGCAGATCTTCGTCACAGGAACATGCGACATCTTGCGCCCTTAAAGTAAAAGACAGAAAGCTCTTTTCCAAGAAATATGGCCTTCGAGTTGAGTAAAATGATCCCTATCGTAGACGAGAAAATTTACGTAACAGAGGAACACGCCAGTTTTCATCAACGTTAAACTTCCTCGGCAGGAAGTCCGATGCAATAGCGACTTCGCTCTACTTATACGTTGATGGCTACACACTATTGACCCGCCGTGGTTGCTCAGTGGCTATGCTGTTGGGCTGCTGAGCACGAGGTCGCGGGACCGAATCCCGGCCCCGGCGGCCGCATTTCGATGGGGGCGAAAACACCCGTGTACTTAGATTTAGGTGCACGTTAAAGAACCCCAGGTGAACAAAATTTCCGGAGTCCTCCACTACGGCGTGCCTCGTAATTAGAAAGTGGTTTTGGCACGTAAAACCCCATAATTTAATTTTTTACACACTATTATGCCTCGTGCGCGAACATCTATTATGGCATAAGCAATAAAGTTGAATGATACAAGCATATCAGTTTGCCTGGTAACCATTTTTTCAATGCCGGAAGTGAACCACCATGAATGTATATGGATTAGAGTTATATTCTTCAGAAGATGTCTAGCGCTTCCGTGCGAAATCAGCAGTCCATTTTTCGGCAATACCGTTATCACTATCACAGACACGCGTTCAAAAAAGAAACTGTGCTTGGTCGTACCAATTTTTTTAAAAGCGAAAAATATGCTTTGTGCTTCGCAGCTACAGCACCCTATACAACTTCATCTAACCAGAAAAAGAAACAAAACTACTGACGATTTCACCTGACCATTTCCACCCTCTCGTACTCATAATTCTAATGTGCCATATCCGTGCGATCGGAAAGATTTGATATGGCGCTGTATGATATATCAGGTCATCAGGTGCTCCAGCTAGGCATGTGACGTTGTAGTGGCACATGCGTTATCACCGTCTTGTTTCGCTTTAAAAAAATTCGCCGATGATTACGATGCCTCCTATTTCGAAATCCGAGCGCTCGTGTGTGCGTGATATGTGGGCTGGCGCTGACAATCTGCCTCGTGCGGCACGTTGCAAAAGCAGCCAACTAAGGCGCGACTGCCTCCCTAATCGTGGGATCGTGAGAGGAAGCGCTTAGGTGACGCGTGGGTGCGATTCACAGCAGCCGCCGCCAACTTCCGCTCATGCAGCGCCTTGTTTCGATGCAGACGGTGCGCGCTACTTTGGCGCCATCTCGTAGCCATCGTCGCCGCAGAGCTCTTCGTTCGCGGCACTACGCTTCTCTTCTGACGCCTCCATCATACCCTCCTCCACCGTTTTCCTCCTCGCGCTCTCTTCGCTCTCGCCGTTTCTTTTTTCATCCCTCACTACGCACGCTCTCATCTTTCGTTGTGCTCGTTCGCTCGGTTACGCCGACGCTTGCCGAAGGAACGGGCAGCGCCAGTGACCGCGCTGGCGCGGCACTTGCTTGTAACGTAGGACCGGGCAGTCCGCCGTCACCATTCACTCGATGACTAAATGAAGCCTCTACGTCTGACGGCAGGACCACTACACTGTCGTTCCGTCAGGCATGACGGTAAGCAAACAAGATCTACAAGTACAGTTCGATTGACATGGCCGGTCATTGCCGAATTTAACCCATTATGATATACTTCCTTTGGAGTCTAAGCTTCGAGTACGCTTATAGGGAGGTTCGCTGTGTCACTGCGTTTCTCTTGTGTTCTATTTTTATTCAACGAACTTATCTTGCTAAAATTTTTCATCTTGTTATAGTTTCTATTTTATTTCAGGTTTTTTTTCCGTCAATCTCTCCATCGTTATTATGAGTGCAGTTGATCTTATCGACTAGTACTACCGTGCCCTTAGTTAACCCTCAATAACGGTATTGTGGTAATCACAGGCCGAAAAGAATTAATTAAATAAGGAAGATCATATCTTGGTTTTTGTTTTTTTACCGCACACTTGTAATTACCACACAGATGTGGCAAACAGATGTAGTTTACGTAGTTTACCACACAGATGTAGTTAGATAAATGAGGGCAGGACTTGTTCGTCAAGAAGTTCCATAAGTGACCAGATAAGTCAATTTTATTTCCTGACGGGTCACCGCTTCTCCTCTCTGAGCAGTAGGAGGGCATCGGAAATCCTTGTACGCTAGTCTGGCCGGCTCTTGAATGTTCCTGTGTTTTTATCATTCGGATCATAAATGATAAGGCAAACCCATAGCAATCTATGCGTTAATTGTCATGGAATTTTTCTAAAAAAGCTTATTTCTGACTCCCACTGAGTAGTCCACATTACTGCGCTTATTTTTCTTTATCTCCTCCTAGTAGTCCTTTCTTCATTCGTTTAGTTCAAACACAAACACGAAACTTCCATCACCCTATTCTGATTGCCCGATTTCACTTTTTTATTTCACTTCCTCGGCTTTATTGATTGATTTTGTAAAGTTTGTTTTGATAAGTCTTTTTGTTTTTTTCTTGAGCCGCCTCAATCCTGTGTAGCCCCCCTTAGAGGGTGTGCGCCACAACATTTCGAGATTATCATCATTATCAGGTCAAATCAAAGTCAACATGGCGTAGCGTGGCGTCGCAAGACGACTAGACCTGCAATATAAATTGTCACGTAACACTAAATTGTCGCCCCCGTTCCGTTCGCACCGGCTGACGTGACGATCCCGTCAAAGTCGTCGCACTATGCCAGCAAGCAAGGAGGCTAGCAAAGCAAGCATCTCAGGGCTCTAATATAGAAGACCTACAGCATCCGTCCACGTGTGGCATAGGAAACATCCGGTGGTGTTTGAAGTATTCACAGGTCCCGGTGACGATGTATGGTAGTGTCCCCGACTACGGAAGGCACACCATCGGGCCGTGTACCTAGCCTACAAGAGTGTGTTGACCGGCAAGAGGTTGGTGGCCATGAAGCTAAGAAGATGCATCGCGGTGGCACTGCTTATGCTGTTATGGCCTACGCTGGTCTGGGGACTGCAAAAGCCGCATATTGTCGTCATCATGGTCGAAAGTTTGGTGAGTTTGCATGCAGGATTTTATTATCTCAATTAGACCACTGAGCGAGTATAACCCTCGTAGTCATAAATTAGGGTTTGTGCTAAGTAAACCTCAAGCGAGATTGACGAGAAGTGCTTGTGCCTGTTGGCGTTCTTTCCTCTACGCTTTCGAGAGAGAGAGAGAGAGAGAGAGAGACAGGCACTCTTTAATGGCTGCTGGAGATGTTTGCCTGGTTGTACACCTGGCACGCTACTGCGAATTACTTTCGTGATGCGTGGAATTATCCACTCGTACGTGATACACACGTACACAACATGCGCGAGTAACAAGCACAATCACACACGGTAACAAGCTGAGTGTCCCGGAGGTAAAGTAAGAGCGCCTGCGTTGCATGCAAAGAAGTAGCAGAGCTGTGCCAAGCTTGAGGAATATGTTCCAGCTCTAATTAAGCCGCCACATATATTTAAAGCAGATTTTAGGACAATTATATGTGGTGTAAGCAAAGCATGTGCAGCCGCAGAAAACTTGGTGTAAGTCGTATCACGCACATTGTACAGTTGCGACCGCATCAATTGCCGCACCGCTTGCTGCACGAGCTATCATGAATGCCACAGTTGCGCGGTGAAGCCTTTGCCAGCGCAACTGAAACCAAACACAAGAAACCGGACACTACTGGCGATGTCACAACGCTTCATGTTTGTTTTATTTGCGCTAGAATTGCTTCACCAAGCATCAACTCACTTGCGCACGAACGAGAGACTTTCAAATTGCAGTGGTTCATGGGAGCACAATGGCGAAGCCAGAGTCCAAAGTCTGACATTATCTGCGTATGGAGAATTCAGGTACCAAAACTCTGATGTGTGGCTGGGGGGGGGGGGGGATTATTCAAATGACCCCGAGCTCACTGAGCCCTGCCGATTAGCGTCGCCCTCGAGTCGTTCGAGCCGACTTTGTGGCATTGAATCAACTTGACCTGTTCCTGTCAGAGAAAATTTACACGCCAGAGGAATTTTAAATCGGGCTTCATTGGTAAATTATACTTTGGTGTATCATAGCAAATGTCGTTAGGTGGAGGGATTGGGGCGGCAAGGAACGCTTAGAAACTAAAGGCAGATGGCGATGCCACATGGAAGTTCCGACACTAGTTTCCCGTGTCATCACGGATTTCGACAGCGTCAGCTGGGAAATATTAGACTCTCCATAAACATAGGATTACATACTATATAAAAATTGAAAGAATTTACCTAGCGAGCTTTGAAACCTTGGACAATACAATAACATACGGGCTATGATCATAGTGCGAAAATAAAAACGGAAAACTTCCTCTCACTCTTTCTCATCTACTGCGTTGCCTTTTTCTTTCACTAATTAAATAAAAATGGCGTATTGAAATAATGTTACACCAGCCGCAGAAATCTATACGTTCGCGCTGAGTGGAAATTGTACCGCTGGTACAATCTAGGAGACACACGCAGTTCTCGGTCATAAATTGAATAGCAGTATGTGCTCAGTGCTATTTAGCCTAGTGCTTTATCGACCCTCAGGTAAAGGGATTGCAGTCTGCATAATTTAATCATGCATCACTGGAATTTCATGCTCTGTGACAAAGGAGAAGCAATGCGAATGTATCAGATGTGACGAAAGATAGCGAGGCTGATGTACAGCACCTGCAGGCGAGATAAGCACTACCAGAAAGTCTTACAAGGTCCGTCAAAAAGTGGCACACATCGCGATTAACCTGTCATTATGGTACGCCATTTCTTTATCACGATACGCCACACTCTATCCGTAGCATTGATATAGGAAGCTCATTTTAAAGTTTTTGTGCTGGAAGGCAAATAAGAGGGACCTAAAGGCTTGATCAGACTTCCTGTTACTTAGGCTTCCACCATGGGTGCGAGACTTCAACCATGCCTTACTTTGAGAATGTTGCATTACTCGTAAAATACGCCGGCATTTGCAGGCTTAAAGTTGGAATTGCGAATTTCTGCTTGCCCTAGCTTTCTTCTTTGTTTGTTCCTTCTAAAACGGCGACTATGTTATGCGCGCACCCTAAAATGTTTGCTTATGTGACAGATTAGGCAACCAATAGGCGTCGCAAACCTGGGTGCACAACTACCCTTTACGTTCTACTCCACAAAACCTGTTGCCCAGGGTTGGGCTGACGTCGGCTTCCACGGTTCGCGCCAGATGCGCACGCCCAACATCGACGCTCTGGCGGCGGACGGCGTCATCCTCAACAAGTACTACACCCTGCCTTCCGGCGTGGCCTCGAGGGTTGGCCTCCTCACCGGGGTGTATCCCTACCGAGCAGGTACTAAGCGGGCATCACCGTGCTGTCTGGCGCCGAAGTCCTTATGCCGCCAGGACAGGAAAATGTGGCATCAAAATTACAGAAATAGCCGATTTTCGCGAAACCACCTTTTCATCAAACTTTGCTCCGCCTGCCAAACGCGTGCCCCATCGTTTTCACAAGTGCCATTTTGCTTTATTCGTGCTATGTGCTTCAGTTTGCCGAACTATCTGCTCTTCCTTGACTGTCTACTGGTCTCCTGGTTGGCTGAATTGCAATACTCAGTGCATCAGAAACACAGAAACACAACTTATTCTTGCTCACCTACGAAGCTTTCCTTGTGAAAAAAACTAGCATGCGTTCTTATTGGCATCGAACTTTATCTTTCATCGTGAAACGCCTATAATTGAGCGATGCAATAGGAATCCCTTACATTATTAGCACCCCAAGCTGCGCAGAGGTAATGCCTGGGCTACGGGCAATAACCTCTGAGGGATCGCAGTTTAGCAGGCGTGAAAAGCTTAGGTATCTCAAAAGTTCTGTTGCGCCGGCACTTGGTTCGAAGGGCGACGAGCAGAAGACCGCTTAACGAATCGTTGGCTCCCGCCTTCATACATACTTCCACATTAGACAACCTATGCTTCACTTAACTCGTAACACGGGAATGCTCAACCTGGAGCCAATGTTTCCACGACGCATCTTCATCCTGTCTTTGTCTCCCAAACGTTGTCGAAACGTTCGCTCCGAGTGGAGCTTTCCTGGTTTGGACACTCTCTATCCCTTAGGCTATAGTGGACTTTGAACAACGTGAAAGAGACCTTATTTAAAGAGATGTACTGTCTACAGAGGCTAAAGCTACGAAACATGTGTTTCTCACCCGTAGGTATAACAAGAGTGATACACCCTTCGCAACCGACTGCGCTCCCTACGCTATTCACGACGCTACCGACGTTTCTAAAGAACTTGGGCTACGCTACGCACTTCGTTGGAGTTGTGAGTCTGTATTCTTGGGCCACGCTTACAGATATACAGGCTGTCCCAACTTAAATGCTCCAACATTTAAAAATATACAATAGTCACGTAGCTGGACAGAACCCAAGGTAATGTTGTGTGCCGGCGCTTGGAGATACACAGATTATTATTATTTTTTCATTCAGCCTAATCACATGATTAGTCTTAACAAGTCATCAACTTCTTAAATATTATAGTTAGATGAAAAGTGTCAATGGGAATATTGTGGAACGACATGAAAAACTCCCGATACAGCTTTATCTTGCTCCACGCGAGCTATGTAAAAGTGTTCTTCCGAGCGTGAAAGAAGCCCGCAAATGGACGTAAAATTGCCGTGTGACTGGCCACTCGAGGCACTTTGCGGTATTCGCGGGCTTCTTTCACGCTCGGAAAAGCAGTTTTATATAGCACCTGTGGAGCAACAAAAAGCTGTATCTGGACTTTTTCATGTCGTTCTACAATATTCCCATTGACACATTTCAAATAATTATGATATTTAAGAAGTTGATGAGTTATTAAGACTAATTACGACATTAGGTGGAATGCAAAAACATAATAATTTCAGTATCTCCGAGCGACGGCAAAAAAACATTACTTTGGTTCTGTCCAGCTACATGGCATACGCATATTTTTAAGTCTTGGTGCATGATAGTTCGAACACCCTGTATATCGCGCAACCTGCTCTCGCGCAGTTTCCATACGTTTTCAACTCCGTGCAATCTGGCGTTCGCGTTTAGGACGTTCAGATGCACCAATGGGTTTCAGCGAAGAAGCGAATTCTTTTCAAGACTGTGTAAACAGATACAAAGAGGTTATTCTCTCGGTGACGGAACATTTGCTTTGGCAAGCGTCAGAGACTGAGAGGTAATTGCAGGCTAACTGTTTAAATAACTTAAATTCCGTCATTGTCTGCAATATCCATTGTCAGTTGCTGCCACGTGTTAAAATTCGCGGAACGGGAGCCAGTCACGGGAAAACCTGTAAAATTTTCAAGATTTCGCATGGTCGCGGCCCGAAATGCTATGTCTTGGCAAGACGGTCCCAAAGCAGAGATCATAATCATGAGTATGTCGTGCTATGAGTTTTGTATTCTTTTAATTTTTTCCTAGATGTCTTTTAATAATTTCTTTTTAAAGTACAGTTTGAAATTCCCACTCGTCGGGGCCAATCAGCGGTGGCAGTGTGAAAAGGCAAACTAAGATTTTCTAAAAACGGCATCAGATCTCAGTGTTGTGTTTTGTTAGAAAAGCAGCTTTCATAATAAGCTCTTCCATACATTTTAGAAGTAGACCGAAATCGAGGTTCCTATACCTTCCTTGTAATAAAATAGGCGCGTGACATTGAACTTATTCCAAGATTCTCTGTGCCGATTTAGCTGGACAATTTACGGGCTATTCATGTCTCAAAAAAAAAAAAAAAGATGCACTATGAACCAAAAAGGAAGAATCTGTCGTTAGCTTTACTAAAAGTTCACGAGATTCAGCGAATATCTGGCTAAGTTACCGACACTGAGTCAGTGCTCAAGCCGTGTCCAGTGAGAATTATCTCCGCTATTGCCACTAGTTTCCATACTCTGGCCCTTAAGTTCTTGTACGGAGTAACGCGTTTCCTGAAGAAGCACTAGATATACTTAAACGGGGAAAAAGGTGGGACACGACTGCTTTTTGGTTATACAGCTGGCTTCTGCGTTCTTGGGACGCTGCTGGATTTAGACACCCTCGAGGCTCTCACCTTACACCTTGCTTACGTCTCCTCACTGAACAGTTGCTGAGATTGCTTTAAAAAAAAGTTGCCTTGTAGAATGCATTACTTCAGCCAAATGAAAATGCAACATCTTCGTCACGTAGAAACAAACTGTAATAGTGGCTAACCCACCTCGTCACCCATCAGCCAGCCCGCATAACTCGCAGAATGACCACTCCATAAGTAGACCGTTCTAGCATAACATCCCGTGTACTGTCTCTTTTTGCTGGGAATTGCCACAAAAACTAGCACTGTGAATGTTGGAGAGCAATTATTTTAGCAGTTTCAGCTCTCTTCAGGTGTCAGGTGTGTGTGTGTGCTTAAAACGAAGCCGAAGTTAGAGCTTCGAGCGTAAATAGTGACGTAGCATTCGCTGTTTCTTTCACTTCCAACTCGCCGGAGCAGTGGAGCCTGGGCTTCTTCAAGGACGAGTTCACACCCGAGAACCGCGGTTTTGACACGGCCTTCGCGAAGTGGAGCGGACCGGGTGACTACTGGACACACGTCTCATCGGATGTGAGTCGTGTGCATGTTTTACACTATGCGAATGCATCTGACTCAGCAACAAAACAAAGAAACAGGCATTGTACCGTAAACTCCGCGTCAGCGAGCATTTCAAGACGATACAAGTTTAATGTGTTGAGCTGAACTCTACCACGCCTTACTGCCGCTTAGCTCACGTGTCTCTCGCATAAATCTCATTGAGGAGATACGGATGCACTGCAGGAGCAAAGTTTAGAGTGCGACAAATTGGACCTTAATAGGCGGTCTGACAATTGTAAGCTACGAAATCGCCGTACTTGAACACTTGAAAGCATCTTATCATCTTCGAATTTTCTGCGATTCCTTGGGGTACATCGTGCTGGTTGACGCCACAAGGGATGTTTCAGTGACTCCCAAGAGTGACATTTTTTTTTTAAAGAGCAAATGCACAGACGTTACCCGGATGAATGTTTCCGATTCAACGCCCGGATCACGGGCAGGTAAATATTTGGAAAGTAGTAGTAGCACAAACAAAGAACATCAAAAAGTTACGAGAAATTCAACGCACTTGGATCAAACGTTAAGTTAACCTTTTTTGTATCGTTACAATTAAATGCCATTGAAATAAACACTTGATACGTGCAACCTGTGCAAACCCGTCTTACCATGGAGACTAAGCTGAGTGTATCCGGCAAGATATATTTCCTGGCTATCATTTCGTACCTTGAATATTCTATGTGTTTTCCCTCTCCGCGCCACAGCTATTGAAGAGGTTCCCCCGGTATCTCTTTTTTCCCCGCTCTCCCCCAACTACATTTGCGCTGAGCCGTGCACCCTCAAAAACTCCAGAAGATAGGGCCAACCTTTTCCTTCCCAACACACAATTATTTCTCCCTCTTTCCCTGCTACATGCTCTCCACGCGACAGTGTCGCCCGATACGGAGAAAGAGGCAAAAAGGGCAAAAGAGGAAAAAAAGAGACGTCCACATTATTTGTCATAACAACTGTAATATGCTTAACAGCTACTGTAACATCGTGCAATACGATAGCAGGAACCATGATTATCAAAACTGAACTACCCTCACGATCGGCTCGTTTTACGAACCACGCGGCAAGCTTGCGAGGACGCATACGTAGCAGAATGGTGTTAGGATCGGCCGACCAAGCCACCATCTTGCTTACCCGGTCTCCGGGATCAGCCCAATTTGGATCGCCACATCTCCGGCCGTGGTTCTGCTTACTCCTACACTGCCTCAGAGATCGGTTCAGTGAACGTATCCGTTGACGCACACCAAACCCCGGGAGGTGGAAAACGAAAGCTCTCTTAAAGAATAGGGAGTACTCTAGGCGTTCATGCAATCCAGCGAGTCGCTCACTAATGCTTTGCACGGCTTTTTGCTGGGAACACAGGTCACGTCATCTCAACTGAAAAACCGTCGTCTGATTGGCTCGGAATACTGGAAAATGTGCGTCATTGCGCATATTCCTGTGGGAATTTGAACCCACCGCGGTAGTTTATCGGCCAAAATGTTGCGCTGCTAACCGCTAGGTTGCGGGATCAAATCCGGGCCGCGGCGGCCACATTTTGATGGGGGTAAAATGCAGAAACGCCGGTGTCCCGTGCGTTGGGGGCACGTTGAAGATCCCCTCGTGGTCAAAATTAATTTGGAGTGCCCTACTATGGCGCACCTTATAATCAAATCGGGGTTTTGGCACGCAAGGCGCCAGAATTCAATTGAACTGTGGGAACTTGGCCTCCAATTTGTTGAATCGGTGGCTTGTGGGCAAGGAGCGCATTTCGATCATTTGCATGGAAAAAGCAAATAACTATTGTCTTCAATAAGAGTGAAGTTAATGTAATTTTCCCCAGCTGAAGTACAACTACTTTCACGGCTACGACCTGCGGCTAAATCGGGAGGTGCTGTGGAACAAGACGGGGACATACGCGACCCGCGCCTTCACGGAAAGGGCAACGGAAATCATCGCACACCACGACAAGGCGAAGGTGAGCGTATTGTAAGTAATACCGGTGGCGTGGTCCTCCATTGATGCAGTTATAACTCGCTGTGCAGGTGTTTACAGTTAATCGTGAAACATCCCTTCCGGCATCTGCCATAGCCAGGCGTTGCAGCCCATGTCATTTGACAATGTCGCTGAATCGACAGTTGCCTATCTAGATACACATATACTCATGTGACACTCTGTGTTTTAGTTTTCTCAACCTGTCTTTTCGTCCTGTGCTCTGCGTCTTCTACAGAGTTCGATACCACTACTGGAGGGAACTTTGGCGCTGGTGTCTACAGGAGCTGCATGCAGGACGGGCCAGCCAGATTGGGAAGGGTTGGCAATACAGGAATTTGCCTAAACTTCGTCATTTTGGCTTTAAACGGCTTCGCGATTTAACTAAGTGGTCATATTCAACAAAACACTGCGTTATAGAGATAAGTAAATAAATATTATTAAAACAGTCTCATGGTAGGATTCGAACACAGGGCCGCTCTACCATCTAAGCTAACCAGGCGGCTCAGATGAAGAGTGGGTGCCCCGGAAACGCGGTGGTCCTGGGTTCGAGTCCCGTACCAGGACGAATTTCTCTTCAACTGCGAGGTTTTTCTTTCGAGGAACCCGTATGGGGTTTCCTTTGTAGAAATTGCTACGATTGGGTGAATGTCTCATTTTCCTTTCATTAATTACCTCTCTCCAACTCTGGGCTACCGAGCAGGCCTGCGAAGCGGCGAAGAGGCAAGACCTCGACGTCCCATCGTGGGAGGCCTACGCCCAGCAGACTAAACTGCTGGTTCTCATTAAAGTTTACTCTCCCTCTCTCTCTCTCTCTCTCTCTCTCTCTCCATCTTGCAGGTTTCCGCAGAACTATTGCGTCAAACTTTCTGATGTGGAACGCTTTGCTTATTTCTCTCTCCGGTCAACTGCGCTCTCTCCCAACTATCGAAACACAATGAAAAACTGGTCAGTACTCGCATCTTTTGCAATGGAAGGATAAGTTCCCCGCTGTGCCTGTAGGAAGCAAATTTCGGTGCTCACGCATTCGCTCATATATACAGTGGCTTACCTCGCCAAAGTAAGACTGCCCCGTGGACTGTCCGCACGAGAGACGTATAAATGTGACACCCGACCGATGATCCACATCTTTTCGTGAAAAAAAAGTGCGTACACTTTTTGCATCCCAAAAAGTGATGCACACATTTTTTTGTCAGAAAGTGTGCATCATTGCTTTTGATAGTGTTTCGATAGTTGGGAGAGAGCGCAGTAGACCGGAGAGAGAAACAAGGTAAGCGTTCCACATCAGAAAGTTCCACGCGCATTTATGTGTGAGTGAACCTACGGTCCATACCACTGATAAGGAACTTCAATTTTTAAAATTATCTCACTAATCCACGTATTGTAGCCATTGTCGGGAGGGGGTGTGGCCTGGATTTTTCGCGTTCATCTCTGACTACAAACCTTGTTATTGTTCTAGTTTTCTACGCATGCGTGGCGGAGAATTTATGGAATCCATTCGCAATAAGTTTCAGTAGCAAGCCCTGTGGGTTTCTTTTTCTTGTGCTCGCCTCTGTACTTGTTGGAACCACTTTACTTTCATCATGCGCCAACTGGCCCACAAAACCCCACTACTTTACAAATAAAGCTAACAATGTAAAGGCTTAGCTGCCGCTTCGTTTACCACTGCCGGCGCTGCGCTGTCGTCGTTTCGATGGCGGCGACACCCCAAGGCTTGGACGCGCAACAAGCCACATGTCGCAGGCTTGACGCCGTCTCGACGCTGATGCCGACGCGACGGGAAACGCGCGGGCTAACGAGAGCCCAGACAGCTTCAACACCAGGGTGAACTACAGAGTGACGGTGCTAGCCCACAATAGTCCATGCTTAGGCAGAGTTAAATTGATAGCCACTTTTCGTATAACGTCAGCTATCGGCGAATGGAAAGCTCTAAAGGAATCTGCCCGCTGACGCCAAGGGGCAGCACTGAAAGAATGATGAGAAGTTGAAAGAAGTGTTTGAGAAAAAGGTGACTTCGCACTCCACTTGTGAGCCCCACGTGCCACGTACGAGTGCGAAGCTGGTGTGAGAAACCTTCAATAGCGCATTCTATCCGCAGAGTTTCTCACTTAGCAGAAGGGTGGTTCAGGGCCTCCTTAAGTGAGCTCGAGCGATTACGCAGCAAGGTTGAGTGGGTCATGTATATGTAAACGATGCATCTGAGCCACACTTCAGGTATGCAATATCAGCGATTCTGCTCGCCGCTGTCATTGTGCTCAGTGTGACCTTCTTTGCCGGACACAGGTTCACCCGATGACCAGTTAGTTCAGTCACTTTCGTTGTTCCATAGTGATTGTAATTGAGCTCATAGCGCTCAACTGACACGCAGAAGAAAAACGACAGGACGTAACAGAATGTCTTTCTTGTTCGTGTCAATTCAGCGCTATGACCTCAATTATCTTCAACGAACCAACTAGCTCAGAAATCTGTAAGCCTTAACCTTGTTGACGGTTTCGTTACAGCCTCTGTTCATGCTGATCGCTCATCAAGGTGTCCAGGCAGCCAACAACTACGGTTCAGTTCAGTGTCCACCCGAGCACCTGGACACATTTGCGACCATCGCACACAGAAAAAGGATCCTACTGGCCGGTAAGGCGGCATGTACCTTACGTGAAAAAAATTAAACTGGAGGGTTTTACGTGGCAAAACTTCGATCTGATCATGAGGCACGCCGTAGTGGGGGGCTCCGGAAATTTGGACCACCTAGGGTTCTTTAACCTGCACTTAAATCTAAGTACACGGGTGCTTTCGCATTTCGCCCCCATCGAAATGCGGCCGCCGTGGCCTGTACCTTATATGACTCGATGTCCAAAACAATCGCCTTACGTGGTATAAAGCTACGAAGTAAAGATCCCGCTATCGGCGAGATGATCTTGTTCGAGATTTTTTTTTTTTTCACGTGAGGCCTGCCTTCGCTGCGTCAATCCAAGTAATGCTATAGCTAAAAGGGATAGTCCCGATTGCTTCCCATGCAGAACGGGATGGGTTCGCGTCTCCTAACTCTGGAAAGCACTGACTCTAGTCGTTTCTTGGTACCGGAACAAATTTGCTTTTGTGAGCACCTACTCCTACGTCTCCATTAGGAATGCCGCATAGGTGGACAAGGGCCATCTAAGGTTGCGAGACGCTGCCGTTCTCAGAATTCACAATATATAATGCGGACGTATACTTACCGAACGACGTTCGCAGGAGCCTATAGTCCCCTGTTTCCCAACCGAAAATGCTTTTGGAATCCTTCGCAAGGCTTGATGAGGCGTATCAGTCTTCGTCGTGGTGTTCGTTAAATGCTGCAAACACGGCTGTATCGAGTAGGACGGTTCCTATTTAGTGGGAAACTTAGCATGTCAAGTTTCGTTACGTTAATTGTTCTATGCCAGCGTTCTTATTCAGTGCGAAGTTCTGCCCAGAAGGGGAAGGGGGATCCTTTTGCTCACGAGAAGAGCAGCCGAAAGCCTTCCTGGGCTCACCTGGGGTTGTATTTTATGTGTGCCCACGAAGTGAACTGATCACTTCAGCGCGCGCTGATATTGGATAGAGCTGGAAGGCGGTAGGGCAGGCTTCGTTGCCACCGTTGTCAACGCTGTCCTCACCGTTGTC
Organism: Dermacentor variabilis; assembly: GCF_050947875.1. Lineage (NCBI taxonomy): Eukaryota > Metazoa > Arthropoda > Arachnida > Ixodida > Ixodidae > Dermacentor > Dermacentor variabilis. The sequence continues at coordinate 23,732,129 of NC_134575.1, read as the reverse complement.
ACCACCGGCGAAAGTGGGAGAGTTACGTTTGAGCACGCAAGGTAGCACGTTGATACGATTATGCGGTATGCTTCATGTCCATCTTTACCAACTGAATATGGATGAGCGGCCCTCCTGCTTTTTCCAAACGCTCGGCGCATGCGCCGTATGCAACAAGCAGGCGCCCTGGCCGAAGTGGACGACTCCGTGGGCAAGGTGTTCGGCGCGCTGCACAACCGGTCCATGCTAAACGACACGGTGCTGATATTCGTCTCCTCCAGCGGCGGCCTTGCGGATCGGGAAGACGAGAGCAGCAACTGGTCCTTCAACTGGCCCCTGCGAGGCACTAAGGGAACGTACTTCGAAGGCGGCATCCGGGTGCCTGCCTTTGTCTGGAGCCCGCTTCTCGGCGACTGGTCACCGCGAGTGTCCAGTCAATTGATGCACGTCACCGACTGGCTTCCTACACTAGTAAACGTCGCCGGTACGCAAGCGAGCGGTGGGAAAGCGCGGCGTGCTTGGTGAACTGGGTGCAGGGTCGAAGGGACGCGATTAAAGTGGATACAATTGCCGTCAGCCAGGTTTAAGCTTACTGCAAGCGAAAAGATGTAATCCTCCCTGGTCTGCACAAGTTGACTTGATGAAGAAGCACTCGGCGAGCAACGACTTGCTTGTTTAGGTGCGTCATCGGCGCATTCCGAAACGGGCCGGGACGAATAAGAAACAATCGAGCGCATTCCGAAAGCGCGAACCATTGTGTCAAAGCAAAGCATGCGGGCCTATATGCCTGCCTGGCTATTCGCTAGTCACGTCATCGCCGATGGCGTGGTTGGTCATCAGGACACGATGTACACGGAGCGTTGGCTAGGCTACGCTCGCACGTGACGCTGCGTTTTTATTGTTATCTAAAACTGTTTTCGATGCCAAGATATTGCTCTATATAATGGTAGCACTTGTGGCAGCAACTACGAAATGTGAAAGCGACCTAATTTTCACCGACTGAATGGACCTTTAAGAAATGCACTGAAGGCTTACTACACACACACGTGTGTGTGTGTGTGTGTGTGTGTGTGTGTGTGTGTGTGTGTGTGTGTGTGTGTGTGTGTGTGTGTGTGTGTGTGTGTGTGTGTGTGTGTGTGTGGTAAGCCTTAAGTGCATTTGTTAACGGTCCTTATAGTCCTCCAAACACACACACACACACGCGCACGTGTGTGTGTGAGGACTACAAGCATGTTATCTGCGAAAGACGATTTTTAAAAATTCCGGAAAACTTGAACATTATCACCCCATATAGTGGTCTTGCTTAGGATGCCCTTTTTGCGCTGACATGCGCAATTGCGCACGCATCGCCTGAAGCGGATGAATGCGCCATATTTTATTCTTATCAGCGCAGCGGTTCCTTGAGAAAAAATTTTTATGCTTCACGTGTATTTGCACAAGAATTTAGGATTTCGCACCCGAGCCGACGCTGCTTCTTAACCATTCTATTCCTGCACCGACAAGAATGACGACTCTGTCTTGCGCAGGCGGGGATGCGAAGATTTTAGGAGACCTGGCCGACTTCGATTCGTTCAACCAATGGCCGACGATCAGCAAGAGCCTCGTCTCGCCAAGGAAGTCCATCATCCACAACTTCGACCTAGCCCGCCAAAATTTCGTGATCCTTCTGGGTCAATACAAGGGCTTAATCGCCAAGCACCGCAGCGTCAGCTGGGATAGGAAGTCGAAGTGGTTCCCACTTGAGGGTCTTGAGCTCAAGCAATTGTTGAAGTTCGAGAAACGCATCTGCTCCGGCGAGGCCTACAAGGTGCAAACATCCAGTACTGTTTTAAAACCAAATGTGCAGAAACATCGACGACTATTGTTATCGTATACGTGAAGAATAGCGGAACGCTTGTAGAACGCCATTCACTTTAAAGGGACACTAAAGGTTACTATGAAACCAAGTTAAAGTGATAAAGCAATGCTGTAGAACGTCTAAGGCGTCAATATAATCGCGAACAGAGCTTTAGTAGCCGAGAAATCGAGGTAAGTGCATGACACGATTTGAGACTCCCCAGCGACATTCCGGTACTAGTCCGATTGCGAAGGCACTCCTCATCGTAATTTATGTCACTAGTACTCAACTACTCGTATTAAAAAGATCATTTCATTAGCTTATAAGAAGGAAGAAAACGCTACTTGTCTACTTCTGTTCGATTCTAAGAAAAAATAACATTTTAACGTTACCCTTGAGTACTATGAGTGGTCGAAAGGTTTCGTTTTCGCTCGACTCTGCGCACTCGACTCTGCGCCGCGCGCGCTTTGGAGTTTCAGTTGTTTCGTTATCGCGTCGTGCTGCGCTGGTTCTGCTGGCTCGCGAAACTTGCATTTGGAACAGGCAGCGAGAATGCCACGTCCATGTGATGTCGCGGGATGGCGAACGGTCCGCAGAACTTGGCCAAAGGCAGTTGTAGCGGCAAATCCAACATTACTTATCACTGTGTGCCAACGAGTCAACCTCTCCGTTCGAAGTGGTTAAGTGCCGTAACTCTGCCACAGCGCACTGGCAGAAAAAAAGAGCCGAAAAATCGCACAGTATGCTCGCTACACTTTCGTCCAGAAGATTTGGAGTGCAACGCCGACTTACTAAAGTCGTGTGGAGTGCATGTCAAAGCAATGCTTTCCCGAAGCGCTGTTCCGTCGGTCTTGCCTGCATTCTCTGAAGCACAAGAACAACTGCAGGTCGAAGACGAGGCGGTGAGTGCGGCATTTGGCTTTCACGAAGGAAAATCTACAAATGTGCGAATATGTACAGCCATGACATACAGTTGCCGTCGTAGTAGTACGCAACGACGCCGGCAGCGCGAGCCCTCAGCTGCAGGTCACGTTCATCAGTGCTTAAATCGCTGAAGTCGAGCCCAGCATCGCGAGCCAATGTGTCGTTGTCAGGGTCATCCATTGCAACGAGCGTCAAAGTTGGCGTCATAAAATAAAGAGCCAGCTTATCGTCGCGCCCTTTCCCTTCCGCTAGCCACCATAGTTCCGCTTTCGCGCTGATGTCGGCTTTGTCTTGGCTTTGTTTCTGGCCACGCGTTCGCGTTTTGCGCAAAAAGCTGTAGCGCCGTCACCGACGGCGCGACGTTACTATGAGACCATGACGTCACCACTCCTTGATCGGAGGGTGGGCGATTTGAACTGCGCTACAGGTACACGGACGCTTCAGAGCGTATTTTCTCTTAAAATAAGTCTCTTCGCATGAAACAAGCGTTTGAGGTTTCTGGGATGGTATTCCAACAGTCCACGTTGACTTAATATTAAACTTTAGTGTCCCTTTAATAAATGACGCGCTTGAAGATGCATATGTGTTGCAGTGAGGATATCTAGGTAACCTTTTTTCACTCACTGCGTAATTTAGTAGATAACAGAGCCATTCACCAGCATAGATGTGGCGCCAATGTAGGATGCTATACATGTAAGCCGCGAAATTGAAAAAGAAAATTGTCATCCACCCAAATCAAGCACCAAGCTACAAAGGAAAACGATGCGGGTATTTCAGAAAGGAAGCAGGATAAATTTTTTTCTGAACTACGAAGCTTTCATTCTTTGAAACAAGTATGCCTTTCCGCCGTAGCTTCGTGATACATTTTGGAAGACGACAATTTTTTTTCCCATTCACGACCATTCTTCGACCTTGCGGGATTCCGCAGAACCGACTCGACATATAAACCTAATTGTCATATATATGTTGTCTTCAGCGACGCGAGCAGAAGCATGAAAGGCGACTGCCATCATCCTATTCTTCCGCAGCAGCCACAGATAAAGAGCTCGACTGTAGAGGAGGAAGGTTGTCTTTCCCGAGCCTTCTACCAGATAATGTAAATGTCCAGACGCTCCGAAGCTTTCGCGCGGCAAATCGTACGTCAGACCCTGAACACCCTAGTGGGCGATCTTGTGCGCGACAGCTACGAAACGGGCCGTCCCGCGAACAGGATGTCCTTGTCTTGTCGCTCGATCGCTCGGTTCTGGCAATCTAGAACTCGTCGCCCGGAAGCGCCATTAGTGACTAGCCAATATCGCCAAAGCCGGAACGGGATGTATCATCGGCGCCGTACGTACAACCGGTTGTCGCGCGGCGCGAGCAAGTGGCCAAATTTTGAACTACTGCAAGACCTTCAGAGATATTTATGCTGCTCTGCGCAGCAAAAATAATCAAATTAACTTACTGTAGCGTGCGTCAAGCCACTTGCGGTGCGTATTCGCAGCCCTCATACCGGAGCCACCGGGGAGACGTCGATCAAGGTCGGTCGTTGTGGGGGTTCGCCTAGTACAGACGGACGAGTGGACGCGACAGCCGTCTCCATCGCGTCGCTTTCCGCCGTCCGCGCAAAATCGCTTCTACACGGGGTTTATACCTTATAGCTGGCGTTGGGTGACCGGCAGGCCTCGCAACTCGGTTGCGCGAGAGCACACGCGAGAGCAGGCGCGAGAGCAACGAGAACAGGCGAGAGCACATGCATCAGTGCCTTTGGATCGGCGGTGAAAATCAGAGCCACCGGCCACCATGACGAAAACTGGCGCGAAAGCGAAAGCAAAGCTATTCGCTTTAGGAAAACAAACAAACAACATATTCATCCGGTGTCCGCGAAGCCGAGCAACTTATGATACATCGAAGACAGCCGAAACAGTATGAAGTCATTTCTCACACTCTTCCAACGTCATATGGGCGTGGTTTACGTCACTATCTGGAATCTGCCCAACCGCGACGCCGGCGTCCGGTTGGCCGTTCACACCGACGTCCTGGCCAAAAGGCCGTTTATTTTGCTTAGTCGGACGCAAGCTGCGTTGGTGGCTCTTTATTCTTTTTTTTTGGGGGGGGGGGGGGGCATTAGAGACCGTCTATACGCTGCCGCACGTCGCCGTCACACGAGCACTGCTTCGGAACTCCCGTTAACACATTCACCGCAAATTTACACTTCCTGCACCGTTGACAATCCTGGGACGATGCGATTCTTGGGTTGGATAACTATTCCTCGCAAGAAATTCGCACATAAACCATCAGAAGGGATTGGTCAGAGTCATGCGATAGCTCTCCTGTGGACCGGTTGAGATATGTCGCTTGAGATGCTTACAGGTCAGATCTATTAGTTAACGCTACGAAGGGCGCGGGTGCGGCGACAAAGCGCATCCTCCAGGATTGACCCTTGTTACAGGTCGCAAACCCTCTCGAGGACATATATCCCGAACTGGTACCAGTATCGGAACACCAAGACATCACTTTTGATTAGGTGTCTATCAAGTCAATCCAGTTTGCACGGCCAGACAGCCATCCGAGTAAAATGGGGAACAGCTAATGAGAGCTTCGCTTTAATTAAAGTTTTAACGCCAAACCTTTATATGCCCCATTACGCGAAAATCCGGCGGCGTAGTAGGCGTGACCGAAATATGGTATCGAAGATCGCCGACGACGCAACGAGTAAAAAAATGCTCGGAGTGACGTCAAATTTCTCGGTAAGGTTCCTGTGAACAAAGTAAATCAACGGCTTTGAAAGAAAATTTGGTAATTTTCTGTCTGGGTGGGAATCGGACCCGGGCCTTGGGGGTGCGAGACGAGCACGCTCCCCCACCGCCCCGGCGGACCCACGGTTCTGGTTGAGTAAGGTGTGGCCTAGAGCGTGCGTCATTGTGCACGTGACGGCGCAGCCAATGGGGAGGTGGCGGCGCCACGTCGTGAGTGTATAACATGAGCGCGTTCATGGGGCTCCGAGATCTACAAGCGGTACAATGCTTTAGTATTCCCACGCGTAAGCAGCCTTAACGGTGTCCAAGTTTTCTTACGTCTTCTGTAGAATGTATACATCGAGTTCTTTTTATGAACTATGTCGACTGTCTATGGACTTAAGTCTTCGCATCTGCGCATATTGTGCGTAAAAGGAACTATTCTAGGATTCTACAGATAACGAATAGCTAGAATTAGATTTGTCCATAATTCGCTGAAGACGAAAACTGGACCTTAGTACATAACAATAGAATACAAATAGCTCATCAATAGTGTTAAAATCCCACTTTCTGTAACCATGACCGTTGATTGTCAGATGACGCTATGGTCAGAGGACTATTACGTGCGAAACTACAATTACGCCGCGTAAAGAAAGCCTACCGAGGTCTTCTTCTAATCTTTGTATACTACCAATGGACTAACTGCCTGATAACTTCTTGCTTAGTATTTTCAATAGTCAGTGCAAAAGTAACGACTTCGGAACTTCACGGACCATACACGGCCTGCTGTAGCCTCATTAAATAGACAACAGATAAATACCGGGCATCGTTATTTGTTTATTTTATGTTATTGAGTACTGCGGATACATGGTCCAAGCACAGAAGTCCCCAGACAGTACGTACAATGGCAACAACTGTGACAGGGAATGGTAACGTAACACTGAAGCACAGAAATTGATTAATACAAGAATTGGGACCTGAATTCAATCATACAACTGCATTCTATTAAAAGTAGGCGGGAAGATACTTGTGTTTCTTCCTGCAAAGTACGATCTTAACGCATTCCACCTGTAATGTAAGAAGCGTCAGCAGAGCTAACATAATTTTTTTTGCTTTGACCATCGCGAGTGATTTGATACGATATGATTCTACGGTGATTGAAATAGTGCTAATAAATCAATTGAAGCTATTTGGGAGATGCGTATAGATATATTTAAGTAAGTTCTTCAGAATATCAATGAATATCTATCTATATCTCAAGAGCATCATCATCATCATCATCATCATCATCAGCCTGATTACGCCCACTGCAGGGCAAAGGCCTCTCCCATACTTCTCCAACAACCCCGGTCATGTACTAATTGTGGCCATGCCATGCCTGCAAACTTCTTAATCTCATCCGCCCGCCTAACTCTCTGCCGCCCCCTGCTACGCTTCCCTTCCCTTGGGATCCAGTCCGTAACCCTTAATGACCATCGGTCATCTTCCCTCCTCATTACATGTCCTGCCCATGCCCATTTATTTTTCTTGATTTCAACCAAGATGTCATTAACTCGCGTTTGTTCCCTCTCCCAATCTGCTCTTTTCTTATCCCTTAACGTTACACCTATCTCAAGAGCGATGCACTTAAAAACAATGATATCTGGCTTTTCGGACGCCGTAAGCGTGACGTAACCTTTTATCCCCCTTGTTGAATATGTAAAGGGTTTCGCGCCCAACGGTCGGTAGTGGGGCTATGTGGCGTTTGACCTTCAACAGTCTGGTCGTTAGAAGGGTTTCGCTATGAGTAAATAAGTAATGCACTACCGCTCGACGCTTATAGTTTATGTCCATTTGTGCAGGTACTTCAACAGCTTCGTGGCAAAGGCTTCAATCTGACAGACCCCACACAAAGGGGCTCTTTACTGAAATGTAAGACCATCGCGAAGCCCCGGGGTTGTCACCTTGGGCGAGGTCCGTGCCTGTTCGACTTGGCCAATGACCCTTGCGAGCAAGATAACGTTGTTGATAAACATCCCGCTGTGAGTCTGCACACTTCTTTTTATTTGAAAAAGGGCTCTACGAGGAAGTCGGTGTGTTATCGTGATCATTTAAGGCGATTATCCAATTTGTACTAAGCAAATGTTTCATTCGTTCGTTATCTCATCGTCACGTGACCTTGTGGCACACAAATGTCATAAGCTTTGCTCCTGAACGGTGTCGGCTATTGGCTACGGAAGTTTTTTTGTACAGCGATTTTATATGCAAATCACTTGTAAGGCTGCCTTTGTGATGTTGCGGTAGCCACAGTAATGACCCGGTAACGATCGTTATTGTAGTAAAGAGTTGAATGAAGGTTTGCCTTGTCAGTCCTTGTGATGAAAGGTGTAAATTGAAGCCATGCACCTTCTTAGCCAAGAACAGTGTGGGGAGAAGTGTCTACGTGTTTGACCGTTCAGGAACCTTTCAATGCTCTACTTGTCCTCAGGAAGGGTTATTGTCAACAAGGAACACAATCAACCCCTAACATTCCGACCTCCCCCAATTCTCCCTCTCGAATTCGTCAATACCCTTTTAATATCACACTATTAATTCACCAGCTTCAACCTACGCCACGACGGCTACTGACTGATTGACTCATTCATTTTTTTGTGGATTGATCAATTGGAATGGCTGAGTGTCCGAGAGAAACACCTGGTTTACGGTGTACGCCGATAGGCCCATAAGAAAAAACCGCGATTTGAAATAAACGGACGGTACCCTACAAGACAACTTCGAACTCATCTTAGGACTGGCTCGAAGGTACAGCCGACGAGGGACGAAAGGTTACATGCGCTTGTGCTTTGCACAGGGTTTTTTTTTTGGGGGGGGGGGGGGGGGGTGGGGGCTGTCCTACACGAGCAAAACACGTTAATTAACTTTGCTACGCCTGCTACGCAGGTTGTGGCGAAAATGAAGCAGACCATCATATACGGCGACAGCTTCGTTCCCTGGGAGAACGAGAAGATGGGGGACTCAGACGCCGACCCGGGACTGTTCGGCGGTGTGTGGGTCCCGTGGCGGAGCCCACCGCACAACCGCTACGGCCAGAACAAGCGCACCCAGGACTGTCACTTCGACTGCTAAAGGGCGAGAGCTCTGCGCCGTGTTCCTCCGTCATTGATATCCACACGGCTTGCCCCATCCACCCGTCAAGATGCGGCCTAAAGAATGCTAAAATATATCCCTGAGTCAGTTACACGCAGGGACTCATTAAAGAAGGCTGCTAGAAGTGGATGAGAGGCGCTTCGTCTTTGAGCTCCAGGAGCTCCCGGAGCATTGCGCGCTGCGGGAGTGCTGGAACTGGAGGTCTCCTGCAAAGCGATGGCTTCTTTTCGTTACCGGCACTGCCATGGCGAAGCATTCAAAGCTAGGTGTGCTTAGGTGAACCGGTACGCCATTCTTTCCTGGTGCATTTCCTGTAGAGGTTGAAGCCTTTCATGGCGGCTAACAATTGGGCACTGACGGCGCTCGCAAATCGGTACACATGGACGTGGTGAAATGTGCACGGCGCGAAATATATATCGACGGCCAGTCGGAGTTGCGAGAAAGCATTGTTTTCTTGGACCTTTCAGAAGATTGAACATTTCGCGTGCGGCTGTGGCATAATACCCATTCACAAGCAAACCATGCGTGTACGCAACAGAGGCTTATTCGGTGGCGAGGGTGCCACATGGTGGGAGAAGGTCATCGCTTCGTTTTTTGGCCTTTGGTGCATGACAAGCTTCCGCAAAGACAAATCACGCGTCATCGCCTCAGCTAGCTGGGTACCGTTATTTGGTAGTGTAACTTCCAGTTGCAGGAGGTCGTTCTAGTTTTTTTTTTTTACATTTCGTACATCACGAGATTATGCCATCCACTAGATGGATCCGAGAACCAAATTAGAGTCATAATGCTTTCGTCAAAGCACTGTGACAATACTTCGTACTTCCTTGAAAATACGCTGAACTCGTTGATCTACGTATCCACGGTAGTACGTACGCTGTAGTCGACTAGGTCCCATGAGGTGTCTCTCGGTGTCCTCTGCTGCAACTGATATCAGGAACGCGAGGCATTTCGAATAGTGTTGCATGCGCTCAAGACACCCAGCTGCTCAGCATTGGTCTGGCTGCGCCTCAACACATGTCACCTCTTCAGCCTGGACACTTGGCGTCGTTCTTAAGGGCCACGGTGTATTCCGGAAACTCACGTCTCCACGTCTCGTTTGGTTCCAGTCCGTGTGACTCGATAACGGAGTATACGCGGCATTTGTAACTTGTCAAGGCCACGAAAAAAAGGAAAAAAGAACGTCTCGTCAGGCGATCGGCGTCAGACACTCTTGATTCCAAGTTTCGAGGCCTCTATGCTAAATATACAGGTTTCAATCAGACTTAAATACTGATTGAGCACAAGAAATAACTCCCACTTGCGTTGCTCTGCTAATTCAATCGAGTATTTGTAGCGACGTACGCAATTCATTTGATGCCGCGGCAGTGCCGCCAACGTGTTTTGGGAATCCACAGCTCTATCATGGTAACGAGAGATAGCTTTTACCGCGGGCTCCTCTACTTTCACGTACATACGTGTTGGCGAAATAAAAACAACTGGCAACGAATGTTGTACGCTTGTGTGTGTTTCCCTCTTCTACAGTGGCTGCGAATTTAAACTCGCAACTCGCAGCGAAAAAAAGAAATAAACGCAGCCGAGTTGTGCCCCTCAAACATACACTTCTTGCGTGTGCGCTCTTATTTACGGCGGCAGTAACTGTAGGGTCCCGGCGAGCGCGAGGGGAGGATTATCTTAATGCATACATTTATCACATCGAAGGTTTTCCTGGGAGTAGGTCGCCCGCACCGTCCCAGCTGCAGAAGCAGATTAATCGCCCGCCCGAACGCGCGCCGCCTGGCTTTTTGCTCCATCTCGAATGCGCGAGGTTTGCGGGGCGATTGCCTCGCGCGATGGCCTTGCAGGAGCCAGCCCGCTGGCAGTGCCTGCACCGTCTTTCCCCTCTTGCGAAACAAGAGCGAATGGATGAGGGGAAAAAGAAAAGTCAAGAGGGGAGAAGAGAAAGTGGGAGGGAAGCCAGGATGCAGGGCTTTCCGCTGTCAAGTGTCGCCATCTGGCGCCGAAAAGTGAAGATGCTTAGGCACGAAGTGTGCGTGCAACCCTAGCCGAAATAAAAGGAGAACGGGCGACGGTGAAAGGAGAGTAAGCAGAGGAGGAAGGAATTTGTGCGTGTGCGTGTGCGTGTGCGTGCGTGCGCATGTGCGTTCGTGTGCGCGCGCGTGCGCGCGTGTGCGGGTGTGTGTGTGCGTGTGCGTGTGCGTGTGCCTGTGTGTGTGTGTGTGTGTGTGTGTGTGTGTGTGTGTGTGTGTGTGTGTGTGTGTGTGTGTGTGTGTGTGTGTGTGTGTGTGTGTGTGCGTGTGTGTGTAACGTAACGCCGTAGCGCGACCCGAATTTATGGCCTTAGTCAAAATTCGTAATAACGTAGAACAAGATCTTCTCCATTTTGTATTCTTGTGTTTCACCGTTCACATTTCTTTCTGTCCCATTTATTCTTCTCTTTTGTTTCTACAATAGCCATTATTTCTCGCCATGAGATATTTCTATGCTATCACTATTCAATGTAACATGATCGTGAATTTCGCAGCTACTACGTAATTACGCATTGATTTCGCGTCCTCTTTCATGTCAATCTTTGTTTCTCCTTTGCACCCTCTCTTCCTTGTTACCGTGTCGTTGACAAGCGAAGGTTCTTAAGTTCTTTTTTAATCGTCAACGAAGGCCTATTGCGGGACTCTCCTAAACCATGTCCATCAGTGGCGTAGCCGGAAATGTCTTGCAAGAGGAAGGGTAGGGACACTTGATCAGGGCGGGGGAGCTTGAGGGGAGGGAAGGGGAAGTTGGATAGGCCCCATATTAACACATAAATGTCTGGGGGGGGGGCGGGGGGGGGGGTAGGCTGCCATGTGCTACCATGTGGTAGCACACATGCCCGGTGTGCTACCACATGGCTACGCCACTAATCAGCACAACTCCGACTCATATTGGCGTGCTTGCCTCTTGATGTCAAAACGAAGGCTCTAGTTTCAGTCGGCCAACGCTTGACTAATAAGGGGCTTGTTTCGAAGAGTACACATGACCCGTCATTCTTATGTAATCAGCCGCTCGTGAACAGCTTCAATCATCTAAGTGCGAAGTATCCAGAAAAGTGTCTGCGCTGATGGGTTCATGAACGGAATGCGCATATCTTCTGGCATCTGCAAATAAATTTTTTTTTGAACGCTTTCTTGAAATTTCTCACCACGCCTGTATGCACAAGCGTTGTCAATAACTACCATTAAAAAGCGGTTAAGGGTACAACGTTTGAAGGTGTAACGTCTGAGAAGTACCTCGACATTAATTACCTAGTTTTGCTCAGAAGTAAACTGAAGAGACAGGCCTGCTTTGCCTGAATGAATTTCATATTGAATTATGTATTGATGTTGTACTCCGTAACTCTGTTTCGGTCAAGGTGAATGTGACAGGTTTCATGTTGCCTGAACACTCCGAAAGATAGATTACTTCTTGTTTCCAGAAGCGAAGGGAGTTCCAGGGAGAAGGGAGAAGGGACAAATATTCAAAACTATACTTCGAGAGCGAGCGCTCAGCCCTGTAACAGCCAAAGATCAGCCACGGCGACACTTTTGAAAAACATTACGTCATGTACAGTGCCTACAGCGCCCCTATACTCTCTCCTGCACCTTGATATATAGTGACATTATACTGATGCATCAGGGCGTTGCAAGATGCAAACTTAGTTGTACGGCTTCCGCTTCACTGATAGAGAAAACTACGTCACCGAAGATGCCAATTTTACATGCAATTAGATGAGACATGTGGTAACCGGCGTCATTTTGGCACGTGGTCTTGGCTGAAACACTTCCACTAACCGTACTTACCTGTAAGCTTCGCGCTTAAAAAAAAGCAGTAGGGGAAGCCTGCTAAGGAAGCCCCGTGGTAAACTGGCGGCCTGAATTTCGGTAAGCCCGTCTGCTCTCGGATGATTAATGTTGTTTTCGTCGCACAACATCTCCGAACACATGTTACCGCGCCAGTAGATAGCCTTCCAGTAGATAGATTGGTGCGCCAGTATGACGTCACTGACGTCATACTGGCGCACCAATGATGGTTCTTAATTAACAAGGATTAAAGCAGGGAATAGCTTAACTAAAACTAAAGGGAGGTGCAGCTTGCTTTCTCTGCTATACTGCAGTGGTCGCAAAGCTGAGTGCGAAATTCTTATAGCACCCCAGTGTTTCACAACGCGGGCTATCTCGCCAAACTTTATCGCTTTCATTTAAAAAAAAAAAAGCACCACCTCTTAGTTCGCGTGCCCAAAGTGATTGACGCTATCGACGGCTTTCCCGGAAGAGATTCGGCCACAGTCACGCGACGTGCATTAATTACACAAGATCACAGCTCAAGACGGACGGATATTTTTTTCGTAAGGAACAACCAGAAAACCCCGAAGCTATGCAAACCGTTTCCCAGTTCAGGGGGGGTGCCACACGTAAGAACTGACGCAATACCACGCACGTCAACGCACACGCACACACTGGGGGCTATTTGTACCGTACAGTGTTCGGCCAAAGCAGCGAATCAGAGGAAGCGAAGAGAAGGGTGGAGGCCAGAGAGGGACATACTTTATCAGTGGCACGGTCGCGCAGTTCTCCTTGAGCCCCGTCCACAGTTGCCCCGGGGCTCAAACGTTCAGAAAGAAAGAAGAAATGAAGGTAGCTGCAGAAACAATCTCCCACATAGACCTCGCCGTGGCGTCAAGCCCAGCGTGCCAGAAGCAGGCGTCCGGCTCGTTGCCGGCGTTCCCAATCGGGGGCAGCGGGTTGGTTGTCGCCAGCCATGGCGCCTTCGTCGTTGCCTCCGCCGACGTTCATTCGAAACAACACACACACACAAAAAAAAGAAGGCCATGCTCGCGCGCATACCTGAAACAAGGCCGGGCGCCTTGGGTTTCTCACCTGCCACGCCCAGGAACTGACCGTTGGCCGAAGGAGAGAAGGCCGGAACGCGATGTCCTCGCTGATGCGGCGCCTCGCAACTCTCGATTACGCTTGCCGGGCGCTGTGAGAATTCAAGCCTTTGGCACGCCCGGCATTGGGCGCAGGCGATGGTGTATACGGCCAAAGCCAGGTTTCACGCGGTCCGAGTCGTTTGCGAAGAGCGATCTCGATGCTTTCAAGAACGCTAACACGAAGGCGGGTGGTATAACACAGATGTATAGCGTGTGTTGAACCTAAACAGAATCCCCCGAAAGCACACAAAAGAACATATACTTCAAACAGATAAACCGATATCACTCGCTCGGAATTTTTTGTCATGTTTCTTCGCGGGATATAATCGACAACTGCGTATGTCCGCATGAATAGGTTATTAAATGCGCTGGCTACGCATCTTCTTTTTTTAACAGTGAACATACTTGGGAACCGTATGCGATTTCGAAATGCCAACATCGTATTAGGGTTTGGTCCTGTAGCGAAATTTTCAGCGATGCTTGACCACACGAGCTTTCGTCACAACCGTTGTCTGCGAACGATATGTACGCTTTAGCGTGTTTTATTGCCAACTTACCGTATTTCGCACGTTCACGCGCTGTCCTAAACCCCCTGCGTGACGATTCTAAACTTTCGCACGATCCTGCAGCACGCCCTGATTGAAACTGTTGCCGCCCTGCCAGGCCAGCAGGGTGAAGAAACAGCTTTTGGTGGTTAAACTCCTCACGTGAGATCCGAATGTTTCGCGTAGTCCTAACGCCATCATTAATTTCATAATCGTCAAGCAGTCGTCCTTTCAGCAACTCGCAGTTGCAACTGCAACCACATCCATGGGTTCTCCACTGCACGAGTGAGAAGGATCCCATCATGCACAGTTGCAGTGGTCTCGTCAGTGAGCGCAAAAGATGTAACCCGTAACATGTTTAAACGTTTATAATTTCTGCGTAGCGATTGGCAAGTTGATATTCACGGGTGCAACCAGTAACTCGCAAGGCAGGCTTTACAAAACGTTTTTTTTTATTGTGTCTCGTGGTCCGTGGAATGGTGCTTGTCACGTGTAGTGCATGTCACTTGGGTAGAGTTTTTGGAGAGTTTTTGTGAGAGTTTTTGTGAGAGTTTTTGTGTGGATACTCGCTCGGTGTATTTGTACTCTCGAGTTTCAGCGCATCGGCCGACGGCGAACACACGGCGTATCCGTCCTGCGGAGCCTTTGCCCGGGTTTCTGTGTTAACGTACACGCACGCAGCTGCTGGCTTGGGTGAGTTCTGAAAAAGAAAGAAAGCGAAAAAAAAAGAACAAAAAATGAAATCGTAGCCAGAGCCCATTACGAGACGAAGAGAGCCGTATATATAGCCCGGCTGCCCACGTTCGGAAACAGCCTGGCTATAGGAACCCTTAGCTATGCTGCCACAGACACCAACGAGAAGCACTAAATTGGTTTAGTCCTACAAGATGTTTTTCCTTCTTAAAATTTCTAGGTTGAATATATTCGCCGTGAGAGGGAGATTATTAAAAAGAGACAGTGAATGTCAATGTTCTGTTCTTTTTTTCAACTTTTCTATGGTACATCAATGTGGTGTCAAGAATTTCAATGTATTTTATTTTGTACTTAGGCTCTTGTGGATCAATAAAGTATCTTAAGACATGGTAAATTGAGACTCCAGCTTTCTCTTCCAATTCAATTTAGCCCATGCTTAACGATAAAATAAGTAACTGGGACGGAGCACACGCCGGCAAAATGGTGACGTCACTGTGAGCTGGTGCAGGAAATTGAAGGGGTCGTCGCCTACTGCTTTTCGTTCTTGCTTCATTTCTGCCTCATTAGCCCTCCTCTAGCGGCAAGAATTCTCCTACAGAATTCTCGTACACCTAAGCGAATCCATCAAGACGCGTAATTTTTTTTCAACACCGACACTTTACTATAAGTATTAGCCTTCACATAAATAGACCCAAGTCTGCAGAAAGCTTGCACGAACATCCTTGGAGACGTTGTGACTGTGTTCTCCCAGGTTTATAGCAACCTGGCTGAACAATGTTGAGCTTTACGACTTCGCCATTCTTTATAGTCCTCAGCCATCTGCGCATAAGGCCTACTCCATTCATACAAAGTTTCCCCTTAATACGCTTTCTCGCTTCCCTGTTGCCACCGTTTCCAAAATTGTCGGCAGACTTCCAATCTACGGAGACGAGCTATCAGCAGCTGATGGAGGCACGAGACATTCCTCGGACCTTATGCAAGTCTCACGTGCCCATACCACGCCCCAGATGTGCCATGTCTCAAGGGCGGACGTGGTAATGCGAGCTCTTACCAGCTAGAAATGTATATCACTAAGGAGGCAATTTGGGCCTGTTGGCGATCCATCTTAAGCAGGAGACGGATAACGGCCTCGTGGACTAGGACGTGGACGTAGCGTGTCACGTCACTAACTTGGTTTTCGTCCACAACGCGCTCTACGTTTACTGTTGGTAGCCACTAATTGTGTAAAAAAATTAATCGGACAACAGTCGTCTCTGCAGAGCACCTCCGGCGCGGGCACAGGGCGCGTACCGTTTAACCGTAGAGCTTTCCGTATCCAAGACCATGTCCGTAACCACCGTAGCCGAGGGCAAGACCGTGTCCGTAGCCACCGTGGCCGAGGGCGACACCGTGTCCGTATCCTCCGTAGCCAAGACCGTGGCCGAGGGCAACTCCGTGTCCGTAGCCACCGACGGCAAGACCGTATCCTCCGTGACCGTATCCTCCGTGACCGTAGCCGCCGTAGGCGACACCGGCCTTGACTCCGCCGCCAAAGCGCACCTGCGAACGATCGCGCTCGTCAGCATCCTTATGAAACGAATTCGCACAGTCTGTAGACTTCCAGGTTCTCTTATGACTTCTTGCAGGCTGTTCAGCCTTCTTATACACTTATAGATTCGTCACTCTATAGCCTGTGCAAGTCCAAAACAAAAGTCAGCGAGTCTATTTCATTTGTTCGTTGGATTATATGCTGAAAGTCCCCAGAGATTTGTCAACAAGAAAAGTAAGACCATAAGCCTGCAGGAAAAGACAAGCAAATGTGTATAGAAGTTCTATTGACTGCTTTTATGTATGCTCTTGAGGGCTAGAATCGACTTGGCACGATAACTGAAGGTTGTGGAAAACAGGCTGAAAACAAGTGAATTCGTTTGAAAAGTGAGACAAAAGCAACCCACTAGCTTGAATCCCTTTTGACCTTTAGGCCGGCTCATGTGCGGACACCTTAGTGCTTCAAGCGCTCAATATATGCCCACCAGTATGCTCACCTTCCAAATTGATCGTCGAAGCAACTATGCTGCAGGATGATGTAGTCATGGTAACGCGCCGTCACTGTTATGGCTGCACACGCGCCCATAAAAGCTTTGTATACGTTATCATATCGATGCGTTACCATATCGAACCAAAAAAAGCACACAAGTAGTCAGAAATTTGAGTGAAGGAAGCAAAAAATACATTTCTCGGATGACGAGCAATCTACGCGCTATCTTCCAAGAAGCAATGGCACGAGGGAAACTAAACGTATCAAAAAATCGATCGCAATCGCAAACAATTCACAAACAAGCAAGGTCTTGTACTTATGGAACCAAAGTTAGGTGTGCTATACTCGGCATATGATTTCGAAATCTAGCTATCCTGTGACCCTAACAAGCACGAACTCGGCGATTCATTCGTTCTATTGTACGCACAATAAAGCGATTCGGATTCTTACTTTTGGCGCATACGTCAGCACAAAGTTCATACCGAAGCGCACTGGGCATGGAGGAAACGACGGGAAGTAACGGTTTATGTACGCGTGAAGGTTTGATGAGAGTCTTACACGTGAGCAGCAACCCAAGTGGGCTCGATGAAAAAGTAAGGCGGGGTGAGGCCTGGCCTTTCTTCGCCGATACATGTTGTGTATCACATTGTTCTCAAAGCTTCGAACAGAATGTGACGATGTGGACGAACGGATTGGAAGGACGCGAGCTTGAGAAGTGTCACAAGTGTTTCGCGATTACCTGGACCAACGAAAGACGTTGCACGCATCACTTGCTTTCGAAAACTTTTTCGAGAGGCTTCAGTGATTCATGAAAAAGGAAAGGTACGACGACTCACCTGGAGGTTGTAGGCCTGAGGCAGGTATCCGCGTCCGCCGTATCCGTATCCAACGGATCCGATAGCCGGACCGTACACGCTGGCGGCGTAGGCAGATGGGGCGGTGAAGCCTCCGGCGGCGGCGTAGGACGCCAGGCCCAGAAGAATGGTGGCCAACTGTGGAAGACGGGCGGTGCGCTCAATGACAATCGACGAGCTCCGACAAATCGTCACCTTTTGTCTTGACCAGTGACGGGCAATTGCATGGATTACTGGTACGCGAGCTCTTAACTAATTAAACGAGAGACTTCACTATTCCTTTGAAACAAGCGAACGTTAATAATGCCTGGCGCGAGAAGAATAGCGGGCGTGGTTTCACTCGTAGTTGCAAGGAAGCTCAAAAACCGTGTGGGCAACACGATGCGAAATCTCCGTATGTATTGTCTGGTACATGTTTTCCTGAAGAAGCCCCAACTTTGTTTCTGTCTTACTATATGTATTAAGAAGAAACATTCACAGCTCATGGATTCCAACTTTCAGATTAGCTTTAGCAGAGGTCAACAACCTTACTTTTGTAATACAAACAATACGTCATTGCAGATGGTACTAAGGTACAGACTAAAAAGCTGACGCTACAAAAAAAGTATTCATGGCCCTGACATAGGCACAGGCTTGAGCTGAAGGGGCCGCTGTGCCGTGTTGTGTAATCTAATTTAAGTCTTTACCATCGCAAGTGCAATGTTTTAATTTCGCGCCACTCAAAATTTATGCTTCACGGGAACTTTGCTCAGTTCATCAACTATAACGCATGCATTTTCAAGGCACGAAGTGTTTTTCTCATGTAAAATGTCGTTCAAGTTGGAGCATGGTCCTCCAGTTTGAAGGTAAGCTTTACAGATTACCCCCGGAAGGGTGTTAACATTACATTGATTTCTTATTGCATGTTCCAGCTTCAAGCACAATCTCACTACTTCTCTTTCAAAGGCTGCCAAAGGAGGATATTGATTAACTAAGAATCACTGAGGTCTCTTCTCTACACTATAACAGATGAAATTCTATCCTTTAGAGATTAAACGTTAACTGATCTCGCATCTTCTCATAGTTGCACAACTACTTTATATGGCTAGTTCCAAACAACCGATCATGCGAAATTTAAAAAAGAGAGATAAACCTCTCAGCTGCAGCCTATCCAGCCTTGTTAGACAGATAAATGAACGTGGAACACTATGGGAGCACAGGTCACCGACACAAGGTCGCAGCCTAGTCTCCGGGAAACACCCACAAATCAAAAGTGCTTCTCAGCCTCCGAACGTAAAGCCCACAATCTGGATTAAACCGTCGTCGCGGTAGCTCGTCTTGGTCTACAACTTCGAATGTATTTACAGTTAATCTAATTCGAAGCTCGCTATCTAAGCGAGCAAGGATCACCAGTGTAACCGAGCACCACGACAGAGAGAGATAAACCCAGCGAGCTAGAACCTCCTCCCCGAATCTTCGATCAGTCGGCCCGGGAACATTTAGTCCGAGACACTCGCCATCTCTCTTTCTCTTACGATATGCGAACGCTTAACGCTAATCGAAACCACCCCACTTCGAGCGCTTGGGGGCCTTGAAGCGGGAGGGGGGGGGGGGGAACTAAGCAAAACACGAGGAAAACGACCTCGTGCATTTAAAGCAACAACCTTGCAAGGAACCGGCACGCAGATACATCGTCGCGCCGTGAATCTACGAGACGTTGCGGTCCGCCTGCTGTTGTGCTCGGCTTAATTTTATTTTTACATGTTTTGCTTCCTCGTAAGCCCGCCATAACGGAGGTGTAGAACGTTCGAGACCCCTTAGCAGCTGAACCGAGCCGCCGGGGCGCCAGGCGCATACATTGGTACGCCAAGGCCCGGGACGGCCGGTAACGATTGGAGCACTTTACCAAAAGTATTAAGCCCGGCAGAGAACGCCATATCGGACAGCAAAAGCGTCGAGCGCTTTCCTCAGTAGCCGACTCTCGGGGGTGCACTTTCGAAAAAAAAAATAAAAGTAGTGAGCGCGAGAACGCCGAGAATTCCCCTGCCGTTCGCCGCGCGCGCACAGTCTCCGTTCGCGTCAGAAATACGAAGTTCGGGCTCGGCCTTCTCCCTCGTGATCAGGAGGAAGATTAGCGCCGCGAAGAAAACGACGCGTCCTTTGGGCGCACCATATTACGAAAACAAACAAAAAAACAAACAAGCAAGAGTAACTTATTTTGCGAAACAAACAAACAAACAGATCTAATCCTCTTCTCTCGTAAGCGCGTCGGTCAAAGCGGTTTTAGCCTGCGGCACTCGTGCGGAACTAAAAGCTGTGAAACCGCGCCACGCTCCGCGCCTTGCCAAAAAATATTTATCCGCGTGATTATAGGATCAATGTTTGAAAAATCCATCAACTGTGACGTAAACTGCGCGGCAAACAAGGAAGGAACAAGTTTAGTGGAAAGGTATACCCGGTGGGCGAGAAGTTATATCCCATTTGCGCACCTGATGTAGAATAGTTTAGCGTGCTGGTTACACCACTAGCGCACCGCGGTGTCTGCGCCTCCGTTTTGTCCTTCTCTACGTGCCCTAAAATGTTATCCAAGAAGAGGTAGGCTTTGTAAACCTGGCTTCTGAACTACTGCGATGTAACAGCTGCGGCCGACACAACTACACAGTTCCCTGCGATTACACGTAGGATTCCCGCTGTATATCGCCCACACGTACATTAGGAATGCGACGATTTGCGTCTTCAAAATGCTAAATCAATTCTGTAGACGTCGATGAACAGTACCCAATTTTGGAAAACGCAGACCTCCGGTTCAAATTCTCTGGCAGCTACATTACATCCTCTGCCCGCCAGATTACATGAAGATGTGGAAAATAGAAGAAAAATGATAAACAAGCTGACCTATACTGCCACAAGATGGCGTACAATGCCTTTTTGCTGGTAACGTTGGATAATAACACCGGGAAATAGTGGCTAGTGGCAGACTAATAGCTATAATAGGAAAAAATACAGAGCAGGCCAAGTTGTGGACTTATCCTCATGATATCGTGGCCTTCGTCGCAATAATAAAAAAAGCGAGAAGACTGTCAAGGCAGTATACGGAGTTATGGACCATAGGCCTTCTCCATACTGAGGATAAGTTGAACAGTTAGGGGGGGAGGGAGATTGGGAAAGGAGCTTTAAGGCTGCAGGAGATACGGGCGTCTGAGCGGATGCAACGGAGCAGCAATGAGCTTTGCATTTTACAAAGCGTAGCAATTACTTTCCTTTCTTTTTAAAGTGGCTCTCTCAGGCTTGTTAAGCCTGCAAGCATTATCAAAATGTTGCACCTAATTCGAAGGCACTACTTCGTGACATTACTTCAATATATGTAGTAATCGCAAACTGCTCTCTAGTTATTCGCAGAATCTGAAGTCTGGTACGATATGAAGATTTTTGTATTCAATGATTTAATAATTTAAAGCCCGGGCAGTTGTGCATGGGCATTTACAAAATTTGCTTATGCCACAGATGCAGGTTGCTGAAGGCATTGATAAATTCCATGAAGTGCTCACTGTAGGTACACCCCTCCTTGCCATCAGACAAAGCCCCCTGCGAATGAACTTACATCCGTCACTAACACGAATCTATGACGACAATCCATAGATCCTGGCGTGGAAGGCGTACGTGTTCCAAGGGAAGCCGAAAGTCGCTAGCATGATAGATGCATGCAGAAACGTAGTTTTTGAAGAAGCACTCTGGCCTGTAATCTCAAAGGTGCACATCAGCACATCTGTCTCATTTGATTCTAAGCCTGAGATCTCCGATGGACGCGTCAGGAAGGCATGGCTACGCCACCAACACGGAACTATGACGCAACGCTAAAACCACAACCGAGACCACAGCAGGCTATTAGCGTCCTTGAGCCACGACTCGTAAACCCCTAAGCTGCTTACGGTTGACCTCGCGTGGCATCGAGCGGCTTACACTTGCAGCACGGTCCAGCCTCAAATGCAAATAGGTAACGTCCGCCGCGTCGCAGCACGTGACAATGTTACAACGATCCCGACGTTCCCCGTGACGATGACGGCGTCACGGACGCGGGCTCGTGACCACGCGCGAGAACTTTAGCGTGATCACACGTGACCACGCCACACGTGACCGACGACCTCCCCGGATGACGTCCCTGGGAGCCTCGAAATCATCAACTGCTCGCGCGACGTGGAATCCGAGGAGCGGAGCCTATACACGCGGATCGTACGCGACCGCGAAGCGCAAGCTTCTCGAAGTCGCGCACGTTCAGACACGTTCAGGCGGGCTATACAGACCAGAGCGTTCATGACGACGGCGACGACGACTTGCGTGTGCTGGCGATAACAAACCGAGAGCGGCGAGTAATTGTTCTCCTGGCCGGCCCTGGTTTTTATACAAGGTGCGGTGTGGGGAAGGTGGGCCACCCCCCCGAGGCTTAGCCGCGAGACCAAGCGGCCTCCTCGTTCGCCGGCCAGCCGCATGCGGCGGTCAGGCATGCCTCGGGTCCTGTCAGTCCTGCCGGTTCGCCGTCTTTTGCGGAGCAAGGCCGCCCCCTCGCTGTAGGGGCGCCCACCCTCGCTGGGCGCGGTTTGTCCGCGCTACGGCGATCACCCTTCGCGCGAAGGACCTCTATCGCTCTGCTGGCCTACAGCCGCGCGAGCCCGTTCTCGTGTCCGATCAGTGAACGTCCGGGTGTTACACACACGCGACGAGAGCGGAGTGGCAGTGTGCGAGATTTCCCGGACCGCCGCGCGGCATAGAGGCAGGCAGAGAGGCTGCAGCAATGTCGGCCACGGCGCGTTCATCTTTTCGGTCTTAGGAATGTGTCAGGATGACGTGGGGAAAGAGTTGACACTTTGCCCACCGCAAGAATAACAGCCGAAAAGCATATTCCTAGCTCTAGAATCAAGAATGAGGCTGGAAGATAGAATAGCACACTGAGGTGTATAGGTTATAAACAGGGATAAGGTGCCTCCGAAAGGCCAGCCAACGTTTCGATAGGAGGACCTATCTTCGTCAAAGGTGGCCTCGTCATCTGCGGTATGTTAGTTTTAACGGGTTAACGAGGCAGCCTTTTACGAATATAGGTCCGCCTATCGAAACGTTGGCTAGCCTTTCTGAGGCACCTTATCCCTGTTTATAACCTTCATTCCTAGCTCTAGGTTACTTTAAGTGCAACAAGAGGGATAAAGTTCAGATGTTTAGTAAAGCCCTACGTATATGTTGCCGCTGAACTTAGTTTTCCACGTTGCTTACATGACATTTACGTAACATGGTTACGATGCGCACACGATAACGGTAATTTTGTTGGCATTCGTAAAGAAGAAAACAACACAATAACTACTCTAGCCTGGAAGTTAATTCCATTACGGGAGAGAAACAGCAGAACACTGATCAATGCGGCTAAGGTAGCGTAGGTAAAAGAGGATTCGTCTTCCACAGGGAATCCTTGCTCCATAACTGTACAAGGCCCAACTGAACAATTGTTGCTGCAAAATGCTTCTTTCAGGAAGCCGAAATGCCTTGTAAGCTAATTTAGGCGCACCAATCCGTTCTGCGCTCTCCCTTTCTTTTCGGCTTGATGACGGCAATGTCTCTTCAGAATACTAATGAATAACCTGGCTTTTTCTGCGGCATAGACGCCACGACGCAATCAAATTAATTGTAATGTATTTCATACAGATTACAAAGCAGTGACCGGCATAAGAGAGGCCACATTGAAGGAGCGGCTATTATGGCTTTTGCTAATTTTGCTTCTTCACTTCACGGCTTGCATGAAATGATTTCGCGTACGGCACATCGTGCCACTATTTCATCAACTACTACCATGATGGGTTTCTCGCAGATGTGGTCTTCTGCGACGAATTCGTTAGAGAGGGAATATACAGCACGTTCTTTATCGGTTGCTGGAATTTAGAGCATTGGCGTGGTCTACTGATGAAGGCAAAAATGACATCGCAAACGGGAGGTCACGAGTTTTAATCTCTTAGTTGTCTTCGCTGTTTGATTGGTTCTTCGTAATAGAGGTTGCTCGACGACTTCCACTTAAGACCAGCCAATCTTACATCAGAGCAAAGTTCGCAAAGTGGCCCTCATCATACAGAGCGCTTCTCGCTAAATAGATAAGATGGAAGATAAACTCACTCAGTTTATATGTACGACTTGCTTTTCTTTAACGCAAATGTTGCCGGCCCCCACACGTTTTCTGCGCATCAAAACAAGGGATGGACATGGCACCAACTACGGCAACGCTGCGCGTGGTTTCAAACAAATGTGCCCACCACACGCCATGCGCGTACTCCATTTATCGCTATTTATTGATGCGCCCTCCCTCCATATCGGAATATTAAAATTCAACTCTTGAAGGTACTGTCGCGCACTCGAGCTTGTTTTGTAGACGCACGACTTGTGCCGCCCGATAGTTGAGGTGCATCACTTAGAACATCACTATCTCTGTCCGTGTGTCATCGTGTTCCACGCTGACACACGGACTCCGTGAGATTTGGTTTGGACGTGCACCCCAATCCAAAAAGATACCAGTGAAAACGCCACTACCTAGTCACAATACAGGTCTAAAATTCTGCTATAACTAAATTTTTAGCAAGCACGCTACTAGAAAGCCAGTGGAAGATCCCGCCTTTTCTTAAACGTAGAGACTGGGAATGATTGATACAGGGTGAATGATTTGTGCGCACACCTACATTCACACCGCTGTTGAGTTTAAAATTACAAATTTACACGACAAACGTCATCTCGGAGTGATCGATCACGTGACAGCATAGCCGACAACATTCTGCGCGCAGCGAGAAGTTGCACGAAAAATTAGAAAGGCACTCAGTCAGGATTAACCCGGCTTACTCTTGTGCCAAGGGCCAGGTGTTTAATTTCACTCGCGTGATGTCACAAGTGCGATTCCCATTGCAGGTGAGGACATGAATCCGTCTGCGGCAGGCGAGGGGGAGAGAAGCGGGAACGATTGACTCAAGATCACGTGGTGCGCAGCCCGCATATCGACACAGCAATTTGGCACGTCGTGTGTACGCTGCATTAAGCGCCGTAGTCACGTCTGCTGAAGCCAACCAAGCAGACGGCGCTGATGTCTTACTTCTGCTCGAAAGTTCGCAAGTTATTAACTTTCCGCGATGTTACGTGGAACATCGCTGGGGCGTCGTGATGCGAAAATAAAAATGCCTGCAGGGCGTGAGAAGGCGTTTCGAAACGAAAGTGATAAGGTCTGAATGTTCCGCGAAGGTGCACCAGACATTCAAGGGGCGTCGCGAAAGGGCCGTGTAGACACATTGACGGACTTGACCGAGACACCGAGAAAGGCCAATGAACGCTTGTTGGGCGTGACTCGAGCTAATCGCTTCCGAGTCCCGACTGCACGCGATGGAAGCCAACTGGGTGCCTCACGAACGAGCGGGAAATGGAAGTGGTGTATTAAGAGTGCCAACGAATTGTCCGTCTCAGTGTGTTTCGATCAACAATTAAAAAAAAAGGAATTGCGAGAAATTATTCTAGTTACGTTCCAGGCACAAGTACATGAAGCACTGGCGGCAGGCATTATACAACCTTATCCCTGTAATGTACTACGAATCCAAACAAGGCACTGGTTTTAAAAAAGATGAAAGCTTGGTGAGATCAACAATCTAATGAACAACATTAGTGTGTGTGTTTTCCTTTTTTTTTTTTTTTGTTAGGGCGTCCCCTTGTTTTCTTGTCGAAAATCGGCTCCGGCTTGAGATATTCCTTGTTGGACCACTGTTCATAACATGCTATAAACGCGAACATTGTCCAATTTCATGGTGGCGACTGTCTTGTTAACTGACCGAATACAGACAGAGATACATTATGTACCACTGCGTGTGTGATCCGACGCATATAACTAACTGTACCAACAGCCTGATCGACCGAGTTCCAACGCGTTCCATCACTGCAAGCAGAACAACGTACTGAAACGCAGCCGCGTCCTATGGGACGCTGCATCATACCTTGTGTTGTTGTTCTTAAAACGTTTATTAAGATAAGCATAAAATGCTTCCGTTCCCAGGAAGTGAATCCATCAGGGCGGGGTGAGGGACAAAAAAGGAGGTCAGCCCAGATATTACTGTCCATTTTTGAGTCTTGTAGAAATCGAAGTAATGACTGTAATAGGTGGGGCTGGCTCTTGGGGAGGGGTGAGGCAGTGGCGAGGTGCCAGGCTTCCAAATCTGAGGCCTCATAGTAGGCGGGAGGGCGGCTATCGCTCTTCTACGGTGTTCGGCTGTCGCCGAGCAGCCCCGGTGTATATATACCATGTGTATTTTGCTTAAGGTCAACCACGCATCTAGCTTTGACGTTTTTCTCATTTGCGTTCCGTTATAAAGGTAACGTCAATCGAAGCAAGACTTCTAAGACTATCATATTGGCAACTTTTGCTCCTTCACAAAGATGGACAAAGGTGGATTTATTGTAATAAGTCCCGTGCAAGCACCACTCCTTCGAAAATTCGACAACTTGCTTCGAGTAAACTTACTATCATTGCCACGAAACTTCACCCGATTTCCTGAAAGACGAGTAATGCGTATCATAGGAGTCTCCTTGCTGATTACTTCATCTTGAGTCATAACCTTTTCGTCGCATAACATCCATTGTTGTGAAAAGGTGGGCGAGACACATGATATGACCAAATAAATTCTGTGTGTAAAACATGCCACCTGTGAAACAGACTGCGAAAGCTATAGTTTCGCTGACCCCATAGTGAGACAACCCCTGGCTTAGCGGCTATGGAGTTGTGCTCTTTCGCACGAGACCGTCGGTTTGAATCCGCGCCGAGCCCGTGACATTCAAATGAGGTGTACGTGAATGTACTACGCTCTTAATAAGCTTTGAGTGCACACTAAATATCTCCATGTGGTGAAAAATCCCTAGCATTGTCATACTTTGTACCTCGTAGCAAGCTGGTTGTTTTCAGAACTCCATAAATAAATAAATCACCAGTAGTCACATATCTCCGCTCAACAGGACTGAAACCAAGCAAAGGGGGAGACATCCGGGCAGAACTCACTTACGAAGCCTATCCAAGTATGGGAATAGCAGTCTTCAAACATATTCTTATTTTTTATTTTTGCATTTAAGGGTGCCGTGAATGAGGTTTAGACCCGTATTTTAAGACCAAACTATCTGTAAGATTGGCCCGCATTTTTACACTACGCGAACTTCGGGATCGACCCAAGAAAACAGTTGGATAGATAGCGGGAAAGAAAGCTTCTCCGACAAGGCAAATTATGTTATTCGCATTAATCACTGTTTATTAATTGTAACGTAAGCCTAAATATGGATGCGAATAATATCTACGAAGAGCTTCCTATTCTTGCTAAACAAATAGAAAGGAATAAAATGAAAAAAAAGCGCGACATGCTCCCAATGGGAACCGAACTCACAACGACTGTACAAGATAAATGCGATGCTCTACCAAGTGAGCTATGGTGGCAGCAATTCCTTAGTGCACGTCCTTGGAGAAAAAAAAATATGAAGCTTATTGCCAATTTGGTCCCTCATAAATAATTATTCTACATTTAAATGAAAAAAGCTGCTTTCGTTTAATTTACTCTCTTTTGGCTTCATTTTCTTATTAAAAATGGAGCTCCTCCGTTTGCCCGCATCATCTTTGAACGCACGTGTGCCGTATATACCGAATAATGTTGCACATCCAAGCAGCACTTCTCCTCCACTCGCAGCTTGCCGGATACCTCAATAAGCCGGAACCCGAAGCTCGTTCCTTATGTAAGCGCGGACATTTTTTCTCACTCGCTCGCCCAACCTCTTGGAGCCAATTAGGCCGCCGTGTTCTTTTGTCGACGCCAGCTGGAGATCGCAGCCTTCTATCAATGGCACGGTCGAACCGCGTTTTCCCGCTCGCGTTCGCCTTATCCCCAGGAAAACAAGAAAAGCAAAGCGCCCGCAATCAGTGCCACGGTAACAAAGGCGAACAACAAGCAAATACGACAACTCGCCGATCATTTTTAATGCACAGCGCTTCAATCGAGCCGAGCTTTCTGGCGTGCCGCAGACGTCGAGCGTCTGGCTAGACCTGACAAGTCGTCGTGGGCACAGAGATGCCCGGACGTGATACGACGAGCCGGCGGTCTTGAGGTTGTTAGCCCACGTGGTCAGCCGAGGTGGAAGCGAGGTCGGAGAGTGCGTCGATCGAACGACGGGAGAGGAGCGTGCAATCGCTTGGCCGTTGACCATGACGGCGCCGCGCCGTTGACGATGCCTTCGAGGCACACACGTGTCAGCCGGCGAAAATATCCCTGGAATGCATTCCCTGAATCGGCTACGGGCGCGACGCGTTCGCGTGACCCAACGTCCGGTGCCTATAACGGGTTGAACAACGTTAACTTTCGCACCAGTCATGCCAGAGAAGAGACTCTACTTAGCGCTGCGGTCGATCAGTCACCGTGAGGAATCACGGTGACTGAATGAATTTATTGCATGAATTGCACGGCATGAATTTACTGAGAAGACAGACATTCACGAAGCACCTTTTCAACGCGATAGCGTTCAGGAGCTCGTGTCGCAGAAAATCCGACAACGTCGTTACGGCCAAAAGATTTTCCAACCACCCATATCCAGGCCTTCCATGTGACGCAAGGAATTTACAAATATAATTGAATTTCTCAAGCTAAAGTACGCAGAAAAATCGCAAGCTATGGCTTACACTCAAGCTAAAGACATGATAGCTCTCAGATTGTAATTTGACTATAGGAGAAAACATAATTCTGTCAAACGAAAACTCAAAGAAACCCCTTTTCCAGCGTTTCTACCATGCACAAACCAGCCGCGGCGTCCGTCATTTGCGCGCGCCGGCACGGGTGTCTGGGGGCCACGGAGCGGCGCGCCCGGTTCATTGCAACACCTCCAGACGGCGCTCGCCTCCGTCGCATCGCGGCCCACGCAAGAGACCGCGTTTCGACCAGAAAGCCCGCCTTCGTGCATAGCGTTCGCGGCCAGCGTTTGCCGGTAAACATTACGGTTGCACACGCTCCAGTTGCCGAGAAGCGTGACAAGCAGTCAGGGATCTTTTAACGCTATCGCGTTCCACTCTTAAACGCGAAGCTTCAGCGTCCTCCAAATTTTTGTTGTTCTTCGGGTTTCAATAACGCTGCGTGCAAGTCTCGTAACGTTTCCCCTGCACCACAGTTACACGCTCCATTTCAATGAGCATTGAAACCAAAGGCCATTAAAATCCGCCTGACTAATTCGCTAATTTGCGCGAGTTCGATCAAGAGAACCATTGGTATCCTCATATTTCAGTGATCACCGACTTCAATGGTCATTGAAAGTGCCCTCCTGATGGCAGGATGAGAAGTAGTCAAGTGTTTTACGCTCACAATTCCATCTTAAGTAAATCACGACGCTCCACAGTACACCTGTGTCGTTAAATCAAGCTGATACTGCGAAGCCACATTCCACCATGCACAAATTTTATAGCGAAGCTTGCTTGGCATCTTCCTCGACGTTTATCGTTCGTCGTCGTTTCCTCGCCAGATATATTTGTGGCTGTTGAAAAACGGCAGTAATATTTTTTTTGTCCTTGACAGCCGATTATTGAAGTAGTAACTTAGCGTGATAAGAACTACTGAGACAAGAAAGGTGGCCAAAGACAAGCGCTACACTCACAACTGTTTAATGGAAGGATAGACAAGATATCCTCTTGTCACGCATGCGCATAGGAGAAAATACCAAGCAAAAAAAAAGGCACATGCAAGTCAAAGGCGGTTGCGCAAGAAGTCAAAGCCCGCATCAATTAATGAGATAGAAGGCTCACTGATACACCCATCCCTATTCTTCTTGATAAAGAAGGCCTCAAGTGCATGCCCAGAAGAGGTGTTGCCGCTCCTGCCCAGAATGGTAGTCTCAGAAAATCGAGCGTCACACCCACACCCGGTAACATGAGCCACCATATGTGCGCCCATATCCTCCTTTTTCTTTAGTTTGCGCGCATGTTCCCTTGCACGGTCCTTCACGCAACGCTCGGTTTGTCCAATGTACAGCTGCCCACAAGGGTGCAAGGGAATTGCATATACAACCCCTCTGGAGCACTGGACAAAGGACTTCTCATGCCACGTGCGCGGGCTTTCTTTATATTCCGGAAATAAAGCAAGCGTGCGAGGTGCACCTTGTGGGAAACACCTCATTTTCACGCCTCTTAGGATTGTTTACAACCGCCCGACATCTTGACAATGAGGACAGCGCTGACATAGTTCTACAATTACTTTAATTGAATAATTTAATGTCAAGGACGAGAAAAGTACGGGCGGTTTCTCAAGAAAACACTAACTCTGCGTGCACTTGGTCTTATTCACGCATATTGATCCGAGCTTTCTTTTTCTTTTTTTTTAACTTGGTCCGGGATAGTTTGGAAACCTTGTGCCTTGTATAGACAACGGTGCAGTCAAAATTCATTCTGTAGTCCAGCGTGTTGCTTTTTCACTGATCTCACGTCTGCATTGTATACATATATACAGGGTGTGCCAACTATCATGTACCAAGACTTAAAATATACGCTATTGCCACGTAGCTGGGCAGAACCAAGGTAATCTTGTTGCTCATCGCTTGGAGATACTCAAATTCTTTTTCTGCATTCCACCTATTCACATAATTATCTTTAATTAATTATTCAACGTCTCAATTATTATAATTAGATGAAAAGTGTCAATTAGAATATTGTAGAGCAACAGGGAAAACTCCCGATACAACAGCTTTCCGTTTCTTTCGGAAAAAGGAAAGCGTTTCTCCGAGCGTGAAGCCAACGACTACACGCAAAGTGCCTCGAGTGGCAAATCGCGCGGCAATTTTTGGTGAGAACCTATTCTGTAGTTAAACTGGTACATAACGTTTCTTCACCCACTCCGACAGCTGTAATTTTATGACTTGCATTGGCGATTTTATACGGGGTTAAATTTTTTTAAGTTTAACAGAATTTTAACAAATCGTTTGTGGTAGATAGGTTAATGTTATTCTATGGGCTAGAATATTCAAGGAGGCGGACATTACTAGCGCGAGAAATCGAAACAGGTATTTAAATAATTAATTATTTTTATCAGTTAACATCTTAATTAATTAACCGCACATATGGCAATTTACGAATTGTCGCCGCTGAAACTCCAAGGAATACGCACTGGGAACAAATTTTGAGTATGGCACGGGTTTCTAGGTATGCGCCATCAAACTCGCAGTAAAAAAAGTGCTGTTGTTCTACTGAAATCTTAAAATACCGCTCTCATATGCATTGAAGCACAAAAGTAACTGGAACGCCCACGTATTTTGTCGCACACTTCGACAACAAATATCTCGAAACTCGTCGCATTCTGAAAATTCATTCCGAGTGGATGCGCCTTGGAAGCTATTCGCCTTGGAAGCTACAATTCGTAAATGACAGCAAGTGCCGTAAAGTAAACAATCAAGAAGGTAATCAGTGCAGTTCTACTAATTAGTTGAGTATGCGTTTCGATCTCTTGCGCAAGTAGTGAGTAATTAATGTCCGCCTCTTTGAACATTCCAGCTCAAGCAATTAAATTATGCTATCTAGCACAGGTCATGTTTTTTTTTTTGAAAAATCATACAATATTTGAAAATGATCGCCCGGTATATCACGGTCGTTACTGCGCTATTATCACCGACCTAGCAAATCACATGTACAGTCAACCGCAAAAGCTTACGGGATGCAAGATCTGATAAGAAGCTAAATTCTCGCGAAGCGTGGTCACACAGCCTCGAATTAAATGTTCCAGCATATATAGCAGCCTTCGCCACCTACACATTGATTCATTAAATACGAAGTGTCATGCTTTAACAGTGAAGGAATTGAGATTTAAAGGGGAAACCACAGCCCATAAACTTTTGCTGTTGACTGTACGCGCCATTCTGGCGTCATGGTGCCTGCTGTCGAGAGTGTTGTAGCGCGCATGCGGGTCTGTCCTAAACTGTTGCCCTGCACTGTAATTTACACCCTTAAATGTGAAAAAGGGTGTAAATATGTCCACAAGTCATTCCCTAATGGTGTAACTTATAGACACATTTACACCCTTTTTCACTTTTAAGGGTGTAAATTATCTTACAGTGTGTTCGCTCGATCGTTTCTTGTCGACGAGTGTGCCGTTCATTGGAATGTTACATCGCCGCCTGCAATAGTGCTGACGAAGAAACAGGGGGCGCTGCGGTCACGATTCCCGATTCCCGCGCTTTGGATCCGTTTCTGAACTATGGAAGCGCCTGCTCGCAACTTCGGTACTGGGGGAGAGGGGGGAGGGGGGGGGGCTTTCCGATCAGCAATTCTGTACATATAGTAGATGTAGATGTAGATCCGTGTAATATACTGGCCCGCACCCACCCTGGGGGATCAGCCAAGAATCGGGTAGCTCAAAGTGTAAACTAAGAGGTTGAACTTTTAGTACGGGCAACCTAGAACCGAAGGATAGAGATAGGATCCCTTTAATGCACGTGATAACAGAGAACACCACGTTTTCACTTTCTTTTCTGCTCACGTTTCTGCCGCGGCTGCCTAGGGGGGTGGGCGGGGGTGGAGGGGGTAAGCGCGGGGGGTATTCGGTAGGGGTGAGTATGGTATACTGGGACCAATCGTAAAGTTGACCGTTTACTCAGACAGAAAACTTCCATTATGGATTGAACGTTGACCCATACTACTCACGCTTGTCATCACTCATGGGTAACGCCAGTACTCGTCATTATTGCTGAATGCGTATTTTCTGCGATGACCAAAATGAAAAAGGCGAATATGGAAACTTGAGTCGGGCTGCTGTAGCTGCCGCTGTGTCTGGCTCACCGATTTTTCAAGTGAGCGTAAAAAAAGAGGAAAAAAGAGGCTTTACAGTTTTTGGCGCGGTGTTATCGTTCTCGCATATTCACCTCCCGTCTTCGCCGTGCCGACTGCGAGACGCTGTTCGGAGTTAATGAAGGCCGCGAATCGTTTGAAACAGACAATACCGTGTACAAGGTTGGCTTCTTACTCCTTTTCATAGTTCCTTGTGCCCCACATCCGCATTGTTCTTGTTTTCCAACATCGACATGTGACAGTGTGCTCGGTAGCTGGGGAATTCAAGTCTATTCATGGATTCTGCCCTTGGCTCTAAAGGTACACCGCAGCCGCCCAAGAGAAACTGATTTCCATCTGTTTATTGCCGGCGCGATGCTTTAACACCAGAGCTCGGGAAGCGGCAGCTATAACGGATGTAGAGAAAATGAAAAAGGTTCATTACCTGTAGTGGGGACTTGGCTTGTTCTAGAATAATTTCCATACTGTTCAGTTCTTATCAGAAGGGCATCATCTGTCCCTGTAAACGCTTTTCCGAATTCTGAGTGCCTCGTGCTTTCTCATGTTTACGAGAAATCCTACTTTTCCTTGTGCTGCCTGGTAAGCTCGCATGTTTTCCGTGAAATTAACGCAGTCATGTACGCTACGCCATATATACTTGCGCATAACTTCCACTAAGGACAGCCGGAAAGTGTGAAGAAGTTTGGACTTCGTAATTATTGTTCGTAAGGTATTAACAGGTATTTCCATATGCCCGTGGTAAACCAGTGGCTATGGCATTATACTGCTGAGAACGAGGTCAAGAGTGCGACTCTCGGCTTCCGGCGGCCACATTACGACGGGGACAGAATGCAAAAAACGCTGGCGCGTACGTAGATGTCGGGGGACATTAAAGAGACCCGGAATGCTAAAAATTAATCCGGGGGCACCTTCCTTCGGTATCCCTAATAAGCTCCATAGTTTGAATACGTAGTTTCAACTTATACGCGTTTTGGAAGGACAAGTCTTACCTGCTACTGCGTGCCGATATTCAAGGAAACTGAACTCTTGCACGCACCACGGACCACCGTGCTCCTTAGGAGTATCAACGTTTACATTAAAGTCAGGGGTTTTGCGTGCCACAAACAAGGATATCATTACAAGGTATGCGCCGTAGCTGGGGGCCCAGGATTAATTTTTTGACCGCCTGGGTTTATGTAACGTGTGCTTCTAAAGCTAAATACACAAGCGTACTTGCATTTCGCCCCTTCAATATACAGCCACTGCGGCCCAGATTAAATCAGCCACCTAGTGTTATATGCCATGAAAAAAAAAAAGAGAAAGTAAAGTTGTTTACGTCCGCTTAAGAGAACCCAGCGAGTCCAGAAAGTGAAATGTAATCACAGCATCAGAACCTGCGCAGGAAAATACAACGCAGGAGCGATACCTTGCGGAAACTGATGCGACCTATTACGTCATTGAAAAAAATGAATTCTGTAGATTTAGGCCCAGCTGACTAAACTGTTGGTTCTCAATAATGTTCACTCTCTCTCTCTCTAGAGATTTAGGTGCCAAAACCACCATGTCATTATGAGGCACGCCATAGTGTTGGAACCCCGGGGATTTAGACCCCCTAGAGTTCTTTAACGTGGCCCTTCGATGCACTGGACACGGGCGTTTTTGCATTTCGCTGCCGTCGAAAGGCGACCGCCGCGGTCGCAGATTCGATCCCGCGACCTCGTGCGTAGCAGCGCAATAACACATCCGCTAAGTCACCGCGTCGGGTCGATTACGTCATGCGGCTTTCAAATGTTGTTTCATGTGTCCTTAGGCTATCATGTCCACATCACTATTGAATTAGTAAAGCCAAGGCGCAGAACTCAAGAACACAAACGACACGGCCGGCGCCGGTCCTGTCGTTTGTGTTTTTTCTTGAGTCCTGTTGTCTTCTGCGCCTTGTCTTTACTAATTCAAGCATGAACCAACTAGCCCAAGCAAGAGTTTTACTTTACCACATCATTAACCTGTCACATGCACGCGTAGCCCAGCGATAACCCGTACAACTTGTTTCAAGGAAAAATTCAAGCAGTTTTCAGAAACTATGCACTTGAGATACACATATATATAGAACATATTTTTGTAAATACTACTACACGTGACAATGGGCACCATGAATTATTTGATAAGTGCCAATATGCTTTTAACATTTACGCAAATGTCAGTAATTAATTATGTAATTGTGCATGTTGTACGTGCAGGAATAAAACAAGCCGATGCTCAAGAAATAACGATTGAATAGAAGGCCGCGCATAGAATGCGTTTCGAGATATGCGTCCAAAAAACGTGTTGAAAATGCGTCCCCCAAACTTGGAACTAATGTTCCACGTGACTTTTTCACAGCATGGCTTACCTACGCAGTATGAATTAGCACTAAGTGCAACACTAGTGTGTTTGATAGCAGATTTCGAGGAGGAGTATTTTCAGACTCGCGCTATAGGCTTCACGTTGCTGCTTAATGGATGCGCCTTGGGCGATCGCCGCTCTCCATTCGATATTACAACATTCGTGCCTAAGAAGTGAATATAATAGAATGGAATTTACTGACAGGAAAGAGACAGGAAGTCGACCTGAGCTAGTGCGCTCTAGTCTGCTACTCTGCACTGGGGAAGAGGGAAAGGAAGTGAAAGTACTGGCATGGATGATGATGATGATGATGATGATGATGATGATGATTATAAGTAGTGTGTGCTTATGTATATGAGACAGGTGCCTTGCTAGAGCCTCTCGACGAGCTTGGTGTCCTGCAGAAACTTTAGTTGCACGAATTGAAGTTGCAGTGGGCCGAGGATAGCTTCCTCCGACAGTGGTTGCCTGCCGACGCTGGCTAGGAAACTTTCCAACGCCCTTCGCTCCAAGTGACTACAAGGTAATTGGTGTATCTTAGTATGCAGTTATAAATTCATTGGTAGTTTCGGCATTATTGTAACTCATGTTTTTAGTATCCGTGTGTTACGGAAAGAAATGTGCTTCTTTGTGTTCATGGACTATATTTAAGAGTCACTTACCGTTCTCTGACGCCCGCTCCACTTCACCTTAAGTCTAACTGTAAATCTGTCGAATACACCACTACACCCTGCAGCAAAAATCAACTTCAAAGACTTTCTTAGGAAAGTAAAACATATAACGTATTGCTGTATTTCACCAAACCATAGTAGACATGCTTTCTATTCTCGTTAATTTCTTTCTTTTTACATATCTTACCAGATGATCTGGTCAGCACTCTTGCTTTGTTTCGCGGTTTTTCTTTTTTTCTTTTTGTCTACGTCCTGTGAGGTTTAAGAGGAAACTATAGCTCGGGCCCAACTCCAACGCGGCCTATTCAAATACATGTAAAACGCAGAAACACTTTTCTGAAATAACACCCTTACCGATTTTAATCAAATTTCCTACAATTGAGAGAAAAAGTTAAATTCTAGTGATTGCTGGAAGCGGAACTCCGATTTCGGGCGTGAATTTTGCTAAAATATTTCAAAAACTTGAAAGCTTGAAAAAAGAAAGAAGCACGAAGTTTACAAATTAATAGCTCTGCATCAAGAACAGTTAACGCGGTTCTGTAAACGGCATCCATTAGATCATTCAAAGCAGACAAATTCTATTTGTTAGTTCATACCTTACGTGAATTAGTTATGTTGTGTAAGAGAATTCTGCAAAAGCTGTATTTTCATGTTGCAAAATTTTTTTTTAGATTGATGTGTAACATGTCAGTTTTGTCCGCTTTAGATGTACTATTAGATGCGATTCACATAATTGTGATATCATTTTTCATTGTTGAGTTACAGAGTTGTAAATTTGGTAGTTTTGTTTCTCGAAAATTTCAAATTTTCGCCAATTTCTAATCAAAATTGACGACCGACATAAAAAAACCCAAGCCAACAGTCACTATATTTGATGCTTTTTTTTTCTTTTAAATGCAACAAACATCGTTAAAGGAGGTGCAGTGGCTGCCGAGAAAAGCGAATTCTCCTTTTATATGTATTTGGACAGGAGCATCCGAGGTAAAGCTTCCTCTTAAGTCTGGTTAGGTAATCAAGTAGCCGCAGTTTGACGTTTCACAAAATATCGTGCCCAATTTCTAATGACGATAGCGCGCGTTATTAGGCGCTGTTACTGCTCCCAAGTTTGGCCACCGGTCTTCCGCCGAGAGACGCTCTAGAAGCCAGAACGACGTTTCGGCCAAGGGAACTGCTCTCCGTGTAAGTTCGCTTCGATGTCGTCGAACGCAGCCCAAAACAAGACCAAGGCGAACGTAGCGTGTAGGACCGAGCGTTGGCGCCGTGTGCGTTACGTGACGAGGGGAGTATTTCCTGCTTCACCTTTTTTTGTCTTTGCATTCGCTTTTGTTTTTACCGCGCTCCTTTTTTTTTTTCTCTCGTCGTATACGGCTTCCGGCATTCCTTTTTTTTTTTTTTTTACGAGCTCGAGATTAGGGCGGGTCAAATCGGGGCCATTGGATTTCGCGTCAGAAACGATAGGCATCGCCGCGAGAGGAAATCAGAAAAAAAAAAAGGCGGGAACGCACGTGTAGAGCATACGTGGCGGAACGATTCGCGAAGGAGGAACACGAGCACGCACGCAAGAAGCAAACAAATTTGGATCGGTAGGTGCTGCCACGTAGTGGCGGCCGCGATTAACGTAAAACTGGTTTTAGTGCGGAGCAGTGAAACTGGTGGCCGCCAGATGTCGTTACCGCACCTGAGTTTAGTTTCTTTGTGATTCCCGCGGAGGGCTCTTTTAAACTGAACAGCTGCAGCCGATATTTAGTGTTTCGCACGGCTCCCACAGTTCAACTTCATTAACGTGACGCTTCAGCTTAATGTTTAGCTTGATACGGATGTTTCCTTGAATCTCAGTGACACTTCTCGCAGAGGTCAAGTACGTTCATTCTTAAGGTTTGGCGAGGCTGTAATGAACTACACACACGTGTATATTCCATTATAACTACAGTCGTTAGCAGAAAGCCGAAACCATAGAGCAGGCCCAGAAATTTCCAGCTTTTCCATATAATGCTTAATTCCCGAAACATTTCGGTGTGTCAGCACCGAATATGTCATCCGCAAGCTCTTGATACTTTTTGTTTACATATGTTTAATTCTTCCATTTCAGACAATCAAGCATTCAGCTTAATTACATAGTGCTGACTCGTGTGCCTCTCTTGTATATCTTGTCGCTGCAAAAAATAGCGACCTCTCACTCCAAGTTGACTTTTGTAGCCACATCATACATGTGATCCTTATGCAAATATGCCAGGAAAGTAATCGCCGTCAGAATCATAATTTTCCCTCAACGAATCCGTGGATAAGCAGAACTGGAGGAGGAGGAGGCAGTTACTTGCAAACTGATCATTACGTACGTGCAAGAAAAAAAAAACATATACGAAGATGTTGTGACTTTGTGAGTCAAATTTTTATCCTGTTAATTGTACACTTTGTTTAAACTGCACAATATTGCAAATTCTTAAAGATATGATCTTGCACTTTTAGAACTCGGCATGTGATACCGGTTTGATCTTGATCATGTGGCTCCACCTTAATTGTGTTTTATGTAACGTCTCTCTCTCTCTCTCATCTACGCATACTTTAGTGCGCTCTCCACTGACTCCTTGCTATGCGCTGAAATCTTACCGCGCCTGGCCTTTTCGTTATAGCAGGCTTATTTCGTGTGTTCATTTTTCTTATTCGGTCAGGATGTTATTGCCACTGTACTCTATTCCATCACGTCGTTGCCGTTGAGGCTAGTCGGATGTTCGAAAATTGTAGCCCGCAAGTTTTCAACATCAACGAAATAAAACAGAAGCTTGAGTGGCGGCCAGCAAGAAGTAGTGTATAGTAACGTATCGAAAGCAGGAGCGTTTGTTACGGCAACTAGATAAGACGGTCCACTCAGGTAAAACTCTTGCTTGGGCTAGTTGGTCCATGCTTGAAGTAGTAAAGGCAAGGCGCAGAAGACCAGGACTCAAGAAGAAGAACACAAACGACAGGTCCACTCAGGCAGGGAGTTTGAGAGTCACGTTGGCGGGGTGCCACTATACCGCTTGAACAGAACATCTCAGATTTGTTGATGTGCTCTTCGGAAAACGTCTGCTTGATGTTTACGGCTCCCAACCTCTAATCGCATTCGATCGCGTCCTTTGTGCGCCCTCAGTGCCACCCTCACCTTGATTCTGTGTCGTGGGATTCGGAACATCGAGTGATTTATTATTTGACTATACCGTTTCAAAGCAACTCAGTGGCGATAAGACGTACACGTCGTATTTTCGACTCTCTGGATTTCGTTAACTCACGTGGCGCACGAAAAAAAAAATTGCAGACTGGCGTTTCTCGTTATTTTTTTTTAATTATTCTTTTTTGCGTCTTGGTCCCACAATCCACAAGGATATGGTCACTTACCACGGGAAGGAAACCCCTGACCTTGAAGTACCGCGGCGGGTGCAGAGTAAGCGATGTGGGCTTGCTTTTTCTTCGTTATTATTAGCTTTTCATTGCTTCTTGGTGGTTATAAAAACGAACAACTTAATTCTTACAAACTTAACAGATCTATCGACCATCTGTTCATGGCGGCCGACGTTGGGTCACTGCAACAAAGTGGAAAACTTCTTCATTCGCTTGACACACATCATCCTAATTTCAATTTTATATCGTTTAGTTCCCATGTTAAGTACAAAATAAACCATACATGCATAACACGAAATAACTGTTTGCACATTGCATTAGAAGTTCGTAACAGTGGTAAAAGAAAGTGTGGCTGTGGTGTAACGCGGAATAACGTTCACAAGTGTACCAGTAAGGTTGAAGTTATTTATGGAGGGTTCTTTTCAAGTGACTTTGTTGAAATAAGCTTTGGCGAATAGATTAACGTGGCGGACAGGGTCTACCACACATGTATAATGAGCAGGTACGCGAAAAAGGAAACAGATTAGCATAGGCACCTGGTGGGCAGGATTTACAACGTATCTGTAATGAGCAGGCATGCAAGGAAAGCAAGCACTGTGTACCTCATGAGGGGCCGTTGAGCGGTCTGTGGTGCAATTCATGCCGCCAGTGCGGTGGGTTTGCGCAACCGTGCGAAAAGAACTGTGACAGTTCAAAGCGTTATCAGCGCAGGCACTGTTTCTTGTCTATGGAGAAGAAAAAGAACGACGGGAAGAAATAGACGTCGCCAACTAGCGGACGCCCCCCCGGTCTCAGCATTTTGCAGCCTTGACCCAGTTTACACGTGACCAAAGAAAAAAAAAACGGATTAAGAGTTGCGTGGTCGTGCAGGCGTGGTCAGCACTGCTTAAAGCGTGCAGGAATGAGTTAGGGAAAGCGCTCGCCGGAAATGTCGGGGGCGCGATCCGTTATCGAGCCGCTTGCGTGCCTCAGCGTTGAGTGTCGGAGGAAGTGGACAGCCCTGAATTCTCGCACGCGCTGATGGATCGTCTGTCTGGATTTTTTTTTTCCTTCTCGATCTAGCTTGGACTCAGCGAGATGATAGCTTTACGAGATTGAAACAAGACGCCATTGGGACATAGGCGACGAAGACGAAGAGATTCTTTCTTCTTCTTTTTTTTAGTTTCTTCACAGCCCAAGGCAAATTGTGCCAAGCAAACATATACGATTGATTTTTTGAGCGCGTCACTCTGTAAGAATGCGAAACGTTGTTGACTGCTCAATGACCTTATCAGTGTCTGCAATTCAACCATTACGCTGACATCTTGGATGCGAGAGACGTTGCAGTCTGTGCAATGACATGGATTACCTTTGAGGACGTGTAATTCTGTTGCGTCTACCATATAGTCTCAGCAGAGCAACTGTTTGAACTGTTTCTACTGCGCAATGCACTTGATCATACGAACATTCACTCAATCCTTTCTTTATAATTATCTCTCTCTCTCTCTCTCTCTCTCGAGCATGTCGCATAAAAAACAGTTACACGGTTGAATGAGAATGACTGATGGGGGAGCCCCGTTGCTACAACCCGCCGACGTTAGTGTCATCGATCAAAACATAATCGCAATGCTTCGCGGCTAAGTGCGTTTGTGTGGCCGGGCGGTGACTTCATACTGCGTCGATGGCCGCTAGGGGGCTCAGGAACTCCACGAAATAACAGCTGGACAAAGGTAACGCCCACCGTAGTTGCGTCGCTATCGCAATGTGGAGTCGTCAACCGCAACGTTCACTTCAGCATCAAGGTCCAAAGCTGCTATGCTAGGTCTATAACAAATCACTGATGCTACAATGAATCATAGACGAACAGACGACATTGTGTATATCCCTGCCATTTGAACCTTTTCTTTATGTATCGTGCAGCGCTGCAAAAAGGCTTTTGCAATTTCTTGGCTTTTCAGACGTTCATGCCGAGACGTTCTTGCCGCACTCAAACTATTGCCATTTTTTGTTTAAATTTTGCCATAACTGAAGGGCTAGTCAAAGCA
This sequence comes from Dermacentor variabilis, assembly GCF_050947875.1. Taxonomy (NCBI): domain Eukaryota; kingdom Metazoa; phylum Arthropoda; class Arachnida; order Ixodida; family Ixodidae; genus Dermacentor; species Dermacentor variabilis. Next base: position 23,691,240 of record NC_134575.1, on the reverse strand, counting down.
CTACAAGCATCGCTTCACGTGACCTCATTCAGTTTATAGTCCCAACTGTGTTTCTACGAGCGTCCCTACACACTCTGGAAGCTTGACGCCTCATTTTCTATATGGCTGTGCAATTTGGTAGCTTTCCTGTAAGCAACACTGCACGAAACTCCGCGCTCTTGACGACGCCTTGTGTGAAACGACAACAGCACCTTTGTAATTGCTTTCCCATATAGCGAGGAGAATAGTGAATGAAACGACTTCCGTTCCCGACTCCCTTTGTGCGTAAAAAGCGGCGAACGCGCCGTGACTCGAGTCGCCGACAGTTTCATTCATAGTGCACTCGTAACAAACAATGGGCAAGCACGCGCGAACGCCATAATTGCGAGACCGGGCCATTGATAATATATTACGCTCCGCCGACACGGCATGTCCTGCGCTGTCGTTCGCAGAAAACAACGACCACAGGCACTCTCGAAAGCGAGCACAAGCAGTCCCAGAAAAAAAAAAGTACACGCAAAGAAAATAGCCAGCCCGAACCGGACTTAGCCCAAGGCACCTATAGACTGCTTTGGCAACGTCGCGGTGGCTAGGGAAACCGTTATCTTTCCGACAACGGGCGCCCGACACTATAGCTTTCCTTCTTGCATTCCTTTCCTTTTTTTTTCTTTTTTCTTCTCTTTTTTTCTTCCGCGTAATTGCACCAGACTCTAACGGAGGCAAGAAAATGGATGTCCAAAGTGGAACGGAGCAGCAGGACCCACTTCGGCAGGACAGCTCTGGGCTGTCGTTCAAGTTCAGGTTCACGCTCTGATACAGACCTCGGGGTATCGGCTGTTACACGCCTTTTGTGCTGTCATGGGTAAGGCCACGATGTCGGCACTTTGTTATGCGGCAAAGCTGCAGTAGGAGGCTCAGTTAGCCGGTGTATATGACCCGTTTTTGTTGTAGCTGGTCCCACCACAACTTCCTTGTTCGCTTGATCATTCCAGACAGAAAATCACATGCGCAATAAAGAAAAGGGGAGTGCCAGGCGTTCACGGGTATACCCTTGTGCGATGCGTTTATAGCTTCTGTAAGCTCCAGAGCGTAATTATATGTCGTTGCGTTAGTGCAAGTATGGAGGCGTACGAGTAGTAAGGCTCAAGGCTTCTCTTAGCTGCTCCGGCACAAGGAAAAGATCAAAGTTATGATTAGCTGTGTTAGACTGAAGCTCGCATGTGTCCTCCACGTGTCACACATGATTGCTTCAGGCGCCATATAGGCTCAGACGCTGGTTAATCCCTGTTCGTTGATCATGGTTTTCGTTTTTTGGTTTCTTTTCCTTAATCAATGAACATTTCCGGCCCTGGCGGCATGGACAAGAGTAACGAAAACTGGGCCTAGACTACGGATGTGGAGATCAGCAAGAAAGCTGGAAAGTGCTGGAAGTTGTCCCCGACTAACGCAGTGTGACTAGGAAAAACTGTCGTTCTCTCAAAACCGCTTCTTCGAAACGATACACCGATCTCCTCAAAACAACAAAATCAGCATAAGTTGTACATGATATCTGACATTTCATACGTCTTTCACGAGGTTGCACACGGCGCCTAGAGATCTTAAAAAAAATTGCTCCTGGACAACAGAGGCGTTAAAAACGTGTTTCAGTAATGATGAGGAGGATGATGTCATACATATCAATATCGACAACTGCGCTTGAATTCTGAGACAATGAAACCGCCGACAGCTAACGCAGTTATGAATCTACATAGCGGGTCTACCTCTTCTTGCATCTGATTACACACGCCTCCTTCGGTATGAACATCACGCCGTAAACTATATATATATATATATATATATATATATATATATATATATATATATATACTGCTGATGCGTGTGTATGCATACCCTATTGGACGTTCCGGCAGAAACCAATCTCAGGATCATTGCCGCCGTTAATGCGATTGGTATTGAAACAACGTAGCGGCATAACGTACGAACACCGCCTAAACGCGTCATGCATGAGGCGTCTACTGCAGCCGGGTTCCTTTCTCGCGCCTTGCACGGGACATACTGCGCCATCTAGTGGCGCCGCAACGAATTCCGCGCTCGGCACGTCCATCTATATTCGGACAATGTTCAGACAACATTGTCTGAATGTATAATACGCCGGTTCGATTCCGGCCGGCACTGGAGGAATTTTAAAGTTTTTTTTTTTTGCTAGTGAAGAGTGGCGCATACCCAGGGGCTTATAACCAGTGGGCGAAGTTGGCGTCCGAGAGGTTCATCAAAAAGCAGAGCATACCCAGTTGCGTTTGCGTGAGAGAGGTTTGATACGGACTGACAAACAAATACGCAGACAGACATGCCGCAAACTTGGTGAAGTTCCCGAAGAGTGCTAATCGCAATTAAACAGTTGGTTCTGAATTGTGGGGACAGAGGACGGCGTGGCTTAATTACGAAATTTCTTATCTTTCTTGCCACATTGAGTGTAGCACGGGTCTCAACAAATCACCGGAACTAAGCCGCATTGTGCTTGGCCAGCTGCTGCTTGAGAAGGAAAACCACAAGGAGGGCAGGATGCTTAGGGGTCTGCTTCTTCGGTATAGTAATTCACGATCTGTTGGATTCAGTTGTGCTCCAAAAGTACCAAGCGCAAAATATGGACGCGGTGTCCCCAGTAGAGAATTTCCAACAACCCAGACGGACAACGAATTTAATTGCTACTTCTAAGAGCAAATGTAACTGCAGACAATCGGGTGCCGTTAGCGAAAGCGCCGAGGTTAATTATTAGATAAGAAAACCGTGTCGCCTTGCGAAATCTCGTGCGAATCGCACCTGGGAAAAATGTTAACACGCTTTTCGAGACAGGGTCGCCGGAATGCTGGATCCCTCATTAGCACCAAGTCGCGCAATGACCATGGCTTGGTTCATTGCGCTTACCTCGCAGTATCGCGCTCACTAATTGCGCAAAGCAAAAAAAAAAAAAAACGTTGAATCGAAAGTACGAAGCGGACGGAGAGAGTGCTGCAGACCCAACGCAGGGATCTCAACGCCAAGTCTCGGCGGCTAGGCGTACACAAGACCGAGGCAGCCAACAGTACAAAATATGAACGGCCAAAACAGAAAAGAACCGTGTCCGGTCTTGAAGGTTCGACGAGGGTGCTCCCGTTTCGTGCCCCGGCCAACGCTGCCCAGGTCGCAGCGCCTTTATCTCGCCGAATCTGTTATCGGACTGAAAAAAAAATAGGCGCCTGCTTTCGAGGAGGTTGAATGCACCTCGTAGGCGGGCGATGAAAAATTACGTGCCAGTAATGAATGCAAAGTGACGCAGCGGAAATGACCGTCGATGGAAGGACCGCACACACACGGAGAACGCCAACGAGCCAATGCGCGCGGCCCCGTAAGACACACGTAGACAACATAAGTACGAAAACACCATAGGTGCTCATTTTTAAGGTTTATGAAACTTCAAGGCCAAAGCATTATATGCCCCGTTACGCGATAATCCGGCGTTGTCGTCGCGCGGTGAGCGAAAGATGGTACTAAAAATGACCGACGACGCAACGAGTAGAATCACGTCAAAAATGCTCCGATTGATGTCAGAATTGTCAGGCAGATCTCTGTAAACAAAGCCAAGAAAAGTAATTGGGAAGACAATTTGGTACATGTCGGTCTAGGCGGGAATCGAACCCGGGCCTCCGGGCTGCTAAACGGGCACGGTTCCCCGACGCCATGGTGTCTCCACGGTGGGAGTTGACTACAGCTGTGCCTAGTGCGTGCGTCGTTGCACGCGTCAGGTGACTGCCTCAGTCCCTGCTTCCCACGTGTTACTTGCTCTTCGGATTTCGTCCTTGCTGTGTCTACTGCGATGCATTCAACTCATGAGCGTATGTAACGAGGTGTGGCTAGTGCATGAGTTTCAGCATACATCGGACTTTATCGATGCTGTCTGTACTGGCATACACTCGGAAGCGTCTACCTCAGCGGCATCCGTGAAACGTGGTCGCCCACGGAAGCACGCAACAGAAGGCGAAGCAAGGGAGCACAAAGAAAGACTTTACAATGTGCGCGACGACATACGGATGAATACCTGAGTGAAAACATTTCCCCAAAGCGACTACGATGCTTTCGCATTCCCATATACGTAAGCAGCCTTAATTGCCTCTGCCGAACGTTTTAAATACATCCTGTTGCAGGTAACGTAATTCTAGTTTTTGAGCTGGATTGTTTAGATAGGCGAAGATTAATTGCACAACTTGAAACACGTGTTCCACTAATTAACAAGAACATTCCTATTTATCTTGTTAATTATTATACTTTACGGCACACAATGCAGTTTATGGATGGCAGCTATTGAGTTTGTCAGGCGTATCCATTTGGAATGAATTTTCATAACGAGGCCAGTTTGGAGTTATGCGCCATCTAACTCGACGTAAAAATGCACTGTCGGTCCACTCACCTTAAGAAAAAGTCTCTTATGCATTGGAAGCACAAAAGTAACTGGAACGCCGCTGTATTTCATCCGACACTTTGGGAAATAATATCTCGAAACTGGTCCCATCCTGGAGAGTCATATCCGGTGGACGCGTCTTGCAATCTCCGCGGCTACAATTCGTAAATTGCAATAAGTGCAAGGAAGTAACTCATTAAGAAGTTAGTTAGTCTTTCTTTTGTTGGTTAGTTTCATATATGTTTTGATTTCTTGTGCTGGTAATGTCCGTCTCTTCGAATAATCCAACTTAACGACAAGAAGTGCGCTATCTACAACAGGCGATATTTAAAAAATTCCGTAAAAATCAAGAATGATCACCGTGTAGATATATAACGTCCACTATGAAAATAGCTGACTACAGGCGACGATGGTGAATGGTGGCGACGCGGCGGAGGATGACAGTTTACGGGATCACAAAGGGAATAACGAGCGAAGAAGAAACAATTATAATTCCTTTTGCTTAGAACCGTTAAGGGCTGCCGAAAGTCTGAATATTGGCGTCGAGAATGAGAGTGAACCGTGGGTGAAAACAAATGCTATTTTCTGTTGCAGAGACATGTTCTGCCATTGACACATCGGGACGACACCTGCAACAGATGTCACGGCGGACTTTGGCTTGAGTGCCTTTATGGACTTATCGATGCAAAATTATAGGGTACGTCGAAAGAGAGGGCATGTGCGGAAACGGTTTTGCTTGCCAATCCTTGCATCATTCGTTCCACGTGGCTCTAATACGGTGGAGGTTGTACGAGGAAGCAGTGCAAGGCCATTTATTTTTTTCTTTTTCGCGTTTCCTTCCCCTGCTCGACTTGCCACACCTTCCTTTCCTTCTCACGCCCTCCTGCCGACGCATTCGTAAATAAATGGTTCATTGCAGGGCTACTTTGTGGAATTAAATGCTGCGCATTATCGCTTACCAGCGCACACTTTCACAAGAGCCCAGTTTTCTCTGTAAGTATTCCCAATTGGGCGAGTCGGTAACAATTCATACTGCAACAGCTGCACTTACAACAGGCACAGCAAAGAAAGCAAGGATGACTCAGGACACGCACGGTGTCCTGTGTTCTTTTTGCTCACCCCGGTCATAAATTGTGATGTTCTAGTAAAGACATTTCCCACTAGAATTTATAACTGCCTTCTTGAAGCATAAACGCAGTGGATAAATTACTACTGGCGACTACTTGCTTTTGCTTAGTGGTTCAGTGTATCTGGGGCTCTGCTGGTCAGAACGAGGTCGAGGGCTCGGTTCCAGGCTGTGGCAGTCGCACTCTGCTCGCGCTCCTTGCAAGTAACCCAGATGGCCGAGGTAATGAATGCGGCTCTCCGGGCTCTGCAAGAAGGCGATTAATACAAACGGGTGTGTAAGGAATCTCAAGAATTCCTACGTGAACTGCACATACTGCGCTGTATATTGCCTTCCGCCGACCCCTCACAAAAATATATGCGGACGAAACTCCTACGAAGATCTCTTAACCCAAACTTACAGAGCACAGATTCCGTCAAGTGAATCCGAAATGTCGCATTATTCATGCATTCATTTGGAGATGATTGGTGACTTTAATGATATTAGCAACCTATCTTATGTTTGGTAGGTAATTGTTGAAGATATGTCTTATATAATGCATGTTGTGGGATTTGACGCATACCCAGTGACCCAAGTAGTAATCAAAAAGGTTTATTGAAGAGCGGGACATCATCATCATCAGCAGCAGCAGCAGCAGAAGCAGCAGCAACCTATTTATATGTCCACTGCAGGACGAAGGCCTCTGCCTGCGATCCCCAATTACCTCTGTGCTGTGCAAGCCGATTCCAAGTTGCTCCTGCAAATTTCCTAATTTCATCACCCAACCTAGTTTCCTGCCGTCCTCCACTGAGCTTCACTTCTCTTGGCATTCATTCTGTAACCATATACGTCCACCGGTTATCTAACCTACGCCACCGACAGAGAAATGGGTCGTATTTTGTGACTCCAAGGCAATTCTTCACAGTATCGAGTCTGCATTACATTACAGAAATTACGAGCAGATGATATCGGACATCAGGGGAGTGCACCACCACGTTCTGGAAAGAGGGCGCAACATTATCTTTCAGTGGATTCCAGCTCACTGTGGAATCGTCGGCAGCAAACTTGCTGACAAGGCTGCCCGGTCTGCCCACGAAGACGCCCACACGCGTCCAACACCTTTGGCGAGGTAGGACGCTGCCAGGGAACTTCGCCTACTTGCTGGCAAAAAGTCACAAGATCTCTGGAGTTCAAGTGCCTTCAATTTCCGATTACATAAACTGGATCCCACGCTATGGCTACAGCTGCCATCTAGCCATTCCCCGGGCGAAACAACGTTGCTGTGCTGCTTGTGGTTGGGAGTGGCGTTCCCGAACGCCTACTCCTATCGTATGGGAATGGCCGAGAGTCCGTTGTGCGAATCCTGTGGGCGCGAGGGAACCATTGAGAACCTATTGTGTACCTGACCTCGCTACGATGTACAACGCCTCTCTATGCGGGCAACTTTAAACCGGCTGGACTCAAGACTGTTCTCCGCGTCTAAGATACTCGGACCGTGGCCGCACCCGTCACTGGCACGAAAAGCGATTCCTGCACTAGTACAATACTTGAAGTGTACCGGCTTAAGAGACCGTGTATAGTGTCCCTGTGCATCCTCCAACTCGCACTCAGTACTTACCCTCTCCCTTTTTTCCTCTTTCTATTCCCGTTTCCCCCACCCCCAGTGTAGGGTAGCAAACCGGGTGCTCGTCTGGTTCCTGCCTTTCCTGTCCTTGCTCTCTCTCTCTCTCTGAATTAGAATATCGGCTATTCCTGTTTGCTCTCTCATCCGCACCGCTCTCTTCCTGTCTCTTAACGTTACGCCTAACGTTTTCCGTTCCATTGCTCTTTGCGTGGTCTTTAAAGCGGCACACACCCAGTGGTAAATACCCTGAGACCCACGTTGCGGTAAAAGAGTTTCATTTATGAACAGCACGTACAGCGTGGGACACAGCCATTGACCCATCTTAGCGTGAAAGAGGGTATTTCAGAGAGAGACAGAATCCTTTAATGAAAGGCAGAGATTTTAGCCTGCGTATAGACATCGCTGACATGCTACTCTGCGTGGGGAATGGAATCAGGAAACGAAAGACAGAAGGAGAGAGGCGCAAGAAGAAACATGGGTCAACTCGACAAACTTTAGTTCTACTTTGTCATCCTCATGCACCTTTCACGGGGTGAATTCTGTCACCTCAATGTAGGAAGGTGCATATACTGAAGGACTTTACCATTGCACGCCTTTGCCCATGAGTCAGAGTCATTGAAGAGCGGCACATACCCATCCGCCTTTTGCAAAATCTGCGGCTTGTCCATTGAGTAAAAAAGGAAGAAAAAAATTACTCAGTCAGGCATACCCAGCGAACCAAGTTGGCGTCAAAGAGGCTAATTGAAGAGCTACACATACCTACAGCTACGTGCCCAGTGAGCCAAGTTGGTTCGATGGTTGGTTTTGAACCCCGGTTACACCGGCACAGAAACTCGGGGACCTAACCAATTGACCGTAAACAGCCTGGCGACCGAAGTTGACTGGAAAATGATAAGACGTGGACAAGCACAGAGACATAGAGACATACAGCAAACTGGGTGAAGTTACCAAAGAATACTAATCAAATTAAAAAATAGATTCCCACTTACTTGGTACATCATTGCAGAGACTGCAGCTGCTAACCAAACGGAAAATAACAAAGGAGGGGTACAGGGAACGGAGCAAGTTGGGCTCGATTCGCACGACCGGGCGGATTGCTGATTTAGTCCGCAGAGGACTGTCAGGTCGGTCAGCTTTTACCAATCGCACCGCTAGCCGCTCGACTGAAGCGTTTTTGTGCGCGGCGAGATTAAAAAGCACTGATCGAGATACGTACTGCACGCGGGCTGACTTAAATGGTTATCGGTCCCGTTGTGTGCATCTCGCTTTAAGGAAGATTTTCAGATCGATAAAGAGTGGCAAGCTGAAGGATACGTGTATCAGCCGACACTTCGATGTTCTTTTCACGTTAAGAAAGAACAGTTTGACGCATCTTATTGTCGTAAAGTCATGGTTTTTATGTCACTTGGCTTCGTTTTTGTATTTGGGTCTCTTGTGGTTTTGCGGTTTCGGTTGGTGCATTAATACTTTATACCACTTTGCTTCTATCTTTCGGTCTCTTCTAAGTAATGCACCTGAGCATGCGTTTTTAACGTAAAAAAACTACAAAATAGCACCGTGTATAGCATCAATAGAGCGTTATTTAGTTGCAGTTCAGCCATTCGAGCGCATGTGTTTGTCTATTTTTGTGAGAACATGTGTCCACAGATGCGCTATTTGCACAAAAATAGTCGACCAACTGTCCAACAATTTTTTGAGCAACATAATTAGGAGATCCACCTTAGCCGCTTTGTTGGCCTAAAAGAAATGTGTCAAGCCAATCAATCAATGAATAAATCAATAACTCAGTCGATCGAACACTCAAACGATCAATAATTTCCCATATAGCAAAAAGACGATACTTACCTAAAGTGACGACAGAAAAGAAAAGAGAAATGGAAAGTGACGGCGCCTTCATAATTTCACCAGTGCCTCCTTGCGCTAGGAATTCGCGAAGTCAGGACGTTTTGAAATTTACGTCATACCAGTTTCGTCAATCCTGCAGTTTTTGTTTTTTCCTGACACGCGATACAGGGAATTTTCATCTCCATTTTCTCCTCTAATCAACAACCTTCTTCGCTAAAGAAATGTAATTACGGTTTTAAAAGGATAACTTGCGAGTGTACATTGATTCATTGTTGCATTTTAAGGAAATGTAAAGTGGGCGATAGATGCAATTTTGGGGGGGGGGGGGGCAGTGGATGAAGGCTGCGCTTACAGTGAAGGTCGATCAGATATCGAGTCTTTCTTAAAACAAGAAATTTCGAGATGTTAGCCGAGTACAAAAAGTTTCGTACTGTATTAAACAGAGACCTAAAAAAGCAATGTCATCCTTTTACAGAAATAAGTTCTCACACATAGGGACCAATCTGGCGGCGCGACTCACACGTTGTCGAAAATCACGTTGTCAAAATCAAATTGATTTTCGACAACGTGTGAGTTGCGCCGCCAGATTTGCGTATATACATTGTGTGTTTCCGTCAATAAGACGTGAGTTGTTAGTAAGCGCTCGTCCGTGTTTCTTCTTGTGTCGTCTGTTTGGTGCTTTAGTACTTCAGTACCTTACATATGAGATAAGAATATTACTACAGCATTTACACTAATCACAGATGTATTCGGTAGTGGTAGCTGCTAAGCTTTAGTGTTGTAGCAATTCAGTGAAAGGATGGCTTGTCTTTGCACTAATGTTTGCAGTCAGGTGCTAGCTGAGTCAAGGAAGGAGGAACACTGCTTTCATTGAATTATCCAATGAATGAGAACGTGATTTGATACGTTGTGAAACAGTGAAGGTACACATGTTTGTGAGAACGTTTGGAACCATCCATTGTAGGATCACTGATTCCTGTCGCAGCCCCAACACAAGGAGCGGCGCCTGGGGAACTTTCGTGTCGCGAAAGCACATGGGTATTAGAGGGTACGTATAGGTGTCCTAATGCATGTTGTTTCAAAGTCAAGCTGCTTGCGTTAGTTTGGCCGTCTGCTGCGGTATCCGAGTAGCAGACTACTTTCTTTATATTTAAATATTGCCATAATTGGCAGTTCCTAATATGCTTAGCGTTCTTTTTCACATCGTTCCCTATATTGGATTTTAACTTTATTCTGCGTAAGCTGACCGACTCGTTCATCTCTTTCTAGCAGCCATGAACATGTTGCTTGTTTCCTGTTTCTCTTTGTTTTCATTTTTATGAGCCCATATGCTACATTCTTAGGCTGGATTCATCCTTAAAGCTACAAGTGCCGTCAAAGGTTTCCCGCTCTGAGGCGACAGTATTGTGCGGCCTCTGGCTCGGGGTGGCATTTAAGAAGGCCTACTCGTTCCGCATTCCAACGACAGATGCGCCCACGTGCGACTCTTGTGGAACCACAGAAACGATTGAACATGGCCTATGTCCCCAATACGACGTCGAGCGTGAAGCTCTCCGGACAGCACTGAACCAGCTGGACTCTGGACCACCTTCGGTAATGAAGATCCTTGGAACATGGCCGCACGCGTCGATGGTACAGAAAGCCACGAAAGCGCTGGTGAAATACGTTAAGTCGACCAGGTCTTGGCAACCATGTGTAAACTCGGTGCGAACCTTCCACTGTGCGCGAAACTGTGCTTTCTCTCTCTCCTCTCTCCCTCTCGGTTCATCCCCATACCCCCGTCCCCCAGTGCAGGGTAGCAAACCGCACGTGCGTCTGGTTAACCTCCTTGCCTTTCCTGCCTTCTATTTATCTCTCTCTCTCTCTCTCTCTACTATGTATTTATATTAGTTTTCCTGCTTTCTGAAGCTTTGACTCGTAATTGTTTCAACAATTCGTAGCAATCAGTTGCTGTTATTCCTTTAATAAATTATGTTACTTTAATGGTGGGCGAATATTCATTCAAAGTTTCGAACACGAATCGAATGTTACGCACTGGATATTCGTATTCGTATACGAAAATTACCTATTTCATATTTTGAAATATTCAAAACTAAGTTAAATCTAGTTACCTTTCTCCGTGTGCTAAACAAAACATCGCGAATAATGAAAAGTGAAATAAGAACTAAAGTTTTCAAAACAAAGCAGAACAAGAATAAAGAATAATGCAAGCTTTGTTTTCGGTTCCGCGGAGGAAGCCTCGACGACAGCGAGCTACTTTTGCTTGTAGTATGTCATTTAGTGTTTTTGACAGTCATGTCATGCAGCAGTTTTATGTCTTGTGCTGCGACCAGTCATGCTTTGCTTGCAACGGACCCCTTTACATGTTTCTGCGGCACTCAAGTCTTTCAACAATTTTTCTTTTCATTTCTCCATTGCCTCTAATCCTCCTTCAGTAACCATTTATCAGAAAAAGAAAGTTTATTAATGAAGCATTTATTGATCCTTTTGGGGAAGCTAGTCATGCATCAGCCATTCTTTTTTGGAAAGCTTGTTTGCGACATGATTTAAACATGTTGAAGGCTATTCAGGCAGTATTTTTAATTATTAATACTCATCTTGTGTGTAAAGCTGGTTCTAATTGTCGCTGATATTTAGCTGTCTTTTTTTCGCTAGTCAGTACATGCCTACTACTTAACTAGGCCGAAATAATTATTTTTGCTTTAAATATTGCAGCTGCGTTTGACTATTCGATGTTCGATTCAATATTCGATTATTACTACTAGTATCCAATTCACTTGCGAAATTGTATATTCGTATTTAGATTCAAATTTTAGACCTATGCGTTTACGGATTACGCAAATTACATGTTTACGTAATTAATGTGTATGTAATATGCATATTGTGGACTCTCCAGTCAGATTGTGAACGAAGTTTCATGTGACACCCCATTATCTAATGCCCCTAAGGTGATTCTGGAAGATATACTAAGTAAACAAGTAAACAAAAAGTGACAAGTAACAATCAAACATTCCAAAAAAAATATTTGATAAAGATTAAGACCGAATGAAAAACCTAAGTAGAAGCTTGGGTGAGCAAGTACGACATACTTGGAGTAAAACAGTGCAAAAATGCGGGAGACCATACGAAGAGAGGCAGCTCGTTGTATGTGCCTTTCTTCGTCTCGTATCCCAACGTTCTGGGCTATTTTAATCCCAATTACAGTGTACAAAGCCAGTTCTCAAGGTCACCGTGGATGCATATAAGTGAAAAGAGCAGTTCCTTATTTTATTGGTTTTTCTTTGTTTCTGTGCAGTTTAAACTGTGGCACTAAGCGAAAATAGTTGCACAAGCTGCAGACAAAGCCTGAAAAAAGGTAAAAAGAAAGGACCAGTGCACTGACTTCAAGCTCATTGGATTTCTTTTACTTTGAAGACGAAGTGATTCTTTGATAGAACGCTTGTACTTTTGCCTCCGCTTTTTCGCTTTGTTTCCCTGCATTTGTGGGAGCTGCCACTCCCTCCTTGCGGCAATTAATGAAGAGATCTCCGAGGACTTTCCTGATGTGCAGCCGTCAGGTCGGCTAGCGTCTAGCGGCTAGCGGCTAGGAAACCTGGAAGTGCGTCAAGCGATACAAACAGCGAGGCCACTGAGATACATTCGGACAGCAACGACTTGTCGGACGATGACTTCCAGGTCGTGATGAGTAGATCAGCGAAAAGAAGAGTACTACAGGCATCTTCGTCGCCATGTGCTTCTACAGTGAAGAGTACACCGCTGCGCTGGCCGCACACTGTGCTCTTTGTGCCCGTGGACCCGGCGACCAATTTGCAGCTTCTCAACAGGCAGGTCCTCTCTTTGTTACTCGAGAGTATCGCACCAAATGAGATTAAGGACGAGCGAATAAACTCGCGGGAAAATGTCCTGGCAGTTGATGTCTTACATCGCAGCGCCCTACAAGACCTACGTAATGTAATTGAGATCGACAATGTAAAGGTGCGATCAATGATCCCTACAGGCGGCGATGGTACTGTGGGCGTCATTTATGACGTCGACGTTGCCATCCCAAATGACGACTTGCCAATAGGGATAAAGCCAACGACAGAAGGCATTTTCATTACAAGGATTTTCAGACTGGGAAACACACGTTGTGTGAAGATTTTGTTCGAAGGAGACAGCCTTCCTTCCCACGTCAAAATAGGACATGTCCGCCATCCAGTACGACCGTTCGTAGCGAAGTCCCTCCAGTGTTTCAAGTGTTGCGAGAATGGCCACGTAAAGGGTGTCTGCGTGAACAACGCCGTGTGCCCGCGGTGCTCTGAGTAGCATTCAGAAGACGCCTGCAGCACAGGTGTTCTAAAGTGCCCTAAATGCAGATGGTCATCACAAAGCCTCATCAAAGTATTGCCCGCGGGTGCGGAAGGAATTCGCGATTCTAAAGCGAATGGCGCGGGACAATTCAACGAATCGAGAGGCTGCTGCCGCTGTTCGGCGACGTCGGCATCGACACCGAAAACGTTCACGAAATTCCGCAACTGCAGACAGGAACACGCCAGCTACCATTATTACAACATAAGTAGAATAAAAACAACCATCATTTCTGTATAAGATTCTTCCTAATAAGTAACATTAGCTAATGTTTCTAGAACATTTTCCTTATTATTATTAGATGCATCACCACGGGACGTTCATTACCGTATTTCGATCTTCGTAGGAAAAAACGACTGTTAAAGAAGGGTTGTGTTACATGCACAACTTCTATCTTGACGCTCATGATCAATGCGGTGATACAAGTAATGTCTTCTTGATATGAATTTCGTATGCAGCGTAGAGTGGTGACACAGTTTAATAAAGAAATTGACAGACAATAAATCATTCGGCTCGTTAAATAAAGAAAACATACATTCTGGGTGTTTTGCATTGCCAAAACCACGATCTCGTTATGCGGCACGGCGAAGCGGGGGGGACTCCGGAATAATTTTGGCCACCTAGGCTTCTTTATTGTGCACCCGATTCACGGCACACAGGCGCTTTTTCACTCCGCCCCCATGGGAATGCGGAAAGCCGCGACCGGGTTCGAACCCGGTACATCGTGCTCGGCAGCGCAACGTCATAGCAACTGGACTACCGCAGCAGGTAAATCTTTGACGCGTTGCCATTGTGACTGTCGGCCCAGATTTGACTTCACTGAAAATACGCTGCGGCACAGTTGTAACTCTGAAGACTAAAACGAGCAGAGCTATTTGGACTAGTTTAACGGGAACGTGTTAGATTTACGCGAAATGGGTCCCATATGTAGCTGCAGCTTATTCAGATTTTTAACTTTAACAGGGTCTTATAGAGCAGTAGGTTTAATGGGTAGTGCACGTGAAAAGCGATGTCGCAAATATCTCAGAAAGCGTGTTGCATTTGTTAATTAAATATTCAGCATAACGGTTCCACGTTAACTTCGATGTCATACGCAGGCCCAAGTAACTATATATGAATTTGGCATTTCTGAGGAAACGTTAATTAGATGGTAAACAAGCAGATGACTGTTAAATCGGGATATTATCTCAAGCTGACACTTTGTTAATGTGAAGTTCAATTTTCCACAGTTGGTACCAATTTTTGACGTCACCAAGGTCGGCGTGAAGCAGGTTGATGTCACCTTCAGTAGTCATTTCTCTGAAGATTGCACAGTTATCTGCAAATAAATGCACTTGATGTCTTATTGTTCAAGGTAAGCCATAAAATTAGATAAATAATAACAGTCGTGCCATGACGGTGTTGCGTGGGACTCCGGACCGAACTTTGCTACAAGGTGAACTATGACCGTTAGCTGTTACGAACTAGCAACGATTAACGAGAAATGACAAAATCCACTTTGGAAGCACGTGATCGAGGTTTAATTTGCTTAATTTATAAAGCAAGAGCTTCTCACAGATTTTGTTGTTTCTACGAAATTACCCAGTGCAAGAAGACACGGTACATAAATATCCTTGCCGCAAGGATTACGTACACCTGCAACAGCGGAGCGGTTTAAGCTTGAGTTCCAGTCATGCCCGGCTACTGCTCAAACCTCTTTCATACGTGGGACAATACCGAAGATAGTGCGATGCCGGGCCGACCCGTGGCGGAGGTGAAGAAGGCGTTAAGCACCGCTCTGCGCGAGAACTGACCCGCCGCGCAGAATCGGAGACCCCCTCTTCAAGTTCGGAACTCCAGGCGCTTGTCCTGTGTCGTTCTCCCCACTTGTGATCGTCTTCGTTGGCGCTGTTCCTTCGTAATTCCTGGTTCGAAACACGCGAGAATGCTTAGTCAGATACAACGACATCACCAAACACTACCAGCTTGGCAGGCGGATATTGCCCCCCCCCCCCCCCCCGTCGCCCCGAACTGTAACGTCGACAGGCAGTTGTCTGGCGACAACTGCAGACACAAACCTTCCTCAGTCCGGTGCGATTGCGGCACCTTTTCCCTGCGCAGTACCCGAGTGCTCTTTGCAAGTTATGTCAGGCAATTGGAGCGACGCTCTCACACATGTTATGGGGTTGTCCTGTGATATCAGCTAAAATGGCAGTAGCGCCGGAGGCTCTGGCGTCGAAGTGGGCCGCCGCTCTGCGCAGCTCCAAGCTCAAGACACAAGAGTGGGCAGTCCAGCAGGCCCGAGAGGCGGCGACGAGACAAGGCCTCGAAGTCCCCTCATGGGTGATTGAGCCCGCGTCGTTAAGCTTTGCTGGATTTAAAATAAAGTTGTTTCCATCCAAGGCGTTAAGCACTCCCCATACGGGGGCCAATCCCTAAGATGGTGCAATATCAAGCCGGCCTGTGGCGGAGATGGAGCAAGCGTTAAGCACTCCCCATAGGTGGGCGGTTGCCGAAGCTGGTGCAATACCAGGCTGGCCCGCGGCGGAGGTAAACCGGGCGTTAAGCACTCCACTTACGTGGACCGATCTCGAAGGCGATGCAATGCCGGGCTGACCGACAGCGGCGGTGCTGTTCGCCATTAAGGGGCCCACATTCACAGCATCGCTGGTCCCCCTTCTCAGAATGGAAGGGCGGTGAATCTTTTCTTAAGGCGAAGCTTTCTTTGTTTTCGTCCCCGGCGTTCTGGCACGTCTCCTAGGTCAATTTCTCGGCTAGTAAAGTGGGCCGATCCTGGTGACACTGAAATTTCTATACTGGGCGGAACCCTGGCTTGATTTAACGAAAACTGAAGCGATACAATAGACAGTTTGCTTCGCGATCGCGTTGGTCACGTGAGTCACTTTGTCGGAGTTGTTACGTCATGCCGTCTTGCCGGGCAGGCACGTCGTAATCACTATGCTGCAATGTGCAGTGCGCAAGACGGATCCTTATATCATTGCCTACTTCACGAAAGCTTCACTTGAGAAATACTTCATGTGCGTTGAATTTGCTTAATATTTTTCCTAATTAGACAGCTTGCCCTGCGGCAAGAACGAGCGGCAGTTGTCGACTAGAAGGTGTCTCTTCGTCAGTCACATCTTTCGTTCATTCGCAACATTCAACGCCACTAACATTGTTCCAGGATTTGTGACGTCAGACACGCGTCACGCGAAGCCTGTGGCAAGCCCCGGTCTGCGCCGCAGCGGAAGGAAGGAAGAGGTGCCGGCCTTGTGTGCGTTTGACAGCGATAGTGAGGAACAGTAAGGCACACACGAAACTGACGTGTACAGTGCGAGATGAGAAAGAAATGCATTTTTACACTCACACGGAGCACGAATTTGATTTCTTTCTTTCTTTCTTTCTTTCTTTCTTTCTTTCTTTCTTTCTTTCGTTTAAACCGGGTTTCTTGCGGATGAGTTACCTGTACGTTCCAATAGTTACGTCACTTTCTTAAATGTTACAGGACAGTCGTCAAGCTTGGAGGTTTATCGGCATTAAAGAAGAAAAGGACTGAGGATTAACGTCCCAAACTGCCCAGTGGATGACGAGGGGCGCAGTAGTGAAGGACTCCGGATTTATTTCGACCCACTTGGGTTTTCCTTTTTTTATGATATGATACTTAGGAGGAGGTGTCGCCTTTAGCTGATGCCGGCTAGTCCTTTTCCCACAGAGATAGGGAAAAAAATGGAATCAACTTAAACGCATTAAAACTAAGGGCCAACTCCACATCGCAATAACACAAAGTCCAGTCACATAAGTGCACTAATGTCACACTAAAACCGAAAGTCTACTCAGAAACACAACAACACGAAGTCCAGTCACAGGTGCACTAAAGTAAACACAAAGTCCGGTTCGCATAACTGCACTAAAATCAAGGCACACAATAAAGTTCTACGATGTGTACCAAAAGCGGGGTACACGAGCACTTTTGCATTCCACCTCAATCAAACTGTAGCCGCCGTGGCTGTGATTCGAACCTGCAACCTCGTGCTCGGCAGTAGAATGCCATATCCGCTAAGCTAGCGGTCGGTGTCGGCATTTAAATGCGACAGTGTGGCTACAGGCTTATGCAGCCTGCATAGTTAGGGAACTAGGGAAATAGGTCGGCCAATTTTTTGTTGCTTTATTTGTGGTACTATCGCATGTGAGCCGCAAGTCGCAGTTATATTTCCTCACAGCTCAAATGTGAATTTGCTCTGGAAACCATCGCAAGGTAAGCAGCACGGCAGACCATGGGGTACAGGTAAAAAGCAACATGCTTTGTCTTTCTCTGGAAGTGGCTCTGGAATTCAATTTCCAATAATTGTTATATAATTTAGCTAATTCACCATTTCCATTGAACGAAAGAAATGTGGTGTGACGCTAATGTTACATCCGGTTAACATCCTTTTTTTCTGGAGTCTGCGATAAAAAAAAGACAAATTGACATTGAGACGTCATTACCATTAATACCGTGGTTGGTTCTGACTCATTGCACTTGTGCGTATGCGTCCGAAACCGGTGCACAGTTACAAGAGTGGGATACTCTATCAATCCCGCCGCTTGTGTCGCCTTAACCGACATTTTTATATGCGTCAAGAAAGCTTTTTTTCTTCTTCTTCCTCTCTCTCTTCCGCCGCTCTGTGGATTTTCCCGCTATCCTATAGCGGCCCTCGTTATCGCAAGGTGATACCACCAAAGCCAGAAAGGCCACTGCACGGACTCGACTTGACCTCGGCCTGCGGTGGAACGTCCTTCCAAGGTCGTCCGTTTGAATCTCATTCGACTGTGTCAGCCCACAAGGCGGAACGTAACAGCCGAACACCCGGACTCAGGTGTGTACCCGTACTACAGAAGCGTACTAGCCGCAATTCCAGGGCACTGTTAACAAGCACGCGATAAGCCGTTTCGGCCGTGGAGAGAAGCAAAAAAACAGAAAAGAATGTTCGCCAACTTTCACCGCCCCCCTCCCCACCTCCCCCCCACGATTCGGATGAGGCGATTTCAGAGGGCCCAGAAGAGAGAGGGAAAGGGGAAGAGTTATCGGAAGCAAAGTGGTGTTGTTGGGTGCGGCTCCCCATCGTCCACTGTACGGCGATGTGGAGCGTGGTAAAACGGCGTGCGATCGCAATAGTGTTTAAGAGAGCGACGAAAGGGCAAACGCCTCTCCCGCTACCCCCTCCCCCCACCCTCCTCATGTCGTAGGAAAAGGCCTAGCAGCAGCGGCAGCAGAAAGCAGCGCGCGCATTTGCACATTGCCCTTGCGTGAGGCGCAGAATCGACGGTGTGGAGGAAGCAAGGAGGTTTTTCTTTTGCTCCGGCGGCTAGATGGCAGAGATGATGACCACGCCTCGCGGCGGCGGCGGCCTTCTCGAAGTGGCCGGCCGGCCGGCAGGCGCCGGTCAGTCCCTGGGCTTCCGTGAGAGAGAGAGAGAGAGAGAGGTTGGAGGAGGTGTTGGGGAGAGGGCGCGCGACCGCGAGTACGCAGCGTTGCTCGGCCAGATGGACACGCCGAAAGTACAAGCAAGCAAGCAAGCAAGCAAGAAATATCCAGAGGAAACCCTGAATGATTTCTCTTGCTTCGCTCACGTCTTCTTCCGCTCTCCGCCTGCTCCCGTTGGAGACAGTGCGGTCCCTCCACCCCGGGCTACCCCTTCTCCGGCAGCCCCGGAAAAGCTTCCCTTTCACTCAGACACGTCCTCTCCAGCGCTCGGACACCTCCCCACCGCCCCCCTGTACACCCCCACCCTGCACCCGCCGGTTCGGCGCACCGCTAGCAGCTGCGTCGGTGGCCGGTATATAAAGCAGCGCGAGCCATTTGAACGCTGTGTCTTTTCTTCATTCGAGGAAAGAGCCTTCAAGTAGCAAACATGCTGGTAAGTGACCCGAGGTGGTATCGATACACGGCCGAAGCGGTGGGCGCGTGCAC
This sequence comes from Dermacentor variabilis, assembly GCF_050947875.1. Lineage (NCBI taxonomy): Eukaryota > Metazoa > Arthropoda > Arachnida > Ixodida > Ixodidae > Dermacentor > Dermacentor variabilis. Next base: position 23,671,976 of record NC_134575.1, on the reverse strand, counting down.
ACAGACATCGGATTCCGTTTGCAACCAGCAGCACAATCGGAAACGAGGAATGTCTCAAGAAGCGGCTTCCCATAAAGCAATTTTGGCTAAAACGATTGAAGCCCGCCATTGCACATGAGGCGTTTTGCTTCGAAAACGAAGTCTTGAACGTTTGTGCCCGCAGGCGTCCAAGTTAACATCCCCTCTGAGTTTCGACTGACGGTAGGCGAGCGACGTAACTGAAGAACCTTTTAAGAGTGCGCTCCTACAAACCGTAGTTTCGGCTTTGACGATGCAATTTCACAAAGATGTAGACATTTCTGGTCCTGCGTGTTAAATGCTAATACCGTAGGACATCGCGCTCCGAAGAAACACTTTTTTTTTCCGCTAAGGACTCCAGTTAATGTGCCTAGCCAGAAATGTAACCCACCAGAAATGATGTAAATTCAAGCTACTGCAGTATCTGCTAGGTAGCTAGCTATACGTGGTTTGAACCAGAATTGTCGAAGTGATGCCTTTTCAGCGTTCCCTCCGTCCAGATGTCACGTCAGAGAATGTGCTCGCACGACGCTAACTTCTCCGCATGTTTACCGCCCACTGAAGCTCTTGCTGCAGACATCCGCGACTTCTATCTCCTGTAATTCCAACTGGGCACAAAAATGTCTTCCCAATATACGCACTAGGACAGAGCTGTTAACGATTGAGTAGTTCCTGCAGGCGAGACATCGGCGTAGTAAAATGGTTTAATTGAAATGAGCCACCAAGACTTTAACTAAGAGCTGCATCCTCGCATCCTCATGTTTAACGTCCGCGGTCAGCCTTATTCGTCGCCACTAAAGCCCCTCGATACGTCATACGCCGACACAGCGTCTTGACCCACGGCCCGTCTGCGCCCTTGAAAAGAGACTCGTTCTGCCGGTACCGTTTATGTCTACTTAAAGCTTGTGTTGTTCGTACGGCCGAGTTCGCAAAATGCCTCAAAAACTCCTCGCTCCGTCTCCTTGTTCGACGCAGTCCATCGCTGCCTTCCTCGGCCTCATCGCCATCTCCTCCGCCGGCTACCTCGGTGGAGGCTACGGAGGCGTTGGTCTCGGCTACGGAGGAGTCGGCCTCGGCTACGGCGGTGGTCTTGGCTTCGGCTACGGTGGCGGCGTCGCTGTCGCCGCTCCGGCCGTTGCCGCCGCGCCAGTCGCCGTGGCCGCCGCTCCCGTGGCCGTCGCCGCCCCCGTGGCCCTCGGCCCCAGCCCCGGCGCCATTGCCGGCGGCGCTTTCGCTGCCACCGCCGTGACCGGTAACGTCGCCAAGGTCGTCACCAGCCAGGTGTCCACCGCTCACCACACCGCACCTGGAGTCGCCAGCGTAGCCACCCAGGCCGTCGCTCCCGTCGTCGGCGTCGGCGGTGGTGGATACGGACTCGGCCACGGTGGATACGGACTCGGCTACGGAGCTGGACTCGGCTACGGTCTTGGTCACGGCGGATACGGCGGATACGGCGTCGCCCACGTCGCTGCTGCCCCCGCCGTCGCCGTCAAAGTCGGATACGCCGGATACGGCGGATACGGCGGGTACGGCGGATACGGCGGATACGGCAAGGGATACTAGAAAATGACGGTACGTCTCCGCCGGTCTGTTCTCTAGTGTTCGTGCTTTCTTTTTTCGCGTTTGACGTGTTTGACAGCTTCACGGGGAAAAGAGGAATATTAGAACTGCATTGACTGATATAATATATTATAGTTTACAATCAACCCAAACATTGCTCCCCAGGTTTTGACTATTTCCCTCAATATCTGTTGAACAGATTCCGTTTTGAAGGATAGGCCTCGTTTAAACGTGATGTAGAAGGAAGAGCTGCGCACGTTGGCTGTAGCTTTTGTGGAGTGTTTCTAAGTCGTTCTGGTATTTATGTCCTACTTGTTGTCGTTCATATACCAAAGGACAGAACGGATTCTAACGAGTACTCAGGTTCGTTAGACCGTTCCCGATTTGGTTCTAGTTTATTCGTTTAGGAATGCCTGCACGTGCCTGCACGTGCCTGCACGTCCACAACAAACCCTCTCTCCTTTCACAGCAGCTCACTTCTTCGCCTCCAGCTATCAATTTCCACCTCATATTTGCAATGGCCCATACTACCTAGAAACAATGTCGCATTGCAGTCAATGTTGTGAGAAACTTGCAATGACACGAATGCTTTCTTGCTGCCATTTTCCAGGTACAAAGACGACACTGCCAAGCTTATACATACGCTGAGTGGGTGCAAGCGATGGAGGACTGGTCAGAAGACACCGATGGTCCAGTAGCGAAAGAATAAATTATTCCACTTGTTCTGCCTGGTGCACACAATGCTTCTCTTCGGTGTTCCAACAGTACGGCGTACGTTGAACTCAACCACCGTTCAATGCGCCTACACACCAATACAAGCGGCGAAAGTTTTGCTTATCGTCACATCCAACACACATCCCAAAATGCATTTCAAAGATTTATGACTAGCAAAGCTTTCTCAAAAGGTTTTTGCTTCTGTGGAGTCGATGAACAACCAGTGTTATGCTTTTTAAACACGCTTCGGGCGTCTGAAGCGTCTCATCTTAATGGCTTGTCTGAATCCCTTGCTTACACAGACATGCTCTATCTTCTATGTGTTGACAAGGGAGGCCTCAGTGACAACTTGTTGCGTAGAGCCAACGTAATGACCAAGGGACTTGTTTTTATCAGGGTTAGTATTCTTGCGAAACAGACAAGCCTTCTTTTGGACCAGCAGCTTTGTGTTGGTCATTGCAAGCGCCTTGTCGAAATAGGTCCCTTTCTGGAAATCTCGGCGGCAGTCTAAAGGATGCAAGTTTAGGTTTACTTTGTTCGTTCAGTTTTATGTAATTGAAGTTTCCATTTTGCTGCGGTTCCTCGGTCTCGTTTGCGTTCCATACTAGCAGCTGTTGGTTAATCAAAGCTGACGAAATAAGGTATCTGGATTCCGCATTAGCGCCAGGTAGCAGGACTTTCTAAGATACATAGAGCCGACAAATTAAAATCGGTGCGTTCTTTCGCTTGTGCTTTACTCTTGTCTAATAAAGCTTGAACATTTTGCACACGGGCGTGGCTCTCCGGCGAACAAATTTGGACTGTCATCCATACAGCTGATTCCTTAACCCTTGGAGGAACACCACCTTTTGTTTCACATGAACCCTGTACTTTTCTATAGGTATCACTGCCTGTATCTCCAGAAGGCCTCTTTGCTATGCGCACACGGGGGGGGGGGGGGGGGGTATTGCGACAACCACCATCATATCCTTCCAGTGGTCGCTCTGCTGCTCCCAGGCAAGACAGCGGCCCTAGATATTAAGATGTTCCGATATAAAACAGCAATTCTAACCGTAGAGCTGCCGCGAATCATCTGCACTCGTTGGAGTAAATTGTCTCTAACAAAAGGGCACAGCATTTAGCACTCATAGAGAAGCTCGGAAGAAAAATGAGGCATAACCCTTATTTACGTTAGCCTAGCTGAGCACGAGGAGGGACTAGATGCCCAACAGGACTGCCTTTAACGCTTGCCTTTTTTTTTTCGTTTTGCACACTCATAGACTTCTTGCCATGCCTGACGACAGATCAAGTGGAATTGTTTCTAAATGGACTGTCTCGGCTGGAAGCTGCACAGTGACAACTGGAAAGAGCCGATGGTATTCCCAATACACCGCGCATATATTTCGTAACGCATCTCTTCGGCGAACAAGCCTCCTAATGATCCAGACAGCAAAGTCCATGGAAAAGTCCAGGATTCACGGGAAAGAAAAGGACCGAATTTGTGTGCAAGAGAACACTGACAAAACCAGCACTGGGTTCGAGAAAAGCAGTAGCTGGACAGAACTTACAGAAGGCCTTCTACAGGTACCCTTGGGGAATGCGGAGTAACAAAATGGAAAGAATGCGACAGCAGACCCAGATATGAGACACAAATATACGATGGAATGATCTGGATGACGGTAATTTCTAGTACGCATAGACGGAAAGTCCTCGCATAGACCTTTGCCGTGCGTCTGGCAAAAAAAAAACGGCGTCAATGTGTGCAACAACTTACCGCATTTGCCTGACCTGCACACAGAATCGGGAGCAGAGGGCTACAGGACCCGCCGCTTCAAGAATGGCCTCTGCTGCTGTAACGACACTTTGTTCGTCGTTACGGTAATTTTCCATTCCCAAGCACGGTTGTTAAAACCAAGCAACTAATCTGAACTAATCGGTTATATCACCGTCGCACAGAAAACACTCCGGCCACTCTTGTTTCCCGGGGCACAAGTTCTCACGAAGAACACTGTGCGGGAAGTACACGAGGATATAGCTTCTTTATTCGTTCTAAGCCTGGGCCTTACAAACCCAAAAGCCTGTGCATCCGAAGAGTAACCTCGCTACACCTTGTGAGGCTCCTGGGATTGGCGCGATTTCGGCCCAGGTTGATGTATCGTGTTGGCAGGAACTACGCAACAGAGGGACATTAAATTACAAAATACGGCAGTACGTGGTATCAAGTCTGCCAGGTCGTTATGGCATGTTTTACGCACGTTTGTTTCGTGCATGTGCACATACAAACAACTCGCAGGTATAGCGTGCAATCCCATTGTCACAGCAATGAGGTTTCCAGGCCATTGACATTTATCTCGCGCGACAAACCCCCAAGCAGCCGCTACGGTGCATTGCCTACAAGAGATACGCCAAGGAAAAAGTTTCATTAACTGGAAACATCAACAGAGAGAATAGTTTCTTTATACCTTAGATTAATATTGTCAGTAAACTGCAACATTGCACATAAGCGGCATGCACATAAGCCCCGGCGCATGATGACCGCTTGACGGCCAAGTGGATGATGACCATTGAAACACAAAAGCACGCTGTGACCGCGGAGCGCGGCTTAAGGACAATGCTCCGAATGTGTAGCGCGAACGCGCTTGACACAGCCTCAGCCTGACAAACAGTTGCAAACGACGTGTCTGCGATGCCCCTTTCTTGTTACGAAGAGAACGAGGGACTTGGGAAAATGCTTGCGAAACGTTTTCGGGCGTACGTGCAGAGGACAGAGCGCGAGTAATTTCCAAAGCAGCGGGGGAAACGACCTCGTACCGTTTGTGAACGCGGTCACTCGACCGCGGACGGTCTCCGCTGGAAGCGAAAAACTGGCCGCAGGCGTCGAACGCGCACCCATGGCCGGTGCTCGTGGTGCCCGATCCCGAGCCGTTTTCCAAAGATCTTCTACATCTTGTCTCGTCTGATACTTCATCAAACGCCGAATTAGGTCTACTGCTCCGGACGAACCGCTTTCCAAACGCTACTTAATTGTATGTCCGGAGCCAAGGCCCACAGCTCATCAGTCAACGAGGCTGCCATCACCTTCGAGCGCGTTTTTCTCAGTGTCGCGTATACTCTTTTGCAATGTCTCTAAGTACACGCTCCTTTTATTTTTTTAAGATTTACTTGGACGTCAAATCGAATGACCACTTCTTATGTGCCGTGCCCGGTCGTCTCGACTTGGGCGCGCGGGGGGAAAGGGGCCAGTCTTGGCTTCGAAACACCGTGCGACCGGTGTCAGATTGATAAGAGCGTTCACAAGCATCTTTGTTATTTTTGTTATAAATCATTAGCTGTGGAGAGAATGAGGAAGAAAACACTTCTGCCACTCCATTTGTAAGCGTTCCACAGCAAACAGTAATTATTTGAATAATAAATAAAGATAAGTAAATGACGAGTGAATATGAAGATAATATTGATAACGGTAATGAGCATGGTGCGACGGGGAGTTCATTCAACGTGTAATTACTATCCACGCCACTAGATAAACGCGGGGTTCACTTTGCAGTCTACCGTTGGTGCAAGAGTCCTCCACGTAGATGGATTGTCCAAACACGTAGCTCAGTTTGAGGTCAACCTACAGAATCAAAAATATATGCAGCGCCGCATGCCTCGCAATACAGTACTGCTCGTCACAAACATTGTCTAATCTTGTATCCCATAAAAGTCAAATTTTTAATGAAGTGTTAGTCCCTTGCTGCACCTGACTCGTCAACAACAGTCCAAGCATCATGTGTACATTAACTGAGCGCTTGTCCAGTCTTCCTAGTTTATCCTTGCATATGTTTTCTTTTGTGAAGTATTTCAGAAAGTCATGGAAGATCTGGTAATTAACCTTCTCGATTTCATGGTCACAGCAACACTCAATGCCTTCCGCACCGACATTGGAATTTCTTCAGGGTTGCATCGCCTTGAGATGTAACCCCTGCCTTGTAAACTGCCAATGAAACTTTTAGAGTACAATATCTTAACGTGTTACAGCTGTCATTTTCCACATTCATCCCTCACTGCGGTGTTCTTTATTTCTGCTGGTGTGTTCCCATTCGGCTCAGTGTTTGGGTACAATATATGAGCTGCAAGTTAAATTAGTTACTTAAATTGGTTGTTTATGGCGGTTATGCACAGCTGCTTTCAGTGAGACATTGTAAGCTAGCACTTCACGTCTTTGTCAGTGAGATACATTCCAACCCAATCTTATTATTTTCGAATACGTGGCTCTTTCAAGATACTGTCCTTACGCGACTACGCGTAGGCAGTATTACTGCAAGCAACACTGTGCCGATTTTTGTTTTGTTCGTTTATAAACGCTTTAGGACAGGATAGGATAGGACAGGAATCACTTTTTTAAAAATGCCGGCAACCTATGGTTTAACGCGTCGTAACGTTGGCCAAGCGTCGAGCCGGGGTTATGCCCTACTCTGCGGTGCCCCAGTTCGGCCCGTTTGTGGTGGGTCGTGAGGCTTTTGCTTTTCGAGTGCACCCCGGGCCCGCAGGACGGCCCATATAGTTAAGTGTCCTTGTCTATAGACTGAACTGCCCTTTGAAGTTCGGGCGGGTATGACCTGGAGGTAGCTTCGGTCGGGAACCTGGCACAGTCTCACATGATGTGCCATTGGTCCGCCGTACCCACTGCACAAACACCGCACGCACCACTTGGATAGAGTACTGGTTGAGGCACCTGTGGTACTGCCGGGGCGAGGAGTGACCCGGTCTGTATGTGCCTTAGCATGACGGCCTCCTCCGGACTGAGTGCCGGGTGGGGAGGCGGCACTGTGGGCGAGATTAGTGGCAAGAAATAGCTGGGCTGTGTTTGCTGTAAAGCAAACCGCAACGTTTGAACACCTGCAGCACGAATCTCTCCACGAAATCGGTGCCGCAGTGGACACTGCCTCCACCGTTTGTTGGAGGATATTGGCAGTGCGGGGAGCGAGCTTGCAGTGTCGAGGAAGTGCAAAGCACGGAAGAGCGTTCCGTTTAGACAAGTGTCGTCTCTCGCGCGCTTTCCTTGACTGCGGCGAAGTGTCGAGGAATGAGCCACGCAAATTGAGGAAAAGGACCCGATGCGCCTTCGGCGTGCCTCTGAGCCGCAGCTTGCTCTGCTCGTTCCACACTGCGAGGACTAAACCAGCACAGCGTGGCGCGTTAAATAAGGTCACGTGCTAAAATGCGCGTCGCGTCCACGGCAGGCGCGGTAATAGCCAGTTCTGAAAGCCAGGTGGTCGGTGTGGCGAATGCTTTTCCGATGCCTCTTGCGACCTGCTTTGTGCGCACGCGATGACCTGATCACGACCGCGGATGAACCCCGAGGTAGGACTTTTGTGACAGGGGTTTGCTCCTCTCTGGCCTCCGCGTCTTCGTGTTTCAGGGGGCACGCGGAAACGCAGGAAGACCGAAATATTTCGATCAACATTCTTCCTTTTTTGTCACTCAACTTCCTTGGTCTGAGAGAATGAAAGCCAACGCAAAAGACACTTTACTAGGTACTGCTACTCTTAAAGTTTGGCAACTGTACTAATTGCTGCACAACTAGGAGACGACATAGTTTGTTGCAGGAGAGATCAAAGAGGTTTGCGATTGCGTGTTTCCCTTACGAACACCATCGGATTATTAAATGGAAGCTACAGGATGAATGAAATATTAAACAACCCCTTGGGGATGCATCGGATCTGGTCGCATAACTTATTTTCGTTTTTATAATAGTCACGTGAGATTTATTTTGTCCTTTTATACGAGACTCCGCATATGATCTTAAGGTATCTGAAGGTTCTCGCCTCGATGCTTGAAAAATTGCGTATTTGCCCAATTGGTAGGTCGCACATTCTTTGAAGCAACAGCGAAGTACTATCTGCCATCTGAGAGGCAATGCCTGTAATGCGTCCAGGACATGGTCGATGGAGACAAGACAATAGGAGTAGAAGCACCTTGTGCTCCCAGAAAAGTTGCGCTCTATCAACTGAAGTACCCGCCACGCCCATAGCTTTCTGTATTCTAAGAATTTTCAGTGATATGTCCGTGTTTCCTGTTCACGGTAGGTACAACGTGAAGCACCCTTACCCAAATGAATAGCGTTCACGGTTTCATGGATAATGACTTTAGGATGGTTTCATAGAGATGTTGTTAAAATAATAACTGATATACTTCAGTTGGTGGAGTGATTTCTTCAAGGTCTTCTAGTTCTTCTTCACGCTGTCATGCCTGATGTCACCGGCACCTCTGGGGTTTCGCTGAAAGTGTTGCTTCGAAAGAGGCTGTCCATGGTCTAACCTTGAAGTTGCTTCGCTGATTTTGTTGGCTTCGTTAATTTAGCGTCCCGAAGCTTTACCGCGCGAGGAGAGTAGCCTTCGGGTTAATTTAGGCCATATTGAATTTCTCAACGCAAAACAAAGCCACTGTTCGCCAATGTTGCGCGTGTGGTAGAATGCAACCGCATGGCCGGGTATTACGAGCCTGTGTGGCCTTGTGCCCAACCGCGGAACGCTATAATCCCTAATCCAATACAGCGGCGCGTGGCTTCCAACAGTTACTAAGGACCGACCCGACCCTCGCGTTGACACGGACCTGCGCACGGCTGTGGTATAGCATAGGCACCGCAATACAGAAAAGCGTGTTCGCCGCCAACAAGCACGCGCGGCCAACCCGCTGTTCTCCATGTAAAACGAGAACAACAAAATAGAATCTACCCTGGCACCTTAACCAGCGCTTTCGCGTTAATACAAACACTGCGCCGCTGTTTACGCACGCGATCGGTGCAGAGAGCCGTCCACGAGCACACACACGCACGCACGCGCTCCCCCCTTTAATTTCTCCAAACGCGAGCACCAGGTATGTAGGGCACGCCGGGCCCTCCGCCTTGTCCTCGCCGCAACTCGCGATCAGCGAGAGTCGAACGTTCGCCGCGGTTCGCGCGGAGAGCACGCCGACTTTCATTAGGGAAAGATCACGGCGCTGCCGAGCGTGGCTGTGTAGTGTTCGTAATCAGCGCCCCTGCACGGGTACACGACAGAACCAGTCACGGCAGGCTAGCAGCAGCAGCGGCGGCGCCAGCTTCGGCCCCGCAGTTGCAGCCCCCCTTGCGCGTACACGGCGGTGCAGGCGAGGGCGCATGCGGGAACGCTGATCGAACGTGTAGTACGTCTGCTCGAAACGGTGGTCCGTTTAGCGTCGCGGCGTAGTTCGTCGGCCCGGCACCCCGCCCATGGCGCGGTGCGGGCAACGCTCATTATACGCTACGCCAAAGGAACCGACCGAATGAATCCTGCGCGAGCATGAGGTTGAGATCGCGCTTTCTCGTACACCGACGGAACCCCCTCCCTTCCGCTGCACGGACGAACGTTTTTACGGGAGTTGTTTACAAGCACGGCGCCCGCTAAAGCGGCCCTCGCGCGGAAGCCATCGATAACGCTCGCGCTATATTTCTTTTTTTCGCTTTCGTTGCTTCAGTGTTCGGCACGAGGTCACAGCTGCACTGAGATCCAGTGGGAGGTGAGGGGTGGGGCTGGCCGGAAAGCGTATAACTTGAACTCGGCTGGTGCACTTAAAGAACAACGCTATAAGACCTGCAAGCTGTCAAAACAAGTCATCAGTTACACGGCGCTTCAAGAAACAAACGCCACTGCTGTTGGTTTAAAACTTAAGGCTCTCATGGCGGCCCATTTTTCTTTGACACAGGCACACGTCGTCATCAAACGAACTTGGATCGCGAATCTTATATATATATATATATATATATATATATATATATATATATATATATATATATATATATATATGCGGCATGCGAATCACACGTCGCGATCTTGTGAACCAATTAGGCGCGCAGCGCTATCGCGCCGACTTAGTTCTGTGACGACGAGAAGCTTCCGAGAACTCGGGCATAGCAGGTAGCTGTGGAGTCGACAAGATTGCACGCCGAAATTGCACGAGCACACAACCGAGCGGTGTGCCATATACGATAATGAAGCTCGAGCAAATACACAACGGTACACTTTATCATCACAAAAGCAATCCGAACACGTTCTGGCGAGGTCATGTCGTAACGGTGTAAAGTAAATCTGTTCGGTGATCACGCACGCAGGCTTGGCGGCTTTAACTGGACGGAGTTAGAAGATATGCACTTACGCAGCCCTTGCGTCGTCTGGAAAGGCGAACGTAATCTTGCCAGACGCCTCTTGCCTTGGAGTCTGTGTTGTTCATTAGTCCCGGACGACAATTTTATTGGAGTCCCCTTTGAAACGGGGGCCGTTGACAGTCACCTAGCCTCCTTGATCCAATCGAGTTTTACTCTCTAACGCCTTGCCATCTCTCACTGACCGCGCCATCTTGTTACAAATATTTGCGCTGGTATGTTTTTTGTCTTCAATAAACGGCCACAGACACTCAAACAGCAACTCATAGTCCCTTGTCTTACCAAACAAATTTCCCATCCTCATTTCTTGCTTGTCATATGTGTAAATTTGTTTCCGACTTCTTCATCCAACTTACAGACTCTTTCGCTCTCTTTCGTTTTGATGAATCTTGTTTGTCTGTTTACACTTTCAATTACCCTGTACTCGGTTGCGAACTTTCTTGACTGGGTCCTCCATTCCGTGCACACGCCTTTGAAGTACAGGTGCTTTAGCCGCCCAGTTCCTTTGATCCGTGTTCTTGGGTGTCTCTTCAAAATTAACTTTGCTCCGCCGAGTGGAGCACAGCGCCACTTCTCGATCGATAAACAAACTGCGCTTAAACAACGCCGCACGGTGATTCCTGCCATTACTAGTTACTAGAGGGAACTCGGGCCTGGTATTCGTTCAGTAACTATGTGAATTATGGTGAGTAGACATAAATTTGTCTTCTATCCGAGCTTGTCACTTCAGACGTTCTTGTGTTATTTTTTTTATGTTGCTTTATCCGCCTTAACTGACGCAAACATCGATTTTCGTATCGTGTTCTGCCTTTCGAAACGCAGGATGCAATAAGAGCGCGCACGTAAATATTCACGCACATATTTAGTGTCGGTTGTAGCATGCCTCCGACAATGGTCGTATGGATAACATTGGCCGAACAACTAATGTTGCTGCATGGAGCCAACATTTCAATGGGACTTGCCTTTTTCGAGGCTGCAAGTGCCTTCCTGTGCGGTGATATGAATTTATATTGGAACATACGGGTCGTTGCACCGGCTCGCGTGTAACCATAGATGGGGTGTGCATGTAGCATACGGGATTTCTCAGCACGAATAAAATCTAAAAATTTTGTTTTTTTTGGCATCGCAACTTTTGGGTAAAACTTACACAGATCAGCTGGCCTTAAATTTGGTTTGATGTGATCTGCACATCATCGACCTATTAATGCACAACAGCGTACTTGAAATAAGTCGCACTAGGTGCCAAGTGCTATCGTAATATATTTAGCGAAATCCATACTAAGGAGCCCACCTGCCTAGTAACATGGTCTTACATGTGGTCATGTGGGTTTATATAGCAACATACGAATCTTCATGTGTAGGATGATGGTCGCAAGGCATATGGGGCATACATGTCCTTTTAATAGGTATATAAACTCGCAATTTTTTTCTTTCGAAGCTCCGCATAGCATTTATGCAGATGTAATGGTAGTAAATTTCGTTTGACGGGATCGACACTATCATTAGCTTGTTCATGTCCCCTGCAGGACGAATGCCTCTCCCAGCATTCTCTGCTTAACTTCTGTCCTGCGTTAGGCAACTCTGTCCTGCGGCGGCAGGATTCCTTATCTAAACAGTCGATCTGATCTTTCGCAGCCGCAAATGCGTTTCTCTTATCTAGGACGGTCATTCTGTTATTGTGAAATACCGCCGGGTATCTTTTTTTCTGCGCGTCACGTGGCCTTGCCAACACTCCACTTCCGCCTAATCTCGTCTAGAACGACATCTACCCCCGTTCGCTGCCTAATTAATATGGCGCTCTTATTATCTCTTGACGTTGTTCATATCGCACTGCATTACATCACTCCCTACGGATGGGATCGTTTGGCATATTTCTCGCTTTAAAAAAAAAGTTAAATTGCGGGGTTTATGATCACGAAACCGGAACAGGGGCATATGTGTCATGCCGCAGTGGAAGACTCTGAAATACGTTTCATTGCCTCTGATTGTCTTAAGTGCACCTAGATATAAGCACACGAGTGTTTGTTTTGCATTTCCCCTCCATCGAAATGTGGCTGCCGCGAGTGGAAATTGAACCTGCGCCGTCCTGTTCAGTAGCAGAACGCCGCATCGAGTGCCTTTCGAGCTTCCAAAAATGGAAGTGTGGCAGGTTTATCCTTACGGCACCGGAAACAAAGAACTCGGAACTCATCCGGGCACTTCGATATCATCAGTGAGAACTCTTTTCGCGTCGCTACAGGTTGCTGGACGACTTGGTTTGAGGCGTACGATGTGATAGCCTTAACGGAACGCAGATTAAAGCGTCCTATTGATGCTATAGTCAATCTTGCGGTATACGGTTACCATGCCATAAATCTCTATTAACATGTGTCATGGGGGAAAAAAGCTACCCGCCGGTCGAATCGAAAGCGTAATACAACATAGTACATTTCTTACACGGATGTTCTCTTTCCGCACACAAACAAGCACACACGCATACATTCACCCGCGCACGCTCAGAGGTCTGACGACCCAACACGGTTACCCGCCGTGGTTGCTCAGTGGCTATGGTGTTGGGCTGCTGAGCACGAGGTCGCGGGATCGAATCCCGGCCACGGCGGCCGCATTTCGATGGCGGCGAAATGCGAAAACACCCGTGTGCTTAGATTTAGGTGCACGTTAAAGAACCCCAGGTGGTCAACATTTCCGGAGTCCTCCAATACGGCGTGCCTCATAATCAGAAAGTGGTTTTGGCACGTAAAACCCCAAATGTTATTATTATTACCCAACACGGTAGGTTTTGAAATTATATCTTTGACCTTGTTTGCAAATCTTTTTTCGTTGAAGAGCTTCGACAACGATAGCTGGCCCGGAACACTGTATATATGCTGCTGTATAGAATATACGCAGTGTTATATGTATGCCACACGTGTTAGTATGACATAGGAAAAATTCAAGCAACGACTTGATTCCCGTTTAGTGCCAGTGCATTGCCTGCGATTAAGCGACAGTGTGCCTGACAGTGTGCCTGACATTTTGCTTTCATCCGTCCCAATGTAAAGTGCTGTGGACAACAGTCGTGGAATCCTTGAACTGCTGAGAATGAGAGGTTTCCACGTGGTGCGAATTCGTACTCCAGTACAACGAGTCTCGAAGAGTTCGAGGGCTCCTCTCCAGACGTAGATCAAAACGAAAGGTCCTGTGTTGTTCCACTCTGGTTAATCCTGGTATGCACCCGCATCTCGCCCCCCCCCTCCCCCCTAATGTTCGGGCGCACCTGTGCATTCAAAAAGAAGATAGAAATCGGAACGTATTCAACGCCTCTATATAGTGCGGCCGCTCCTTCCTCCCCTACACACTCACTCTTTCGCTCGGCTCACTTTTGCCGTAAGGTCGTAGTTAGAATGCAGAGCATCAGCGCCGAAAAAAAAAAAAAAGGAGGAATACTTAAGCACTGAATTCTCGACCCGCACGTCGCCTTTCGATTATGACCAGGGGAAAAAAAAATCAAACAGGCAGCTCTCGGACAGACTACCGTCCGCTAACCATTCCCGCGCACTTTGTTCACAGCAAGCGAAAACGCCTCCGCAACCTTGTCGGCACCAGTTGGTTAAAGCGTTCCGCTTTGTCCGCTTGCACGGAGTTCCATTTAAGCGAGGCGCGGACGACGATATGCGCGCCAGTCGGAAGGGAGGGGCCCCCGCGCGTGGCACAAGCGGAATTGAATCGGCATCTCGGTCACCGCGTTCCTCGGCGTCGCGCCACGCATCGGCTATCGGGAGTTAGCTGCGCCGGTTCGCTTCGCCACTCCCCGCACCTTCGCTTCCGCTAACTCCCCTTTCCCTTCCCCCCCGTGCCTCCCCCGTACCCCCCTTTAGCCCCCCAACCCACAAGCCCACTCTGCACTGGTGATTTTCCCTTCACAAACAACAGACGCATCGGTATGCGACTGTTGCGCGGGTCGCGTTGAAACCAACGCGAACTCTCTCTCTCTCTCTCTCGCTCTCTGTGGGTGACCGCGAGATACAATCGCGAAAGCGCGCGGTGGCTGCGAGAGACGTGCAAGGCTCCTTGAAGTTCGTGTGTCTCTATTTTTTTTTTTCTTCGATACTTTCAGCTTCCACGGACTGCTGCTGGCTGCACGCGGTCGCATGCACACGATCAGCGATATTTCTCCGCCGCTCACGCGCCCGCGTCACGAGTGAAACAATGCGAGACAAACAGACGAAAACTATGCGCGCCCGCCCAACACGCGGCCCGTAGGAATCAAGCACACGCACCGAAATAACGATCGAGTCGTCGCGCTAATGGATCGAGCTTGCATTTGACGACGTTCGCTTTGTCCCGTCGGTTTCGTCTCGACCTCGGTTGCACAACGAGTACCCTTGTTTTAGATAGGAAGTCGTGTCGAACACAGATCTAATTTGCCCGTCTGTTAATGCGTCCCGATTCGTCCGGCGCCGGACGTGTAGGCGCGAACGAGGACAGGTAGATCGCAATTTTTTTCCGGTATGTCTTTCGAACGCGCTCGCCGCTTCCGCAGTCGTATAGTGCGGCCAGTCGAGCTGATTTGTATCTTATTCTTCAGCCTGCGATCATAACGACCGGTTTGACACGTCAGTGGCTCGTCTTTTGGAATTGCAGCAGAAGAGAACGATCAGGCCACCGGCATACCGCTTGTCTGCCGAAAGAAAGAACGTGCTGTATGAGCACAATGGGCGCGAGACGTCAAGAGTGGTTGTCAGAATCAAACGATTGCTTCCACAGTTGCCGCGCGACTGGTCGCTCGAGACACTTTGCGTGTACACTCGGAAAAACACTTTCATGCACGACGCATTGACCAGCAGAAAGCTGCATCGGGAGTTTCTCAAGTTTCTCTACAATTTTCTGATTGGCACTTTTCGTCTGGTTATAGTAATTGAGAAGCTGATTAATCAATTAAGACTAATTGTCTGATTAAGCAGAATGCAAGACAAATAATAGGGGTATCTCAAAGCGACCGCAAGCAACATTTCCTTGGTTCTGTCCAGCTACGCCGCATTTGCATATTTCTAAAGTTTGGCTCATTGTTAAGTGAAACACCTTGTATGAGAAAGCTGAACTTCAAGACATTGATTAACGTTTATATCAGTATTGGTTTTTGCACAAGTCCTTGTTGGGTTAACGATACCTTTGATCTGTCAGTTAAAGCATTAACTCCGTGTCTCGGAGGAACGCGATCTATACAGACGCAAAATTTCTCTCCAGATTGCTCCGGGTCCTTCAGAAAACGTTACGCATCGAAAGCTACCGTGCGGAATAAAACCCTTTCCCGTAGGCTGTGAAGCAACGCCACTCTTTCAATGCGGAACTGCAGGAACAACGATGAAATATTATAACAGTAATGGTAACAATGCTAATAATAATAATAATAAAAAGAAGAAGATAAAAAAAGAAAGCGAGCAGGATATACGAGAAACAGGTTCTCAATTTTTAGACGCGCACTTCGGTTGTCGTAATCGTTGTTCTCTTACAACACTTTCGTTAATCTACCGAGCGCGAATTCGCGCGCGTGTTATTTTCTCGTAGCACACATCGCGGGCATTCTTTGAGGCGCTCTACTTTCGTTCCAGCGTCCGCATACGTGATCTATGCTCTCGCGGTACAACGGGACCTTGGGCATAGTACAGTCCGCGCTTTACGTTATTGTCTTGGGATTATGCTTATACGTGCGTGACCGATGATCATTTGTACTCCTGCACGCATCTAGCGTACAAGCATACGTGCAGAGGCAACGTTTCTAACAGCGCTGCACTGCTCCCGCTAAGTTATCCAGTGCCGTCGATGCGTCCAGCGTGGACATTTATTTTTCCTTTGCGCGAATGCTTAAATGGACTGCGGGAATTAACCGAACCGCGGCCGTCCATCTTGAGTGCAAGGCAGCCGAAGAATAGTTTATAGTAAGCGACCACCTCCACCCATGGCGATCGAACTTGCCGCATAGAAACGAGACCACTCGTAAAGACCGCACGGCGAAGCTTACGTCTTGCCCTTTAATTAGAGAGAAGCTTTCTTCGTCTCTTCGGCCACTTTGCGTGGACCGAGTACACAGGGCTGATTCCGGTGACATTGTAAATAAAGTTGATTCCGATCTAGGCAACACTGTAATGTCGTTACACACACACACGTAGTGCCTCCCCTTGCGAGAGCTTTAGTGTCCTCCCGTCATAGGTTAATCAAAGGTGGTGGCCATGTAGAGCGGGGGGGAGGGGGGGAAGGGGGGGGGGTGGTCGTTCCTAATAGCAATGCACGATATCTATTTTTTTATTTATGCGTTCCTAATAACTTTATTGTGGTTCTTAAGCACCTCATAGCAATAACCAGTAAAGATAACCAGTAAAGATTTCAGCATGTATGCAGGGAAGCCTCCACTTTACTTTCGAAGCGAACAGCCTCATTTAGCTTTTTTATCCGTTTTCTTGGTTGGTAGGTTGTCGGACTCTGCAAGAAAACCGTTCGTTCGTTCGTTCGTTCGTTCGTTCGTTCGTTCGTTCGTTCGTTCGTTCGTTCGTTCGTTCGTTCGTTCGTTCGTTCGTTCGTTCGTTCGTTCGTTCGTTCGTTCGTTCGTTCGTTCGTTCGTTCGTTCGTTCGTTCGTTCGTTCGTTCGTTCGTTCGTTCGTTCGTTCGTTCGTTCGTTCGTTCGTTCGTTCGTTCGTTCGTTCGTTCGTTCGTTCGTTCGTTCGTTCGTTCGTTCGTTCGTTCGTTCGTTCGTTCGTTCGTTCGTTCGTTCGTTCGTTCGTTCGTTCGTTCGTTCGTTCGTTCGTTCGTTCGTTCGTTCGTTCGTTCGTTCGTTCGTTCGTTCGTTCGTTCGTTCGTTCGTTCGTTCGTTCGTTCGTTCGTTCGTTCGTTCGTTCGTTCGTTCGTTCGTTCGTTCGTTCGTTCGTTCGTTCGTTCGTTCGTTCGTTCGTTCGTTCGTTCGTTCGTTCGTTCGTTCGTTCGTTCGTTCGTTCGTTCGTTCGTTCGTTCGTTCGTTCGTTCGTTCGTTCGTTCGTTCGTTCGTTCGTTCGTTCGTTCGTTCGTTCGTTCGTTCGTTCGTTCGTTCGTTCGTTCGTTCGTTCGTTCGTTCGTTCGTTCGTTCGTTCGTTCGTTCGTTCGTTCGTTCGTTCGTTCGTTCGTTCGTTCGTTCGTTCGTTCGTTCGTTCGTTCGTTCGTTCGTTCGTTCGTTCGTTCGTTCGTTCGTTCGTTCGTTCGTTCGTTCGTTCGTTCGTTCGTTCGTTCGTTCGTTCGTTCGTTCGTTCGTTCGTTCGTTCGTTCGTTCGTTCGTTCGTTCGTTCGTTCGTTCGTTCGTTCGTTCGTTCGTTCGTTCGTTCGTTCGTTCGTTCGTTCGTTCGTTCGTTCGTTCGTTCGTTCGTTCGTTCGTTCGTTCGTTCGTTCGTTCGTTCGTTCGTTCGTTCGTTCGTTCGTTCGTTCGTTCGTTCGTTCGTTCGTTCGTTCGTTCGTTCGTTCGTTCGTTCGTTCGTTCGTTCGTTCGTTCGTTCGTTCGTTCGTTCGTTCGTTCGTTCGTTCGTTCGTTCGTTCGTTCGTTCGTTCGTTCGTTCGTTCGTTCGTTCGTTCGTTCGTTCGTTCGTTCGTTCGTTCGTTCGTTCGTTCGTTCGTTCGTTCGTTCGTTCGTTCGTTCGTTCGTTCGTTCGTTCGTTCGTTCGTTCGTTCGTTCGTTCGTTCGTTCGTTCGTTCGTTCGTTCGTTCGTTCGTTCGTTCGTTCGTTCGTTCGTTCGTTCGTTCGTTCGTTCGTTCGTTCGTTCGTTCGTTCGTTCGTTCGTTCGTTCGTTCGTTCGTTCGTTCGTTCGTTCGTTCGTTCGTTCGTTCGTTCGTTCGTTCGTTCGTTCGTTCGTTCGTTCGTTCGTTCGTTCGTTCGTTCGTTCGTTCGTTCGTTCGTTCGTTCGTTCGTTCGTTCGTTCGTTCGTTCGTTCGTTCGTTCGTTCGTTCGTTCGTTCGTTCGTTCGTTCGTTCGTTCGTTCGTTCGTTCGTTCGTTCGTTCGTTCGTTCGTTCGTTCGTTCGTTCGTTCGTTCGTTCGTTCGTTCGTTGCGAAAAACATTATGAAATTAATAGAAAATAGTTTTACTGGATTATATCCAACGTACATTTTCACATCAATTGTGCATGATAAGTTTTAAAGCACCACAGGCATATCTCGTTTTGTTGAATAAATATGAGGTATGCTGTGGTTGGGGGGGGGGGGTATATGTTGTGGTTTTTCATCTTTTTATGTGCCACTAACCGGTAGATTGTAGTCGGCGAAAGCATCGACGCGTTTATGCAGACTACCGCATAATCTCTCAGCTTGGCACAATGCAAGCACAGGGTTACGCCGAACCCTGTGCCGAAACTTTCGCCAAGCGCCTGCACACCTTAAACTACAGCTATATCAAACATTAATCCGTCCAAAGCTCGAGTACGCTTCAGCCGTCTGGGATCCCGCTCAATAAACGCTAATTGACACCTTAGAATCGGTCCTGAACCGTTCAGCTCGATTTATACTCAATAATTTTGCTCGTACTGCCAGTGTCACCTTGGTGAAATGCACTCTTAACTTTCCAGACCTAGTGATGAGAAGAACGATTCCAAGCCTCTTGCTTTTTCATAAAATTTTCTTTCATAATCAAGTACTTCGACAGGAACTCATCTCAGAACCTGCTTACTTTTCATCACGTGTTGACCACCCAAATAATGTAGCCGCCCCTTTGTGCCGCACTAATCTCTTTTTACATTCTTTTCTACCGAAGACAAGTAGAGAATGGAATCACCTTCCTCCCTGCATCGCTGCCACTGAGGACAAAACGTTGTTCAGGTCTGCAGTTACTGAACACTACTGATGTAGCTGCAAACTGTTGTTGTTGTTGTTTTTCTGTAAATTTCTTTTATTGTTTTGTTTTGTATTTGCATTGTACCCACTCCCTCTGTAACGCCCGCTCGGTCTTGAGGGTACACTAATAAATAAACAATCCTCCATTACATCTAAGGTTCTCGGGAATTCAGAAACAAAGTTTTTCAGACAACTGTTCTAGGGCTTACAAAAATGAGCAACAGGTTGCTGCTATTTACAGCACTCCATTTTTTGCATTTGTACAGAACCCTAACGGTATTGAACACCTTTGAGGGTATCTTTATTTTACAGTGTTTCCTGTGTAATATTCTACAAACGACGGCGGTAAATGAGTATTTTGCCCAGTGGAAAACCTAAGTTTCCGTTTCATAACGAGACGGCAGTAAGGAGAAGAAATAAAACTTACGGAAGAAACGTCACAGAGATCTACATGCTGGCAACTATCTCGCGGCTGAAAGTCCGCAGAACACATTTACGCAGTGAACCACTCAACCGTGTGTCTTTGCTAATACAGTGCACACCCACTGGCGGTGTCCTCGCACCAATATCAGGTTAAAATACACTTTCCCTCGAATAACTAATTTCAATCAGAACCACGAAAGGTCGTTGACCCTCTATTTGACAAAGGATTCAATGAAAGCGGGGGCCGTCATTAGGTAGCTGCAGCGCAGCTCGAAGGGCGAAATTTCCGAGCTGTCAGTGAGGCAAAAAGAAACAAACAATCACGTCGCATTCCATCACTCATGGAACAGAGAACAAGAAGAGGCCTAAGTTGCTGGGAACCGCCCGGCGCTATCGTGCACAGAGTTAATTCCCCAGCTGGCAATATTCGAAAAAAGAACACGGGCTAGTTCTTGCTTCTTCTTTTTTGTTTTATTTTTTTTTCTAGCCTTTCTGTTTCCCTTTGTTAGAAGGAAGAAAGTGGACGTAATAGGCGGCCTGCTTCGTGGCACATGTTGAGATGCCTACCCACGAACACCTATAGCCGCTGTCGAATCATTGTCAGGCCGAGTACGTGACCATGAGACGAGCAGTTTCTTGCGTTAGGCATAAGCACGAACCAGAGGTAGCTCATGCGTTGGTCTTGCTACAAGAGATCTGCGGACAGAAATGAATGCATCCACAAAGCCACAACAAAGGTTTCTCAGAAAGAAAAGAGAGAAGGGCATACGACAAGCAACGACAGAAAACGCAACGGCCGAAATAATCAGATAAACACAAAAGCAGCCTAAGCAAGCGAGTGCTTTAAGGTCAACAAGCAAGCGATGACGGGCGACAGACCAAAGTAGCGATGTGAAGGTGCTTGGGGGAAGGGGGGGGGAAACAACGAGATGGCGATTGCCAAATTCTTAGTGACCCTTAACGTTCTCTTTTGCTTGTCTTTCACTTCGTCGACCGTTGTTCTTTCTTTGTTTTCTGGAGATCGCGTCAATTTCCGCGATCGGCCTTCCATTCTTGGGTAACGCCCGACCGCCCCAGAGCATGTATGATCTCTGCCTGCGTAACCAGCCATGCCCGCTGGACACTGCTCCAGGGCGTGACAGTTGCCCGATCGGCCGCTGTTTCCCCGGCCGGACCAATTTAGAGACCCCCACTGGGCCCCGACACTGTCACGGACGCGCGTATATAAAGCGTGCTGTTCGGCCGCGAAGCTTCACACACTTGATCTGTTTGCGAGACAGCCAAGAGTCTTTCCCAGAACAATGCAGGCCCTGGTAAGCTTCGGCTCTTTCTTTTCCGTAGCCAACCCTTGTCGTTGGTAGTGGCTGCGTGCGAAACGTTGCGGTGTTGTGGTTCTTGTGCGACGTGTCTGGATACGAGCAATTCATCACCCCCGTGCCCGGAGACAGTTTGGTATCGGTGCGCAGTGATCGGAAAGACCATGTCGATGGCTTAAACTGTTCCCGGTGATTCGGGGCAAAATCCCATTCGGATTATGTAAGCCTAGAGCGGAGCCTCCAGTAAGGACGAGCGGATATGGCCTCCGAATGGCCGCGTGCAAATGACGTGCCCATTCCTGACATTCTGGAAATCTGCGCTTTCCGTTCCTTGACTTTACAAATATGTGCTACCTTGGATTATTACTCAAATATGTTTTTGCTGCTGCTGCCTTGTCTCTCGCGCGCGTAATTTCCACTTTTATTCCTACGGCAGACCGCCGCCCTCTTCCTCGGCCTTCTGGCCTTTGCCGCCGCTGGCTTCCTCGGCCACGGATACGGTCACGGCTACGGCCACGGCTACGGCCACGGATACGGCCTCGCCTACGCTAAGCCCTACGTCGCCAACTCTGCGGTGACCTGGTCTATCACCCCCTCTGCCCTCGGCGGATACGGACACGGTGGATACGGCGGTTACGGCCATGGCTACGGCAACGGATACGGACATGGCTACGGACACGGCGCCGTTCTTCTCGGCTACGGCCACGGTCACGGTTACGGCCATGGCTACGGCTACGGAGGCTACGGCAAGCTCTACGGCTAAACAGTGAGTTAATTGCGACACTCATCGTTTTAAATGCGCGTTCAGTGCTGGGTGAAAAGGACGCTGCAATTAGTTAAGAAAAAGACATCTAGTAGCGTCTTAGTTTCCTCATTGTAATATCTGCAAATTTCTCTTACTCAACTGAGAACAATACAGGCAACCTTATCTAACGCAAGCAGTCATCAGCGCACTTCCCTAAATCGTCAGTTCTAACGATCACGCGTGTTTTTGCTTCCTGTGACTGGGTGAGATTCGTGAGTGGCATGATGACGTCTTCCTGGTGTCCATATTTGATTAATATTTTATGCTTTCGGAGCTTACTTCCTCCAGACGCTGCACTTGCTCTATCGTAGATTTCCTGATGGCTTCAATTACAGAGTTATCCAATATGGTCAATCGATAAAATGCACCGGTTTCCATTCAAGGAATCGCTCATGTGCCTTTATGCTATAAGTCAGTGACTGCGATCGTTAAAATTTCAGCGAACGTATGTTCTGCATATTCCGATGTAGTCCCCCGTATGGAGAGAGTGGAGGTTTGCCCTACATATTTGCGACGATGCACTCTAAAAATAATTTGCACCCTTTGGGCTGTATATTTGTCCCACAACAATAATCGTCATCTGCCTTGCTTGCGTTTCCTTTCTTGAAAACGCTGCGCTCGCTACTTTCCTGTCGAGAATTACTACGTCACGCTGATAACGCGCATGCCGTTCGTGACAATTGGGAGTACCGGGCTCGCAGCGTTAAAGAAAGGAAATGCGGCGGGCAAGACAGATGACGATTATCGTGATGGGACTAGATACGCCCCAAAGGGGGCAATCTTTTAAAAAGTGTATGGCCATGAATACAGAAGGGATATTGGCAAGTTAGAGCCGATGGATCACGTTATGACCAACGCCTTTCCTTTTTTTTTTTTCAGGTCTTTACAGGGTAGGAACCATGGAGTGCAAGAAAGTCGTATGATGAAGCCAAATTTGTATGCAATTTCAGTTCGTGAATGAGAAGCAGTAAAGAAAAAAAAATTGCCAACCTGCTTTTTTTTTCTTTTATTTAAAGCATTAGCCACTTCGGTAGGAGCCACATGTCTAAACTGAAACAACGACAAAAATCGATCCTAATACGCGTGGTCTCAAGGAGGGATTGTTAAAAAGAAGCAGCAATATTTTGTCCTTCGACATCGCTCGAAGATTCCCGGTATATGTATTATTTTCATACAATCATCTTATAAACGTGTCTTCGAAATAGTTAAATAATGTGGAGCTAGAATAAATATATGCTACAATACTCCCTTAATGGAAATGGTGCGTAACAGTGCCATTTTTGCCTTCAGCAAGCGATCTTTAGAGGAATATCAATTTAGTTGCTTTGCAAAATGAAGGTTACATTAGATGCTTTCTCCTCCCTCTTTATGTGCGGTTGGTCGCTGCAATACAAAAAAAAAATGAAGAAAAACAGGCACTAGTTTGCAGCACTGGTTTTGAAGCTAGCTAAGGTTGAGCAAGGTGTCGGGAGAGTAGTGGAGCAATTGACAGTGACACACTATTTCGCAAATCCTAGGCTTGACCGTCTTTCGGCTACTTCGATCTCCTTCGACGCACTTACAGTGGTCACTTCCTTGGCCATCCCTGGCCCGTCTCCTTTAGCATGGGACACTTGCTGTTGTCGAATACCTGAGTCAGTTTCTTATGAGCTCGTGTTCTTCCTCTGTTCTTTTTTCTTTTTTCCTTTTTCCGCATCAACCTAGAATTGCGACCATTAGTGTTAACACTAAGCGCTTCGCTCTGTCATTTAACTGGTATCCTTCTCTTGCTACGTTTATCAAGCAGCAGCAATCATTTGGTTAGAGGGCTTCGCTTTATCGACACTGACGGTGTATGGCCGTGTGAGTTTGGACGCCCCGAGATGCCGTCTGTGAGGTTCGAGCACAAAACGACCCTCCAGCTAGCCTTTTTTGTTGTTGTTGTTGTTGTTGTTGTTTTGCCACTTCCTTACGGTGAGCGTACGTTAATTCGTAAGTATTTCATGGAGTAGTACGATACGAAGCACACATTGCGACAGCCAGTACGACTTAATTTGTTGATAATTCGCTTCAGAAGTTGGGGAGAGAGTGTGCACATCAGTTGTATTTCTGCCGACGCTTGAACTCTATCAGTGCTGGGAGCTCGTTGGATGTCCAAGAGTGCATAAAACGCGTTCCCTTGGGCACCACCGTGGGCCACGCGTACTATAGTCACTATAGTCAAGTGTCACGCGTACTATAACTCGCCATAGAGAGCGAGGATGGTTTGAACGAATAGGCTTCAAGAACTGACATTTACGACAAAGGTTTAACATACTTGCGGCCGTACGTAGTAGAGCGTAGCTTTAAAACGCGAGTGCCCAATCAGTGTGGTGTCCAACTTCAGCAGTGACACAGATGGAAGGCTTAAGTGTTCTTTTTTTTTCATCTCTCTGATTTGCTAAGGCACAGTCCGTGTTCAAAATAGACTCGCCGTGGAGACAGAAGCTTTGTTTTATCTGTCTCTCCGCTCGACACCAAACCAAGACTGAAAAATAATGCATTACGAACGAGCACCCCAAGCGCCACAGTTGGGCCAGCATCGACTACATACCCCCCGCACCATACCCGTGCGGCATGGTTCAACCACACGCCCAAAGTCTTTCGAAGCGCACGTCGTCCTATCTTTTCGACGCACGCACACATTCAAACACTGACACACGCAAACGAGCGAAATGGGGGCCCACTTGGCTCCTCGGGCCCCTGCATCTGCGCACCCACTTTCTAAACGGCCCATTATCGAAACGAATCGCGGTTACGCAGTAATAAAAGAACGCGAGCTCCGGTGTAACGCTTGGCGCGCGCGCGTTCCCTGCACTAGCGAGACCTGCCGTCGGTATAATGAACACAGGAAACAGCCGGGCAGGCGCCAGCGTCACGGATATGCGAGCTGACCGGTGGGCCCCCCTGAATAATGAACCCCACCGCGAGTTGAAGTACGGGGTGGCAGCAGCTTGACGCGCGAGGCTCGCGGATGCTATAAACACAGGATGTGGGATCCGAAAGGAGTCCTTGATTAGAAATCGAAGCCGAAGGTGCCGCACCTGTTCCTTTTTTTTTAAGTGTGCGTGCGTATGCGTGCTGTATATCACGTACACCAACTTCGAATGTCCCCTCGAACGTAGTCGGTGCGCAGCGTAAGCGTACATACAGGGCACGGAATTATTATATACCCAGATGGTCGCGACGCCAGTGCGCCCTTCGCAGCGCCTGTCAAGCGTAGCGGAGGGGATAATTGATGGCCTATATAGACCACTCGTGATGGCCGCCGAGATGAAAGGCTGGAATAACGCTGACGCCTCTTTTCTTGTTTGTTTGTTTTGCAGCACTATTTCTTCCGTTGTGCGCAGCTACGCACGTAGTCGATTGGTGATATAGACGGGGCGCTTGGAAGTGTTCCAGTCGAAAGTGCAGGCGGCCCTCAGTGCGCCCCGAAACCGACAGCGAGCGCCTGCCGTTGCGGGCATGACTGCACGAAACATGCTTAGCGTGACTAATCGCGTATCCCGATCGCGAATTCGATTGCATCGTGCTTGCGCGGTTCGTTAGGCCGCCGTGTGCTTTATCGCGTCCTTCGCGCTGAAAGATCTCTTATACCAGGTTGACGTTCACGAGTGGTCAGCGAAGTGGGACCGAGCTCGCGAGCATTTTTAAGATCAGTAAACCTGATTAACCGCGGTGAAAACTCGGGAAGGGTTAGTTAGGTTAGCACGTTTGCTCCTGTCTAATGCTCGAAGTTGGTGATCATAAATTTGTCGCGGGAGTCGCGAGCAATAATAGTCCTGTCAAATTGAGCACTGTCTCCGAATCTGGTCGGTGACGATCGTGCCTCTGAAGAGGCGGTAGAAGGGACCACCGGCGCATTGCACAATGCGGACGTGCTTCTATAGTGTTCCTAGGAGACGCATGTCATAATGAGGATCAGTGTATAAATTACGTGTGCATGTGTATGTGCGTTACCGCATGCTCTACTTCCTTGCGTCTGTGCTGATTGTGCGTATAAAATTCCGCACCAAATACCAGCAGTAAGGTATGGCCACCAGCTAGGCTAACCACTCCAGCGTCACATCAATGGCAGCATCTCTCTCTTGAGTACAAAAGGTTTTCGATATAACCATAGAAAACATGTGCAATGTCTTCAATGCTTGGGGAGTCACGCAGGACATTGCAACATCTTTTTACTTCATTCTGTTTGCCGATGTCCATAGCAAGCGTACTGAAATTCCCGTTAGAAGTAACCTTTGAATGCAGGTGCTTGTATGTAATTGCGCTCTAGTCAACATGCGGAAGAAACAGAGACAGCTAATTATTGCGAAGGATTCGCTGACCAGAATGGGAGAAGAGGATAACTGCGGTGCGAGTTCTGTATACGACATAATCTCAACCCATTTTCGATTCTCCAACACGATCGGAACGCTCCCATCGTGCCAGACAATCGACCCCACGACCTCCGCAAAGCTCCACCAACCGTGAGCCACCACGAGCGCTGCCTGCATGGTTAAGTTTCCCTATTATTCATTTTGTCACAAAAGAAAGTGATGTGATGCTGGCGAACAGAACGCATCAATGTCTTCGTTACGGCGACGAGGGAAGTTCCGTAAAAGTGGGAGCGAAGCAACGCAATCACTGACGGATTCACACACTTGAAAGCTAAGTAAACTTAGTGCCACTGCAAAAATATAAACACCACTTGCTTGAATAGAGCAAAGTGTTCGCTCTATTCACCAGGCGTGAATAGAGCGAAGTAGGGGAGAGAGAGAGGGGAAGTCTCTGGAGAGATCGAGAGAGAAAATAAACAAAGTACAGTGGACTCCCTTTATGATCAACTCTTTTCAGATGAATTCCTTGATAACTCGAATGGGTTACGAATATTTTAGTTCCTTCTTAATCAGAAAACATGCTTTCAGACGAACCTTTTATAACACATTTTCAGGATCCCCTTACGTTCGTCCTAAAAGGGAGTCTGCTGTATATGATGGCAGAAAGTGCAACGGAATAAACAATCCACATCAATCAATCAATCAATCAATCAATCAATCAATCAATCAATCAATCAATTTCATTTCAATATCAGTGACACCTGGCTGGGTAAGTAAAAGAAAACACATCTATCAATCTTGACATTGTCTGTACGACCGATCGTCAACAAAAAAGGTTGCGCCAGAAAAGCGACCCATGAGCGAAACGAAAAGACGGTTGGGTGTCTGAATTATTACAGCTGGTTATTACTTGCCTAATGTTGGCCAATATCGCCGAACATGCAGGTGGCATTAACTGCCACCTGCCGGCTGCACACTCGCCGTTAATCACAGGGTCGTTCTTTCCTTATTTTTTTTAAAATCTTATCGATCTTTGAGACCATGTTTGCGCAACGTGAAAGCGTGTCGCTGTTTTGCGGCAGGTTACGGGAAGGCAGGTGCAAATAGCGCCAAAGCCCCCCCCCCCCCTCCCCCGAGCACTCATGTCAGGGCGCGAGCTCGTTCCAGCGCTCGCTTGCATCAATTCGTGTCCTATCCGATGCCAAGTCCTTGACGCATCGAACGAGAGCCATGACGGTGCTTCTCGAGCGGAAGCACACGACGCGCACGCCACCTCCAAGCCAATCATTACAAGAGAGAAATCGAAACAATGAATCTCCTTGAGTTGCACTATTGGCATGGACAAGCGGGGCGGCCCTTGTAAACATGACACGCCCGCACCGCATGCGCTTTCTACAATTATCCCACGCTACCGAAACACGCACCCTTCGCGCCCAGATTAAAAAAAAAAAAAAAGCCAGAGCCTCATTATGTATGCATGACCTCGCCGGGAGCGAAAAAAAAATCAATCATGTGTTTTTTTTTTTCGGTAACGAACTTTATTATAAGCTGTGCTCCTAAACATGGGCTTTCGTTGTAGCTGATGCGCCTGAGTGATTTCGTTCAGCGAAAGGAGTACCTGCCAACTCAAGCAATAATTGGCGTCCCGAATAACGGTCGTCTCGTCTGTGTAAGTGCGAATGTTCGGCAGCCCGAAATGGATGTCGTCCGCCTCTTTGGCAGCTGTAGAATCTGATAACGAGCGCGAGGGCGAAATGTTTGCATTGCCATGCATCATACGTCTTGTGGGTGTCAGGTAGTATTGTATTACTTCATTCGAGTTTTCTAAGGCAGTACATTGGGCGACCGCGTGCTCCCGTTTCATACTGGTACTGGCGAATCGCTGAACTATCAACCTTGTCAGACGAGTTGTACGTCAAAGCGAATGTTCGTTCGTAACAGACTTAAGGCACCAGCAACTCCTTTTGTGGAGCAAGTCCTTACTCTGTGTACAATTCTGAAGCCTCAATTTGTCCTTGCCTATTTTTCTCACTTGCACCGTTTGAACAGCGCCACTAAAGCAAACAAACATCCTGGATACGTCCACGGTAAGGATCGGTTGTAAAGTACTCAAATTACAGACTGTTAGCGTGTCCGTGTGGTTGTTATTGTTTACGGAAATATCGGGTTAAGGTAAAACGATGAAGGCGGTAACAACGCTGGCGACGACATATTGCAACGCTTGGCCCAACAAGAACGCTCGAAATGTTTTTTGTTGATGCGTGGGTGTTCTCTTCGAAGCAATATAAAACCAAAATGGATTGCATTTCGTCGACTACGTCACTGCCGCCGCTTTACACTAGCGGATGAATAGAAGACGCTTAGTTACACAAATAATAGCTCTGTCCTCCCTGGTTAAGCATTGCACCGTAAGGTTGTGCCACAAACCCGGCTGCTCACGTTGAGTTGTCTGGCTATTCCGTGTTCACTGAACGATAATGACGTATACAGACATTCTGGAGCTCACAATTGTCACTCACAATTCCTAGATCATTCTTTCAAGAAAGCTTCGGCTGGGGCTAGTGGGTATCGCATAGTTCTGCTTAGACAGTATAGCGCAGCAAGCACAACGATCTTTCTTTCCTTCTTTCTTTCTTCCTTTATTTCTTTCCTTCTTTCTTTCTTTCTTTTGACAAGTTTTACACTTCAGTTCGCATTCGACTCGCCACCGGGTGACACGTGAGGTTGGACGTAACAGTCAACCGCCAATTCGGCTCGCAGACACGATTCCTCAACGCCCCGTTGCGGTATGCAACCGAGTGAAGTGATCCGTTACGGAATCCGTGATTAAAGGATCCGGCTTGCTTGCGTCAGCCCCCGAGAGGCACTGAGTGAAGGCAAAAGGCCTAATTGCCCCACCTACTTACTTCCTTCGCCAGCCTTCACGTGGCGGCCACAGACGTAAGAGTGAGAGAGAGGTCGAGATTCTAATCGGCCACTCCGCAAGTCTCCTCCAGCAGCAGACGCACGTCGCACGCCAGAACTGCCCGCTGCTTCCGCTAGAGGCCGCCGCGATCTCGGGGCGAGTCCAGAGAACGTTCGCAAGCAGCTGCTCGCAACGTATAACGCTGCTGGCCAAGCAGCAACTCCCCCCACCCCCCCATCCTTGCGGGGAGAAGAAACGGGAGATATATGTACACCCGCAAG
The DNA here is from genome assembly GCF_050947875.1 of Dermacentor variabilis. NCBI lineage: Eukaryota > Metazoa > Arthropoda > Arachnida > Ixodida > Ixodidae > Dermacentor > Dermacentor variabilis. Next base: position 23,642,655 of record NC_134575.1, on the reverse strand, counting down.
GTCGCTACAGGGCGTGTTGCGGCGCCTTTTGTTTCACAAAGCCACCCCTGGTAGCGCGCCAGCGCACTGTAGAGCTCGTACGCTGGCGCTCGCATGCTCGCAGTTGCTTCGCAATAACCGACGAGAGGCCCCGACCAGACGGATCCTTTTTACAACTTCCCGCTTCCGTCGCGGCTGCCGAGACGCCCCCCGACCGACATCGCACGTAACGGCTAGCGGTCGCGGTAGCGTTCGCGCGTGAATAAAGGCGACTGAGCGAGCTGGTTCGGGCGACCGAGAGCTAACCGGGCCCCGGGCGGGCGCAGGCGGCGCTCAAGGCGTCGGGTATACCCACACCGTGCCGACGGTTGCTTTACAGAAAACACGGCCAATGCAAATCAAGCCGCGCCCCTCTTCTTGCAGAGCGTCGAAGCGCTCTGGAAGCGGCGCCGGCTTCCAAGTCGTGTCTGTCTGTTCTTGGTCTTTAGTTGTTTCCGACGCCGATAGAGAACGCCCTTGACGCGAGAGTTTCTTTGAAGCCGCGTAGCAGACCTAATTACCCGCGGTATAGACACCGCAAGCCCGGCGGACAACCACAGAGCTACAAGCTTTAGTTCAGCGAAAGAAAAAAAGAAAAGAAAGAAAGAAATTTTCGGTTTCCTTTATTCATTAGCTTTCTTAGCTTCGTTTAGAGCCACGAGCCGCTCCAAATCGGTGTCCTTGTCGCACGTTGCGTTTTAATTATTCGCCGACCGGTGCTGCGAGCGGCCGCCGCAGCAGAGGTTAATTTGCTTGATACATTTTAAACGACGTCTACCTGCCTTCGTCTCGGAAGGCGTGTGCGGCTGTTTGTGAGTGTGCGCGCGTGCGCGGTGCAAGATGGGGCGAGCGGCAAACGGCAAGCGTGTATAGCGAGAAATTGATTCGACATCTTGACTTGAGGTCGGCGCTGCAAGTGGCTCGGGCGTTGTTTTCGTGTGGGCGAGGCGCCGTGGGAATTGCCAGACTGGCCGAGATAATTAATCCATTGATTCAGAGACGTGATTGTGTGCGTTGAGTCTCTCGTTTCGTGAATGTGCGATAGAGGTGGCAGTCTGTGTGATCCTTCCTGCCCCAGCACCTCGACGAGAAAACGGAATCCTCACTGAAACAACAAAAAAGGAAAAGAAAACGGCTGCATTTCACGTGTGCGTGATTTCACCCTGTTTGGAAACAGTTGAACGAGGCGCTACTATTCTGTATTGACTGCTACATAATTGGAAGTTTCACATTTACATAAAACCTGCTATTACAATATTGCGACAAAAGGCACGACAAGATACGGAACGAGAAAACAATTGCATAGACAACAGAAGTAAACCAAACCTTTCAGAAATACTTCAAAGAAGAAAGAACTGTCTCTCTTGGGAGAGAGAGAGTGAGAACGTGACGAAAGTTGAAAATATAGAATGTAGTTATCGTGCGGGATGTTTAACTATCGCAGGACATGTGGCAAGCATAAGTAGGCTATAATCATGATGAAACTGTTGAGCTCACAGCAAAGCGCACGAACGGTCACTGATGCGCAGAAGTCGTCCTTGAATAAAACATGAGTATAAAAGTAGCACCATATCAAAGTTCAGAAAGTATCACTGACACGAAAAGCTCCTCCTGGCATTTCAGTAAGACCAATTATGTCCCGCAGATTGTACAGCACTATTCACAAGAAATTAACCAGGTCACTTCCTACAAGAAAATTGCGCAGGTCGACTTCCTGACCATGATTGTCGAAATGGTCGAGCTCCGAGCAGAGCGCGCAAACAGTCACTGACACGGAAAAATAGCTCTTGCATGAAATAACTTTTCCGCGTCATAAAACTTCAGAAGATGTAGGAATTGGTGGACTCGTCTTTCGATGGATACGTGGCAATTTGAATGAAACATCGTTCTTTATTTCGACTGAAGATCGACCAACGGCGTCTAGCTATGCCAGTCGTGGAATACCAGAAGGTGGAGTACTCAGCCCTACCCTATTCAACCTGGTGCTCGTAGGTCTCGCCAATTCGTTGCCGCAAAAGGTCCAGGTCTCCGTATATGTAGACGACATTTGCTTATGCTCTTCAGGGGTGACACGTGCACAAGTCCGCGCACGACTTTAGAAAGCTTCAACGGCGGTGTCAATGTATCTAAGAAGGTAAGGCCTGCAGCTATCACCTGTGAAGTGCCCACTCGTTGCTTTTACTCGCAAAGTGATGACCCCGTATACTTTGCGGATTATTGGCCAAAATGAACCACACAGGCAAATGTACTGATTTCATCAGTACATTCGCTGATAGTCATCAATTGATAGACTTCTATAGAATCATTCAGTACAATCAATGATAGTCATCAACGTCATCATTGATAGACTTCTCGTCAAGCACTCACGTTTCAAGTGACAAAGCGTTTGGCCACCATTGTGGACCTTCTCGCATTCCTCGGCAAGACTTCCTGGGGCGCTACAGTACCACAAATTTTGCAACTGCATAAAGCACCATTTCTGGGCTTCCTGCGGTACAGCTTATCTGTACTAGGAAATACTTGCACTACAAATATTCGCAGAGCTCCGAGAGTGCAAGCCCAAGCACTCAGAACTTGTCTTGGTCTCCCAAAAAATACACAATCGATTGCGGCAACGGTCATTACCAGAGATTCTCATATGACAGTTTACATTGCTAGAGACGTCCTGAGAGCACATATCCGACACCTAACTAGGATTCCCTCACACCATTTCACTTGCTTGCAAGCAAAGAGCTCACATTCAGCATTTGCCAAAAGTATTGTAAAGCATCAGCCCTATTTGCCATCACAATTTATGCCTGCTACGCGATTATCAGACCCATTAAGGTGTCTTCGCCGGCCGCAAGTGCAGTTGACAATTCCTGGCGTCAGAAACAAAGCTGGAATGTCGTTGCAATCACTGCAACAAGAAACTCTGGAACACATTCACAACGTGCACAGATTTCCACAACATGTCTACACCGATGGTTCGCCAAAATTCAACAGCTCTGCTGCTGCAGCCATCATTGCAGCAAAATCACAAGAAACCAACTTATAAATTCCCTGTGGGACCACATCGACGGGTGCAGAGCTTGTGGCATTCCGTGCTGCACTTGATTTCACTAATCAGGAAACGCCGCACCAGTGGACAGTTTTTAGTGATTCCAAGGCAGCCCTTCAGTGCAAAGCCCAATGAGCCACGGACCCAATGAACAACTCGCCTCAGAAATCCGACAGATATATATCGCAGCTATGACAAGAGTCACAGCATAATCTTCCAGGATATTGCAACTTCAGCGGGAATGACCACGCCGGCGAAGTCGGCAGATCTGCAAATGAAAATGGTCAATGTGTCTTGATTACACTTTCGCGAAAGGGCGCTGTCGTAGACCTACGATTGAGGTCCCGTGCACGTACTTTGTCCCTGCGGGACTCGAACATTTTCACCATGTGTCATTTGCGTTCGTCGTCTCTGGATTTATAGATGCATCTACCGCCTGGTTTACCACGACGTGAATAGACATGCTGCACCGCTAGGTGTAGCATTTACAAACTGTTATGCATTCCTTATTGGAATGGCCAACTGTCACGCGCGACACATGCAGCAGCGATGAGATGTTCGCACACATTATCTGTATCTGCCCGCGCTATATTGCCGAGAGGCATGTGATGTGCAGAGTAATGGCTCAATTCGGCAATCGTCCACTATCAGAACTGAAAGTTCTAGGCCAGTGCTCCCAAATAACTTCCGCGAAGAAGGCCTTAATTCGCGGCCTTACGATTCCTCTGATCTATTGGGCTTCGCGATAGAATTTAAGAATGCCGGCTCCTAGCGCTCTGTAATGTGTGCGGTTTCGTTGTCCTCATATCTCTCTCTCTCACTCTCCTCCTTCTGCTCTCTTTGTCTTTTTATCACCCTACTACTTCCCCCAGTACCAGTACTACTACTTACCAGTACTCACGTACGGGGCAGAAACCTGAAGGCTTACGAAAAGGGTTCTGCTTAAATTGAGGACGACGCAGCGAGCTATGGAAAGAAGAATGATAGGTGTAACGTTAAGGGACAAGGAAAGAGCAGATTGGGTGAGGGAACAAACGCGAGTTAATGATATCTTAGTTGAAATCAAGAAAAAGAAATGGGGGGGGGGACATGGGCAGGACACGCAATGAGGAGGGAAGATAACCGATGGTCATTAAGAGTTACGGAATGGATTCCAAGGGAAGGGAAGCGTAGCAGAGGGCGGCAGAAAGTTAGGTGGGTGGATGAGATTAAGAAGTTTGCAGGGACAACATGGCCACAATTAGCACATGACCGGGGTATTTGGAGAAGTATGGGAGAGGCCTTTGCCCTGCAGTGGGCGTAACCAGGATGATGATGATGATGATGATGATGATGATGATGATGATGATGATGACTTCCCCCACGCAGGGTAGCCAACCGGAACTATACCTCTGGTTAACCTCCCTGTCTTTCTTTGCATCCTTTCTCTTTCCCTGGCACCAAATAGAGGTAAAGAAACGAGCATCCCGTGTAGGTTCATAAACTGTCACATACGGGAAAAATCATCATGACTTTAAAGTGAGACAAAAATTACGTTCCACCACTTGTAAAACCCTATTCACAAGAAACTAACCTGGCCACTTTCCACAAGAAGATTGAGCAGATCGTTGGCAGCTTCTTTTTTATTCATAGCGACGGAGCCTTGATACAAATATTTTCTTTGCCGATACGGGACACATATCTAGAACGCCAAGGTTACCACCAGGTGTCTGCAGCTGCTGGTCAGTGTCAGGTTTAATCTCTCATATAAAGAGGCTGGAAAGATTACAGAGCTGCAGCTGTCTCGTCTGTTTTATGCGGATTACATTGTGTTTCTTGCCGACCGACAAACTTATATGCAGCATCTGGCTAATATCTGTGTACTGTATAGATAACATGTCAGGATTGAAATTTGACGCTAAAAATATGTTCTCGCGGTATTAAATGAAAACAGTGAACAGACAGGGTCAGTTCAGGGCCAGGAAATATTTAAGAGATTACAAATGCCTCGGGGTATAGATAAATGAGGACAACAGATATATGGAAACACCAGAAAAGATAATAATAAAAATGCGAAGATAAATGCGGCCTTAATGAAGCAGAGATTTCTATGGGGGTTACAATGGTACAAGGTGCTCCGTGGTCTGTGGAAAGGTGCAGTGTTTCCGGGACTTACATTTGGAAATTGGGTTGTTAATGAGCTTGAAGTAAGGGGCACAATCAGGACTCGATTGCAAACAAAGGTCAGTGGGACGGCTCGCATTGGGCGCTAACGGGAAAACTACAAATGACGCTGTACAAGGTGACATGGACTGGTCAAGCTCTGAAGCGAGGGAAACTTAGAGTAAAATTAATTTTGAAGTACGACTGAGGAGTATGAAAGAAAGTAAGTTGGTGTCGAAAGTGCTCCAGTGTTTGTAGATGAAAATATTGACCCATAGTGGAGGAAAAGAACTAGGAAGCTTACCAGTAAGTATGCGGCCAATTTAGTAGACAACCTGTCAACAAAGAACGGTAAAGGCGATGTCAGAGAGGCTGAGACAGTCTTCGGGGTGGCGGCAGTGGAAGAGAAACCGGGTGTGAGTAACTACCTAAGAGGTAAATACGAAATCGGAACAGAAAGATTTGATGATAACTTAGAGAGAAGCACTTTACTTTTCGAAGCAAGCTCAGGATGCCTTAGAACGCGTACTTATAAAACGAGGTACACCAAGAAAGAGGAAGCATTGGCTGACAGCGGTAAAGCTAGGGAAACGATGAAATATATTTTATTAGAACGTGAAGATATCTACCCGGCTGTCGATTTAGGCTTCGTTGGCCCCTCTGATGCTCTTGTGTTCAGGAATAGCAGGGCGAAAGCAAACATGTCCGCAACAGTAATTAGGAAAAGGCGATTGGATGTTTGGTGGCAGAAAAGCCGGGAGACCACAAACAACGGGAAAGTACAAAAACGAAGTTCCCAGTAATGGCATAGAAAATTTTATGCTTGTCATTTGTTTCTGTAAAGAAAATCTAATAATATCCTATTACATTCGGCAAAAGAAGAAAGAGCTTAATGGTGCAAGCCACCACCACATTTCAAAGGGGACCACATAGCTAGCATCCATCCATTCATACGCGCTTTTGGCCATCGATAAAGAATGTGCTTTAAGAAACGCGCCAACTACCACAAAGTTTATGCTTTCTCTAGACCAGGTACGTCGTAGAGCATTTTGCACGCTGGGCATTGCCTTGTCCCATGGGTAACATCCCACCTTGGGCTATTAAAAAATGTATTGTACAGACAGCCAGCGCCAACTACCCGTGCGATGAGAAAACGCGTAGTTGGGAACTCTAATCATTTTGACAACTTTGGGTACACCGAAACACCTTACAAGAAAATTTGACAGCATTAGCTTTCAAAACTTATCTATTCCACTGTTTGAGTCCTTTGTCACAGTTATAATAATTGTTATTTGGTACAAAGGGTCGGCGAACAAAAAAGGAATCACGCGAACCTCCTTGGGAGTTGGGAAAGCATGCGCATTCATTGTGCCACTTGCTCATCTTCACGCAGACTGTTTTATTGTCAATGTTAATTATGGAACTTGATCCGTCCAGTATAAACACTTGTCAACCCTTATCGGTCCTTATCAACCTTACCTGAGCAAATGCGACTCTTATCAACCCTTATAGCTTGTTATCAGCTTTATCGGACTTGATCCGGGCCCCAAACCTGATCGGTCAATATCGCCTTTATCGCAATCGATCCAATCCTTATCAACCCTTATCTGTCCTTATTAACCTTATCAGACATGATCCGACCCTTATCAACCCTTATCGGTCCTTAATTTATCAACCATATCGAACTTGATCCGACCCTTATGAACCGTTATCTGTGCTTATTGAGCTTATCAGAATCGCTCCTACTATTATAAGCACTTTTCGCTCTTCAGCACCTTATCCATCCGCGTCGAATGATTATCAACCATGATGAGACCCATATAACCCTTCATCCATCATTATTATCCTTATGAACTGATTGATTGCTATCTGTCTGTGTTGCGTGACGTGAAGTGCATGAGCATCCCGCAAGGCGCATCCCCCGACGACCTAAACGCATCGGGAATGTGGCGTCTTTGGCATAAATGTTTTGCAAAATCGTCATTTTCCTTATGTCTACAATGCCCCAAGTCGGCTCTAGATGAGGTCCTATAAAGATGGGTTTTATTCCACCATCACCAAATCTTTCAACAAAGCCTTCGTAGAAACTGCTCTCTTTTGACGTTTGTATTGTACCGTCGGAACAACATATTCATATGGTTCAGATATATTCACCTTCTGCAAGTGTGGGTGTTTAGACCACTGGGTAAGAAACTCCGCTTCAGATCGTAGAGACGCAGTGTCTAAAGTCACAACCACCAACGTTTTTCTTTCAATTTTTTTATACATTAATTTCTTAATAGCGGATCGTCTTACGTGAAAGACGGACGGATGGACGGGTTCTCTCATTGGGTAGGCATAGAAATGCTCGCGGGTTTGAAACCTTCATTGGTTCTTACCAGCTATCTGATCTTACCTTTTAAATTTGAGGAGTTTTGGCATAGAACCAAAGCACCCTTTCTACACACACGAAAGTGAGAAGAAGAAAAAAGATGTCTGAATGTAGAAAATCATTACCACTAAAACCTCCAATGCTGTGCGTATGCAGCGCAAATCGACATGACACAAACAAGAACAAACGGTGTAGATGGGCACTCGTTTGTGTTCCTTGAGTTATTTGCACTGTACAAACTAAGTTTTCGAGAAAACATGTACCAACCAACCCGTCAACGAATCTTTTGGGAACAAATTCCCTATAACTCTATAGAAGTGATTTGGCAGCACTTGTACGAGCTCAGCCGTTTTAATATCGCTGGTATTCGGTGTTTTAATTTAACGTTCGTGTATTTCAGTCCCACATTACGCTCTATCACTGTACATGGAGTATGACAGGGTATGCTGCAATCATGCCTATTGTACATTGCTTGGAGCTCCTTCAAAGAGGTGGCTTTCTTTGTCTACTTCGCACAATTTTGATAGTTAGGCGGACGATCTTCTCGCATGGTAGAGCGGAGAGGGTAAGCAGGGTAAGGAGGAGGACATTAAAGAGCGGAGAAGGAAGCACAGTAGCGGAAGAGAAGTGAAAGGGGTGCGGCGATCGGATGAAGCAGGCGACAGTAGCCGCGCTTGGCGTGACGTCACCGAGATCACGTGAGGCCCGCACCCCATGTTAGACGGATAGCACTTACGGCGTTAGACTTCTTGCCGACTGACCGATTGACCAGCACATGATGGTCGATACGACGTTCACACTGAACCGTTTAGAGAAATGCACTCTGTCGTTTCACGTGCGAAAACCGCGATCCTGATTAGGTGGTACGCCGGAGTGGGGCACTCCCGAATGATTTCATACCCTGCCGTTTTTCTTTAGACTATACATATCTTTCTTTTATACGGCTGTGCAAGTTAGCGTCAACCTGCTAACCCTTGAACGGGATTACTCGATGAGACGGGTATTACCTGCTCACGAAATTAGTATGCCTACCCGTCTGATTAATCAAATCGCTATACTTAAATTTGTAACTAATTACATTACGGCACGCATCGGAATTCACGAACTGTGTAGCAGAGAAGTTCTCAAAGCGTGTCCACTTGGAACTTATTCGTAGGGCAACAGTTTGAGATATAATTCATTTCCAAAGTGTGCGAGAATCGAAGTACACTGGCGTCCTACTTACTGTCGTTTGTGCTTCAGTGCATTAAATGACGTTTTAATAAAAAAAGAAAGAAAGATGTAAGTAGAAAAAATGGATTTTGCCTGAAAATTTGACTGCGCCTATCTCGAGAGCACTGCCTTCCTCAGCATATCAACTGCTTCAATTCTCGGTATGTGGCGTCATATATTTAGTAAAGAACTCAATTTTACAAGTACTGTTAATTAGTCCAATAATTTTTTTCCTTTTAAGTTCGGCCTAGAAAAACACCCCACCTATTAACTATATAGCGAATCTCTTCGCGCGGTTTGACTATCAAGGAGTAGAACCAGGGGCATTACATTGAAACGTGCGCGGTAGAACAGAATGAAGTGAGGGTTCAAGCGTAAAAGTTCCTACTCCATTCAGCTCGTCATCCACCACAGATTTACGCGTACAGGAACCAACAGCACCGAAGCTGTTCCAAATCGGGATACCACCACCAGAAAAGCGAGATGTCGCGTGTTTCGCCTGCGACGTGGCGTAATCTTCCCGGAAATCAATGCAGCGGGCTCGAGGCAACCGAACGACCCTTCTAAAGGTATTCCTTGAAGCGAAATTCTGTTTTTTTTTTCTTCTTTAATTCAGGAAAGGGCCTGGCACGTGGTAAAAAGAAAGGTATATTTTCGACGTTCACTCAGCTGACTCTTTACTACGTTTTTATTTTTCTCTCTTTCTTTCTCTCTATTTTTTTACAGCAATAAAGTTGTGCTTGAAGGTAGCTATATAAAGGTCATGCCACAGCAAGTACCTAATTTGTCAATACGAGGCGCCGCCATGATGGATAAGTCATCGAGTAACCCAAAAATGGACAAAGAGAGGTATATACAGATACAGTCTTGTACCTCGACAGCCGGTATACATTCGCGCTTAGTTAAGTAGTCGCAGAAAGCATAAATCTATACAAAATTACACATTACATTTACCTTTCGAAGTTCAAATATTCCTGCGAACAATTTAGACACAGGCGGTTTTGCATATCGCACCCATTCCAATGCGACCGCCGTGGCCGGTATTCGATTCCGCGACCTCTCGCTTAGAAGCGCAACACCACAGCCACTAAGCAACCATGGCGGGTAACCGCACTTGTTCTCTGCCAGTTCGCATAGGTATTGCGTATTGACTCCGACGTTCATGATGCAAAGACCAAAAATTGAAGCTCACACGTGCTCTACTGTCAAATCACATTGTCTGTTACGTAATTAAACTATGGTACATCGAGCTTCTAGGCTCGTTATAGCCGTCTAGGCGCACGTAATTTTTTTTGTTAGCACCCGCGTTCGTCCTTCCGACTACAGCACACCCACCGTCACAGTCACCTGAGTTCGTTGCGTGCTCGACCTGTGCTTTAGAAATAAAACTCCCAGATGCCGTACGCCGTTGTCAAAGTGGCACGTAGTAGTGACATGACAGGACAACAAATTTATTTGAGTCCTGAGGGTCTGAGATCTTCGGGAGCCAAAGCCGAAGGCTCCCGGAGATCAAGTCGGTGGCTCTGCCCACGATGGGACCGGGAGACTAAGTGCCGCCGCAATGTCGTGCGCCCTCCGGACAGCCTGGAGTTGAATGTGGAGATTGCTGCTCTTGAGAGATTCCTCCCACTGTTCTTTCGTGATGGGTGAAGAGGCGTTAAGAGCTGGGCACAGCCAGAGCATGTGTTCAAAAGAGCATGAGTCTCGTCACTGCATTTTTTTTTCTTCTTGTCTGTAAATGCAGTTGGTTAACTGCGCCAGCACAACTTAGGGGTGGTTCCAGAGTTATGCCAGACAGCAGAGAACATACGCCGTCGAGAAAGATACGCGTGAAGGCTTTATCGTGAACGTAGCACGCGCAGACTGATATACCTTTCGAGCCTTATCGGAGGAATTAGGAAGAACCCCATGAACCTGAGGTTGTGCGCCCTACATACGAGTTGATAGCCGTTATACAACTAACGTTTCTTTTTTTTTTCTTTGCGGCCACGCCTAGTTATAAACGGTCGACAACTACCCACCAGTAAGCAGGCGTTCGATTGTGCGCCTGCACGCAAACTAATCCCCTTTAGAATGGCGGTGCGTTGGCGTCGGTATAATTGCCTGGGCCACGTTAAGACGACGCGATCACGGCCGCTTTGAAAGGATTTTTTCTTCCCCCCGGCGCAGTCGCGACTGTTCGAGGCATTCAAATGCCGCTACCTCGAGAACCTCGCTGACCTAGATATGAAATTTATGGTTATTTCAAAACGTTGCTGCGTCCATGGCTTGTCAGGCGCGCACGTTTGTCTATACGCCATATAAGAGAGGCACGGGGGCGTGGAATTAACGCCGCGATCAACAGTATGGGCTGTCCAGCATAATGCGCTTTTCCCACTAGAGTTGCTGCTGGTGTAGAGTAGCCAGCCGGAGATTAGTCTGGTTAACCTCCCTGCCTTCTGCTTTTCTCTGTCCTTCCTAGAGTTGCTGCTTTCTTTTTCGTAGTGATTGGCTACTTAGAAAGGCTAAGCCCGTAAGAAAAAAAAACACAAGCCATGTTCTCTTATTGGTTTACGTTTAAGGGAGTGCAATCACCACGGTTGCTAAGCGATCATGTCATCTTGCTGCGTAGCACGAGGTTGCGGGTTTGACTCCCAGTGCGGGGAGGGCGGGATTTGGATTTAAGCAGAAAACAAAAAACACTCGCGTACTCAGACTTAGATGTGCGTTACAGAACTCTTGGTGGACGAAATTATTCCGCACTCTCTAATTACTGCGTCTGCCATGGTCCCCAAGCATTTGCGTTGGGACGTTGTATATCATGAATCAGTAAATCAGATCGCGACCGCTTGAAGTTGTACTGGAAACGCTTGAAGCAGATTGGAACGGGCGCCATCGCTAGTGACCAACCCTAAGCCCTGTCGAGGCATTGCAGGTTGCTCACGAGTGAACGACAGAGAACAGGTTTTGTCTTTTTTTTTCGTTTTGGGAAAACGCACCCCGTCATAACCCGAACAATTTATTTTGAACACAATCTTGGTCGCTTGCTGTGACTTGTGAAGCGAAGCTTTTTGGCAATGGAATCCATGGGAATCCACCACAAGGGAGGAGGTGATCGCATGAGATCCTGATGTGGTGAAACCTGTAAAACAAAAAGATACGAGAGAACAGTCAGAATGACGCACTATTGGTGGAGCAACGGCACCGCAATTTAATACAGGAAGCTTTCAATAACGTTGTCCTAAAGAATTAAGCACCAGCCGAAGATGGTACTCCCGCTCGAAGTATTGCAATAGAGATGATAATACACATTTTCATGAGTAACTTCTTCGCCCTCGTTTCTCAAAACGTTCCCACTGCGTGTGTGGGTGAGAGGCAGGGCCCGTATTCACAAAAAGCACTTGTGATAGAATTCTTCGTAAGAAAATATCAGCGAGTCCTGCTGCCGCTCGTTTTATCAAAGGCAGCCGACCAACAACAAACAGCGCTTACTAATGAAAAGCTTTGTGAAATCGGCCCTGGTTCCCTACAAAAGTCCAGCATTTTCAATGAGGCAGCTCCGTACGTCATAGACATAACGGAATTTCTTTGAGGATTTGGCTTTTTCTTTTTTCGCTGGCATTATGTTCACGACTGCATTGCTCCGTATGTTTCGTTGCAGCAGGATGCAGCAGAATGTATTCGGCATGACTTCAGCGTTAAAGCCTTCGTAATTTTGCAGTCATGTACATGCCAAACAAAAATTAGAAGTGGGTATGCGGGGGTGCGACCATGAAAACCGAGTACGCTCTCAAAAGTGTGTTTATTACTTCCATCCTAGCTCAATCTGTGCTCAGTGAACTTCCCCATGGTACTGTTCAAATTAGAGCATATAACGTGATGCTCTCGAACCTTCCCAAACACACCTCCGAACTCTTCGTCACGTTGCTTTGACTGTCCTCAGTGAATAAAAGTGCGCTGGTCTAAGTATGGACAGTTATTCGAAAAGTATCTAATCAGAACCTGCAGCAAAGATGCTCACCGCTTAGTACTTCTTGAAGCCAACGCCGTAGCCGAGACCATGGCCGTATCCGAGACCGTGGCCGTATCCGAGACCAACGCCGTAGCCGAGACCGTGACCATAGCCGAGACCGTGACCGTAGCCGAGACCAACACCGTAAGCAACAGGAGCAGCAGCCACAGCGACAGGGGCGGCGTGGACGACGGGGCGGGCGACGGCCACTGGGGCAGCCACAGCCACGGGGCGGGCCACGGCGACAGCGGGGGCGGCAGCGACGGCGAGACCAGCTCCGTAGCCGAGACCGTGACCATAGCCGAGACCGCCACCGTAGCCGAATCCTCCGTATCCGTAGCCGAGGCCGACGGGGGCGGCAGCTACCACAGCGGGACGAGCAACGGCCACAGGAGCGGCCACAGCCACGGGGCGAGCGACGGCCACTGGGGCAGCCACGGCCACGGGACGAGCGACAGCGACGGGGGCGGCAGCGACGGCTACGCCATGGCCGTAGCCGAAGCCGCCGTAGCCGAGGCCGCCGTAGCCGCCGTAGCCGCCGTAGCCACCATATCCACCATATCCACCGACGAAGCCGGCTGATGCGGCGGAGACGAGACCGAGAAGTACGATCTACCGTGCAAGGACACAAGAGCGGATGTTCAGAAATGGTGTCGAGCCACGAACTGAGATGCACAATGGGAACTCGTCTTGGAAATGATATTCGTGCGAACAGAAACGGCACCGACCTTTACTGCAAGCCCTGTTATCCTATATAGCTATCAGGTTCTTGCGTTATGGTGCGGCTAGTACTGACTGACTCCCGTCATAACTCGCCATGCGGAAAGGTATTTAATAGCCAGTGCAGACATCTACTGCATGGTCCGAAGGCATTGCGTTAAGGGTATAGACAGAACGCAGTTTCCAATTACACATTTTGAATTTCGGCTTTAATTACATATGTGAGAAGCAGCAACGGTGAAGTTGCAGTGTTTGTTGATACGAGTAGCATGTTTTTGGTTATGCTGGGCATGTCTTGTAATTTCTTGGTAACTATACAGTGGCCCACAAAAACACCGACATTCATGTGCTCTCTGAGTACTACATGCCAAGATACAGCTAACGGCCACGTAGTCGGAAGCAAGAAAGCAATGTAACGTAGTGCATAAAATACAAAACAACTTCGAAACCTTTGCTGCATAGATTGTTCCTTGCCACTACAAATATTCTCCTCCAACATTCTTTCTAATGACAGCGCTATCGCATCGATACTGCTTAAAAACAGTGCTCATACTCCTAATCAATTAATTGAGAATATTAATTACTTTGACCACAAGCTTGCTACAACGAGGAACCTAACTCCATGTTGGATTGACCACTTGGGCTGCACCGATTAAGCTTATATACATTATGCATCACGTATAGTTCCGAACTCAAAAGGCTCTTGGTGAGCTCGAATTAGAGTATTGATTTAAAGTACTATAAGAAAGAAACTTCATTTTATAATGCATAGATCTCACGTCCAATGATCTGAGCCGACATTTGCTATGCGAGCATTCTTTCCAAAGGATGCTTCAAAATTTGTGCCCTGTGAGTACTCGAAGTTGAGCCGGAATCTCATTGTAAGCACTGCTTCATTACAATTTAGCAGATATCAGTTAGTTTTATGAAACCAAGAGGCAATGAGTCTGTTATTCTTATAGCGAGAATTTGTCGAACAGCTATTTGTCGAACAAACGTATGTGAATAATTGTCGAATTAATTACGTTCGTCCTCTGTACAGTGCTAGCCGCTTCCAATTCAAGAAGCAGCCGGCTTCCTTGTCTTGTAGGCAAAACTCGTAAGGTTCAATACCATGCACTGTAAGACCGTGGTGTGTTCGTATATCGCATGATGCATTATGCGTTGATGTTCGCATCCATGCGCATTTGCGTTCCACGATCCAGTAAATACTGGTAGCTCGAACAACCGAGAACACGTAAGCACCTTGGAAGTTGCCCACTACATCGCGTAGAAAAATAATATACATAAGCTAAGTATAAAACATCAGTTTCTAGGTACCCCTTATTCCTGCACTCTTTACTTTTCCATAAAGCACTATTTTATCCAACACAGTTCTGCTCGAACGCCTGTCGAAATTTTCTTTACATCCCATTAGTACACCTTGAAACTTTCGCAATTCTTCTGCTATGGTTTCCATCTCACACGGTTTTGACTATGCTTCACGTTGCTTACTCTAGCACTGTAAACCTAAGTCCACGTTGTCCGTTGCCGGCTGGGCCCCCTAACAGCCTGCGAGTACCGGTACTTGATTCTAGCTACAACTTCGACTGTGAGGCGTCATCCGCGGTACAGAAAAGCCACTAGTTCCAAACGGCCCAAGAACGTCCTCATATACAGAGATGTGCTTCACAAGTGTCTGTAAACATTTTCAATTAAAGGTGCCCCCATTAAGGGTTCCCGCAAGTACTCGAAGTCGAGCCCGAACGGTTCTTGGTTGAACCTTTGCTGTCCCCCCCCCTCCTTCCCCCTGTACCCTTTATCCTTGCGCTGAAAAACTAATTCATAACCACCGGCTAAAAATCCACGTGGGCCGTCGCCCGGCAGACCCACCGAGCCGTCCGAGAGTTGAGGCATTCGATACTTACAACGGCGTTCATGGTGAGATGTTGTCCGTGAGACAAAGAGACCAAGAGTGCCCAACGAACGGCGGGGACCGGCTTTTATACACTAAGAGGAAAGCACCCTGGAGCCTCTCGAGCAAGGAAAGGACAAAAGATATAATAAAAAAAAAACGAAGAGAGAAGCCGCTGCTGCCGGCGTTATGGCGTCTCCTGGCGCCACCAGCCAATGATCTGACCGGGGCATCGCAGGCTGCGTCGGTCGTCATTTCTAGGGGCGTGCCTCGCGGTAGTACCGTTTGCACTCCGTCCTGCACTTTCGCCACCACCGTGCCGTCTTCATCAAGGACCTGCGAAAGCAGGCTCCCAAAAGCGAGAGAGATAGGGGGGGGGGGGGCACTTCTTTTTCCTATCCGCGGCATGCCTCCGAGCGCTGTGACCGACGAGGTGTTCCACAAAACAGCAGCAGCAGCAGCAGCAGCAGCAGACGCCAGGAGTCTTCCTCCTCTCAACCGGTCCGCCGAGCGAACGACAGACGAAACCGAGGAGCTTTGGCGTTCCCCCCATTGTGCAGCCTGTCTCTCTTCTGGGAGAGGAGGTTTGTTAACATAAATTGGGAGGCATGGCAGAGGGCATTGCGATAGGCAGGCAACAGCCAAACCCACTCCGCTACTGCCACACCATCAAGCACCACCATACCGGCCTTGCAAGGATAGCCTCGACACAGACAATGCCGCGAGCTTCGCTCTGCTTAACGTGTATGAAAGGAGCGTTGTGCCTAATAGGCAGGGAGTGGTGTATATCTCCGTACGTGTGCCGATTCGATGCCAGGAATCGTTTACAAATGCAGGTTCTCGCAATGTAATGTAATAGTTGAGAGATCTATACGCTCGTGCGTAGGCTGTACACTGTCGCTATCAAAACTTTAGGTGTCTATGGTTTCCGCGAAAGTGTTTAGCTTTTTCCGTGATATATGGCCATATAGCCAACACAGAGTATACGGCAAGTATAGGCCGGCAGGCGGCAAATCTCAGCCCCAGGCTGCCCACGAAGGCTCTAAAAAAATTGAGCCTTTCTTTTTGTCCTATCTTTAGGCCTGTAAATTTTGGGAGCTGATTTAATGTTATGTACGCATTTGTATAAATGTGCGCACAATATTAGAAGTTTGGGGGATGAGCCGATTGCGAAGGAAGCCGGGCCCGTATTCACAAGAACTCTTATGCCAGATCTGTCCGCAAGAGAAAATGAGACAACATACTTTTTTGGCACTTTCATTTGAGCGTACAGCTTGGAACTATAGGCGGCATGCTATATATGGAGATTGAGGCCTACGAAAGTGCTGCATTTAAATTGCCGGCTGAATACTCGGGCATCAGAAATTGCTTGAAGTTTTCCACAGCTAAGACATTCCAACAATTTCGGGGAGCAGATGGCGCACTATGGTGAATAACTTAAACGTGAGAACATAGTACCGACGCCTTACCCGCCGTGGTTGCTCAGTGGCTATGGTGTTGGACTGCTGAGCACGAGGTCGCGGGTTCAAATCCCGTCCACGGCGGCCGCATTTCGAAGGGGACGAAATGCGAAAACACATGTGTACTTAGATTTAGGCGCACGGTAAAGAATCCCAGGTGGTCGAAATTTCCGGAGTCCTCCACTACTGCGTGCCTCATAATCAGAAAGTCGTTTTGGCACGTAAAGCTCCATAATTTAATTTTAATAGTACCCACGCCTATGGCATTTCAATGTTGGATTTAGCAAAATGAGCATGATATGGTTTATACTTGCTATGTTAGCTAGCATCAAGTCTATTTGCAGATGACTGCTTAATTTATATAGAAATAAGCAACGCAAATGGCCAGCAAGCGCTTAATGGCTCTCTTGCAGACGTCAGTTATTTGTGCACTAGATTGAAAAATGAAAATAAATCGAAACAAAACCGTTGCTTCACGAGTGGCAAGAATAAAATATTCCTCACCTACAAATAAACTCTAGGCTGTACACCTCTGTCTACAGTCGACGCAGTGGAGAAATTAGGCGCAACCAATATAAAACAACCTAAAATAAAGAAGCCATATTGAAAAAAAAATTCTCAACAGTGGGAAAGAAACTATAGGTACCTACGACGGAATTCGAAGCTTGCTTGCATCCCCGTTACGCTAACGTCATATGTCACGTAAGTGCTGCCAATTTTGGAGTATGCAAATATTGCATGGAACCCCCATGAAACTGTGCTGATAAAAACGCTATATATATATGTATATATATGCAAAGGGGAGAAAGGCAGGGAGGCTAACCAGAGTAAAAGCATCCGGTTTGCTACCCTGAACTAGGAGAAGAGAAAGGGGAAGTTAAGACGGAAAGAAGAGTGGGGACAAGAGGAAAGGCGTGAAAAAAAAAAGTGCTAGAAATTGTGCAGAGGCAAGCGGCTACGCATTTTCTTTCAAAACGCTCTTCGGCTGAGTCAGTAACGGAAATGTTACGCCTGCAGGTACTTCCCACATCAGCCAAACTGTCCAGGATAAAATTATGCTTTTTGCTGACAAAAATAAAATAAACAACATTGAAATAACAAAGCATTTTACAGCGCGCCGAGGAAGAATCCTCAGAGAAATAAATGAATGAATACGCGTACGAAGTACCCCAGCAACGTGTTCAATGTATATGCAAATTCATTTTTACCAAAAAAACAACTCGGCTATTGGAACACAGCGCCATTTTCAGTGCATCGTTGTAATTCAGTAGAAAATTTTGAGGACGGGCTTGAATATTTTTCGCAGTCTGGTTTACACTGTTGACATTTATTTTCCCCGTGTAATATATCAAGCTTGATGTGCTGATTGTTCTGAGGCATTGTACTGCAGGGGGGGCGGGGGGAGGGGGCTATTCTGCAAGAGTCATCCTGGTGGACTGTCCATTTCAGCCACTGCTGATTGGATGCAGCTGTACGAGCGAGGAGGAGATGAGTGGCCCCAGCCCATCAGTAGCGGCCTAAATGGACGATGGTCCACGAGGTGGACTCCTGCAGAATACTTTCCCTGATCTACTGTTGTACTTGTATTGCTGTACTGCACTTGCAATATCTGGAACTTGATATTGTGTTGTTTGTATACTCCTGCATGTGTGATATGTATCGATACTTGGAATTCTTACTGTGACCCGCCACTGTAATGGCCCGATGGCCAACAGTATGCTGAAATAAATAAATAAATAAATAACTAAATAAATAAATAAGCTTTCAACCACGAGGAATTGCTTATCGCAACTCCAAGTTCGGATGAATTGTAACCTCATGCTATATAAATAAATTGAACGAGAAGAAAAGGGGCTAACCAAGGAGCCCGATTTCTTGTTGGCTTCTTACAAATAAATTGAGGATGTTTCCATTTTCTTCTTAACCGCTCATTTTTACATTCTGGCCTAATGTAGCAATGCTAGTACAAGAGTCGCCAGAGCTTACATGCGCAGGCACTCTTTATTTCTCATAAGTATTTTTTCCTGTTATATTTGATGTCTACGCAACCTTTAAACAGTGAATGTCGTGTTAGGTACGAAATTTCTTGAAGCAGCTGGCGACCCTTGAGAAAGCCGGAGTGTAAAATCATCAATAAAATGTTGTTTCTCGTTCTCTCGCCTCACCACACCGAAAGTAACGTATTGGTCCTTGTAGAAGTGCGGCAAAATGTGTATTAATGGAAAATCGTTACTGGCCCTCCTTCAGTTGATTCAAAACAGAATTGCGAGGTAAATTCTTCCCCGCAGGTCGCGAATTAAGTGATTCAAATGTGGAGAGCTTGAAACGAACGCAAGGCCTTCACCTCTGCAATATGGACACGTGTACTGCTCTTACTGCGACATTTGAATCTGTCAGCGAATCACACTGTGGCATGGTACCTGGTTATCATAGGAATACTAAAGGCACACGAGCCATTCTCGTATTGGGGGGAGGGGGGAGGTTTGGAAGGGACCAGTCATGGTGTAAAGCGACAGAACTGCTTAAATGACGCCCACAATAAACGTTTCGGTCGGCAACTTAATCAAAATTTTGTCCCTCCAAATGCGGGCATTCTCATCACTTGGCAGCCAGTCGCGTAACTTGGTTCGCCGGAATTTGCCGACGCTTTGACCTGCTCGGCTACAAATTATCTCCTTGGCGCACACGGCCGTTATCTTAGAGACACGGCGCAAACGACCACGAGAAAGCCCAGTTAAACTGTCCCGTCACGCCTCGAGCGGTACGGTGCGTGTTCTGTGTGTTCCATTAAGCGGAGTGCTACACCCCTTTCCGCGTAAGTCACACTGTAAGCGGCCACTTCCAGCGGCGGAGAAAGAGTCTGCCGCGCACTTTACCACCGTGCGCCGCTTGTAACACCTCCGGGGCAGGGTTACATTATAATCGTTTGATTAGACGGGCGCCTTTAATAATGGGCACCAGCCAGGTAGGTCAGGGGGAGTGGGGTATATATATTCATATATATTGTTTCTTGTGCGTTTCATCTCCGATCTCGTGCAGCAGCGGAGGCTGAGAGGAATGAACGAAAGTGCACGTTGGATGGAGAAGAAGGAGGAGGAGGAGGAGGAGGAGGAGGAGGTAATGTCGGGTAGGTTCGTGCAGCAGAGCAAGAGGGCGTGACTCTGACGAGGCGGGGAGTCGTGAGGTTCAAATTGCCCGTGCACATACATGGGCAGACGGATGAATACGTGCAATGCATTTCTCCCACGGAAGGGGGCCCCCCCGGAGGCAGCCATTGCCAGTCACCGGCATTCAACTGTACGTTCGCACACTGGCACAGTACAGGGCGCGGTCTTCCGACCATGTAGTGCCAGGCGGGAATACTTGCCACACGCTTGGTGCAGTTTCTACTAGTTCTAATAAAAAAAGAAGACCGATAGCGTTAACTTAACGGCCCAAGACTGTCTCGTCGAGACATGCTAATGAGTTCTGCCAGACACGTTTGCTACAGTTTCTACAACTTCGAAAAAAATACATAAATAAACAAACCGACGGTTTCGTTAACGGCCGAAGCGGGTCGCAGCGAATATGCTAAGTGCGAACCGAAAGAGGCAGACTGGATTTGGAGCCGGGTGATGTATATCTCGATTTTTAAAAAGCAAATTTGCATGCGCCAATTCAAACTCCGCCTATGCATGCGACAGTTTTGCTAGTTGCCATAGTGGAAGGTATCCGCGATGAACGCGTAGCCGTAGCTCCACCCACTGCCCGTCCAGCCGTGCGTTCTTTTCGGGCCCTGTTTAGAGGGCGGAAGGGCAGCTCACGGGCAGTGTTCAGAGAGCTTCCAGCCATAAGTTCTCGCTGTGGAACTTCGTACTTTTCGTTGTACCTGTACTCTAAGAAGGTTCCGTGCTTAGTCATCGATGAGACAGTTCTATTCAATGCAGCCGTCCTTGAAAAAAAAAAAACTGCTGATTCTCAGACACCACCTATGAAGTACGCGAGGAAGCTGTGAAGATCAAGGTGACAAAGACCCTGTGGTGGCTTAGTGGCTGTGGCGCGTTGCTTCGCTGAGCGCAAGGTCGCATGCTCGAATGTCTGCATGCTTGGCGGTCGCATTTCAATTGGGTACGTTATGCAAAAAAGACGCCTGTGTACAATGCTTTGGGGGCACGCTACAGAACCCCGGGATGTGAAAAATAATCTGGACCCCTTCTCTACGGCGTCCCTGCTAACCTAATATGCAGTTTCTGGATCCTATGAACCAAAGAATCAAGGTATTCGAAGATGACAAATGTGAGAGATAGTGTCTTGCCGTATCGAGAAGCTATGGCACCCTGGTGTCCAAAAGGCAACCTTGCGGTGAAAGGGGCACTGACTGGCGGTAGTTTGATTTATCACCACGAGTTCCTTAATCTGAACCGTTTATGACGTCACAATGTTTCGTACCGCCTCAACTAAGCGCAGGCCGAATAAGATGAACGTGAAAGAAAAAAACAACTTCCTGACCGTTCAAACATCGGATGCGCATCACGGTCTTGCCTTCTGGCGTTATTGCGCCCGCTGGGAGCAGACGTTAATCGACGCCGTTGCCACACTCAGGGATGGGTGCATAATTTTTCGCCTACTTTCGTAATGTGCTACATCCGAGCATCGCCGACGGCAAAAAGAAGGAAAGAAAGGAAGATGGATGTGATGCGCATGCCTGAAACAAGACTACGTAACACCGGTGTTTGCCCTTATACCCCAGTGACTTGAAATATGAGGCGTCCCTTCTAACGTTAGCCAAGCTGTTCAAAGACAAACAAAAGTGATTTAAAATACGCGGCGCAAGATATGATTTTAAAACGTACGGTCGTCAGAATCTAGTAGCCGTACACCATACGGCTCACAATCTTATATGGCACCATGCGTTTTTTTTATTTTTATTATTTTTTTAGTAGCTTGGCTCTAACGTTATGTGGGACACACGGTATATATTATATTGCTTCTGATGCGATATGATATGATATGCTACGATATGATATATGATATGATATGATGTACGGCCATATGTCACACTTGTGCTACGCCTGCAGCGGTCGACGCCGAAAATTATAGTGCCACGCACGTGACCTGTGTCCCCCTACTCATTGCGGCGTTCCGCCCACAGCCCGATAACTTGCGTGATCCGAGAGTGTCGAAGTTTCTTTTGTTTTTGCATTCCAAGCCACCCCACCAGAAATCCAGGTTGAAGATACGAAGTCCGTTTCCTTCGGGTCCATTTTCTTTTTCCCTGTTTCTTATTCTTTTCAGTTTCTTTCTGTTTCTTCTCTGTTCTTTCTTTTTTGGAGTGACGTTATACTGTTACATAAAGCAACGCCTTTCGAAGATGTGAGAAGAGCCGCGGAGCTTTTTTTCTTTCCTCCATCTTTCGCTTCTTCCGTCGTGTATTTATTGCACCGAGAATACCGTCCCCCCGTCCTCCCCACCCCCCTCCAGATCTCGTTTAACTGCGCAGATATGTCGCAGCGGAAATGACCCACTTTCGGAATTTTTGACGCTATCGGAGGCCGGTAAGGAACTCTCGAAGCCCTTCTGATAGACGTTCACAAAACTGCGTTTTATTTTTAGCCTTCGCTGCTAGAGTTTACAGGATGCTGTGTATTCTATCGCCATTTTTTTTTTCGCTTTACGACCCTGTCCAGAAGCCACCGCCCCTGGGCAACGTGTGAGTGGGTCCTACAGGTGTGTGTTGGAGTGAACGCGTTTCGCCCGTGCTTTTGCCCGAGTGATTCTGTCTTTATATTTGCCTTAATGTGTGCCTGTTCTTCACGCAGGCGCACGCATGCAATTCGTCGCACTTGCCAGGCTTCGAAAAATTGTCATGTGATTGCGTTGGTTGAAGACTTAGTAGCCTTTCATTGTATATTGCATTTGATCCCTGGTCTATGCATGCCTACGTATGACTTCGTGAAGCTTGCCACTGTGTGTTCCTGCCTTTCCTGCCCCATACTATCGTTGGCGCTTTCATCCACTTTTCTTTTTATATCTTCTTTCAGTCTCTTGCAATGTATTTTGTTCGTTGAGGGCTAGGTTGTTTTGCGTGTTGAAGGTATTTAGCGTGACATAGCCTCTATCAGCAGTTTTGGTAGCCCTCGTTCTTTCCCCCTCCTTGCACTCTTTACTGCGCCATCTTTCTGTCTTGATTTTGCCTTTATCCCTCAATAAACACATTAATATTACCATCACTGTTTTTGTTGATTTGAAATATCCCAAAAGTCAAGAAACATGAGCGTTTGCAGAAAAAGTTTATAACAAAATGTATCATAAATGTGAAACGAAAACTCGTTATAGGTGGATGAAAATTATTTCAAAAAGTTACAAACTATCTCAACTATCACGAAAAAAACTTAGTCAAGCTCAATAAGTACACAATGTTTGCCTATATGCGAATACATATACACGAATACATGCGAATACAAAGTAGCTTCCATCTCACAATGTTAGCGAATACTTTCATGAAAGCGTCGTAATATTCCATGGTGACTAGTGAGGCGGGAAGGTGATATCACTCGTTGGGGGTGCGTGACAGATATATATAAATATGATGCCGTCCTGCAATGTGGAACACGATCATGAACGTGATCAAATCTTTGCGACATGTATTGTGCGGGAAAAATTATTTGCAAGTCATGGTGCCGGAACAGCTTATGAAGAAAGGACAAAAACAAATATTTTACGCCGTGCAATCACCGGCAATCTGCCTGCGATCGGTCTCCTCCAGTTGGTCGCGTTTTGAAGGATCGATAGGCCATATTCTGTACGACTGCACGCAGTACAGTCCACAGAGGGAATCCCTTCGCCACGAACTCAACCAGCTGGACGACTGACTACCATTGGAAGAAGGACACCATCGACAGGACCTAACGTAACAGAAGAAGGCCGTGCAAGCACTATACTGCGCTTCTTGAGACCTACCGGCCTCTGGAACGCCCTTTGTCTGTGTGTCTGTGTGTGTGTGTGTGTGTGTGCATTTTTTCTTATTTCTTTTAAGCCCTTTCTTCTCTGCCCTCTTTCTAACCCTTATCTCCCAACCACTGTGTGGGGTAGCAAACCGGAGACTAATATCTGGTTAACCTCTCTGCCTTTCTTCTTCATCTCTCTCTCTCTCTCTTTCTTGGTAAAGTTATTATGAACAGTGTTTATGTTATTTAAAAGCGAGCCAAATCCATCACAAGTGAATTGAAGAAAAACGCAAAAATTGCGCGCTGTAGCCGCTAATTGTCATTGTCAAACGCATCTATATATATATATATATATATATATATATATATATATATATATATATATATATCTTTTGCGACACGTTCTTGCAGCTGAAATTGGCTCGTATTCGTATACCTCAGTGACCAAACGAAGCGTAGCGAGGTGTAGTTTCGAATATAACCAATCTTGACTGCTTGATTTTCGGCATTAGGCTCACGTTGAAAAAAAAAT